>NC_080573.1:93762769-94081405 GCF_029962835.1 Magnolia sinica | reverse complement strand
GAGGGATGAGTGTGATGGGTGAAAGGGTGAGTGATGTGTACTTGACATGTAAGGGTGAGAGTTGACTTTACGTAAGGTTGTGTAAGAGAGGGATGGGTTGGGTTGCTTGTACTTGATTGATGGATTGATGTGACATGTCGAAGAGATTCCATCGGGATTGCAAATGTGCGATGTTTCCCTCGAACTGAACGCGGGCCCACGTCTCCTGGCTCAAGTATCTCCTTGGCACGTAATACGCGGCATCGAAACCACAGTGATGGCGCGGTCGCATTGATATAAGTCTCAGGTAGAGCTAACTCAGGAATATGGGATATGACTCATAGTCATATGCAACTGCCGATTAAAGGTCACGGGTCACCGGAATTCAACTGTGAGGACCGCGGAAGGATACGGAACGGTACGGGCTAGGATACGGGTCTCACAGTATAACTATCCATAATGATATAATTAATATTAATTAAAGTGACACTATTAATCATTGTAATGGGAGTAATACGTTCTACCATTAATGATAATAATTAAGAATGAAGAGCAAGACACTCTTATTTAATCATAGAAATCTGTTTGTATTAATCGATATAGGCATTTTACTGGTGGTTAATCATATGTGCTAGAGTTGACTGGGCTCAATACAACCACCACTCCTCTATTCTCTCCTTTCTTCTTTTCTTCCCTCTTCTTTCCTTCTCTCATTTTCTCTATGGAACCCTCAGAGTTCTGGGCTCGGATGGAGGTCTGGTCAACCCGACCGAGTCGCATAACGAGTTAGCGAAACTGGATGGATGTGCAGCCGTCCCTGCTCTCTTTAGCTCTTCTCCATCTTTCCTTCCTTTTTTTCTTACTTCTCTTCTTCTTACCTACACCGATCAATAGTTACTGAACCAGACCGTACCCAACAGACTCGGTCCGATCCGAGTTGCTTTTGTGCAGCAGAACGGTGGAGAAGAAGGCACCAACATCAATGGCACCTTCCCACCCACTACTCCGTTCTTCATTCGGACAGTATGGGACAGTTCCTGAGGAGGCATTGGAGCTTGTGAATATAGGAAACCAAAGATTTGAGGGCGTTTACTCAATGTGTTTGGAGAAAGGAGAAAACAGTGATTTTCGTGTAAACCCAAAGAACCGGTGACAATCCCTGTTGCACTCGATCCTTAGCTCTTTTATACAGTCCTTCTAACAATCTTAAACCATTGGATTGTAAATAAAAGGCATGGATCACCATGTTGTGCAATGTCTCTAAATACAGCTGGTATTATGAAACCAGCAGCCGTTTCGATTTTGGGAAGCAACCCTAAACCTACCCTAAACGGCCTACATCACGTGGAGGCCTAAGAATGCTCAGGATGGATGGCTACGATCGAGGGGAAGAGAGCTCATGCGGATCGCCAGCTTGGCAAGGAGGAAACAGAAGGTTGCCGTTTTTGAAAAATGCTTCACACCTACCTGTTTGTGCTAGCTATTTCAACTGCCCACATGAGCTTTGTGGTGTGGGACTAACAAGGTTTTGGTCAGACCTCTGCTGTGCACAATTTGGACGGTTTGGATTTGCCCCAAGTGGCCCACCTTGGTCGCACCGAGTTGATTTTGGGGTCAAACACAACCTCGCTTGTTTGCCAGCCTTCTTGCAACCATTGTCGTGCACGTGATCGGGCCCATCACCTTATAAACCTATGAGGTCTAGGTCCCTTGTGAGCCCTCTACCAGATGGACAGATCAGATCATCCCAAATGGTCCTAATGGTGGGCCCCATCTCGATCATATGAACGGTCACTCAGCCATTCAAAATACGTCGAGCGTGGGAGTGAAAAAGGACGGAAGAAAACTTGCCTCTTTGGAAATTTTCAGTTAAAGCCAGTCTGACCAGTTTCTCTAGTCTGGTGCACAGCTGGTGCACCTACATCATGTACACGCATACTCAACGTGGGGTCCACAGTGGTGCTCTGTGCAATCCACACCATCCATTCACCTTGGAGGTCCCAAGTAGGGTCCATGATCAGAGATCAGGCCGACGAAATTCCCAGGTGGGGCCACAACTTGATTTGGGTCCCATTTATGGATTTCCCACAGATCTAATAGTCGGATCAGTCCAAATTTGAATATGTGCGGTTAAAAGGTCCTAATGGCTCATTTGGTAACAGATTGCTAACCAATCACTATCATTGTTTTATAAAATTACATTAATTAACAAGTAAGAATGAGATTTGTTATATATAATTTATGTTATCACAGATTGTTAATATATTTAATTTATATGAATATCAGTGAGAAAGAACGAAGGTTAATATGTATTATTTGGGTGTTATTTGTATAGTTGTATCTGTCTTAAGTTTTACTTTTATATAAAATGTTAAATCGTTTGAAATATGTCATTTATCATACTTATATGTAAGATGTGGGCTACTCATTATGCATCATTTAGCTACATACCCTAATGTTAGGGTTACTTGCATTAAGGTGAGTTACAACTCATGAACCTCTAATTACTAAACCATGATTTGTTGAGCATGCCAACACTCCAATAGTTTGATTGACTATTATTTAATTATCAACAACCCTTGAGATCAAAAACTTGGTGAACGGCGGATTTCGTGATTTAGGGTTGTATATCCGTGATTCGGTTAGGTCTATCCATTAGTGAAGTTGGGATCCTAAGAAAATAAGTCTCTTTAGTGGTATGATGATCCATCTTAGGAATTGACGGATAGATGGCTTGATGTATGGATTAGGACTGTTTTTAACGATTGGGTTTAGACTAGAATGAACGTGAATGTCCACTTGAGCCTGGCTTGTATGTATACTAAGTTTGGTTATATGGTAACACCCGAGTACTGGAAAGTACGGGGTGTTACAACATGACAAAGGAAAGAACCAATAAATGAGAATGAAAGTAGATAAATAAGGAAGTAAATAGAAGAGTAATGAAAAAGAAGTTCATATAAGATCAAGAATATCTAGTAACTAAACCATAAGAAAGCATGTTCAAGCATGTCCAACCCATAAAACAAAAGAAATTCAAGAATGTTAAAAGGTATTATAAACCACATATTCAAATACTAATCTGAACTTGATGAAGAAGCAGGTATGGTAGGATTAATTTGATGAAGTCCTTTATTAATGCGCTTCAAATACTTGCGCATATATTTAAATTGCAAGTCATGGGACACATTCATACTTTCAACCTTCTCCTTAAGTGAGCGCAAACGCGCATCAAAGTCAGATAACTGATAATCAAGATCATCTACAGAATCGGATTCGATTTCGTCAAAAATATCATCCATATTGATGTCATCTGGAGGCAAATCACCCTCCTCTTCATTTGTGGCATCAACTCCACCAGCACCCACATTAACTTGGCCTAGGGCCAACTTTAAATTCATCTTGTTAATATTTGAGTTGTTGAAGGTTAAGCGGTGAATGGGAGCTTCTCCAACAGGCATAGCCACTAAACTATGGGTGGCTAACACAGTCACAAGATAAGCGAATGGTATGTCATTGTGACCTGGATGGAGACAGAATTGAATGATGTTATGACTAATTACAGAAGGAAGACATACAGAGGTTCTAGAAATGATGGAATGAAGAATATGAACCATGAACATAGTAAGTTCAGTTTTGCTACCAGAAGGAGGATAGATATTCGAAATGAAAATCCTATGAAGAATTCTATATCTGGGTAAGAAAAACTTTGAGACAAGTGCATTTCCAGCAGTATTCCATTCCGCATCTATATTGCATAAATATTTAGTGAGCATTCACTTCTCAGTTTCAGATGGTTTTGCCACTAGAGTGCTAATGGGAATACCTTCATCATTGACAAGTATATCCATTAATCCGTAGATAAGATGATGGTCCACATCAACTGGACCTTATCTGGTTGAGATAGTGAATGTTAGATTTTCAGTAGAAAATCAGTAATGCAAGCATACATAGCCTGCACAATTGAGCGGTATGTTGGCCCACCCCAATGTAGTATGTTATCCCATCCTACATACTAAAGGAGAGATACAATATCAAAGGATGCCACATGAACAAGATTGATAGTTCGTTCTACTATTACATTGCGCAATTGAATATCCCGTACATAGGTGGGATCATCTTCGAGCGACCGAAGGTGGCACACTATGATAAGAGTCGACCGAGATGTAGAGGAACCACGAGATCCTTTCTTCTTAGTTCTACCTTCCATTTGCAACAAAGATATCAAGAAAAATGGAGATTATAAAAGAGGTAAAGTGGGTTTCTAGTAGATCAGATTTTTTAGTAGAAAACCACAAAATCCAATAAAAAAATATGAAATAAATCACATAAATGATGAAAAGGAAGTGCAAAGGACTTGAATCTACAAGAAAAACGAAAACAATGCACTAACCATAAAGGAATTGAAGATGGGTTCGACCGGTTGACGTTGGGCTCATTGGAGAAGACAACCCAGATGAGGAAAAAGTGATTTTTCCACCAAATAAAGCACCAAACCCGCAGTTACGGTTGGTCAAGTACATGCTCTACCGGTCGTGCCACGACTAGTTGAGTATGTGCTCAATTGGTCGTGCATAGCCCAAAATGTGCAATTTTTCATAAAATTTAAAATTTTAAAAATTTAAAATAAAAAATATATACATTATGATACAGAAAGACATGAATTATCAATTCATATTGTACATACCAAGATCAAATTTCAATTTAGCAAACCTGCTTTTATCAAGCGGTTTTGTGAATATGTCAGCTAGTTGATTCTCGGTTGGAATATAATCCAAGGAAATTATCTTGTCTTCCACTAATTCATGAATGTAGTGATATCTAATGTCAATATGCTTGGTTTGTGAATGCTGGATTAGATTTTTGGAAATATTAATTACGCTTAAATTATCACAATATAAGACCATAGTATCTTGCGCAATTCCGTAATCGCTTAACCTCATTTTCATCTAAATAAGCTGAGTGCATGCATTACCTACAACAATATATTCAACCTCAGCTGTTGAGAGTGATACGGAACTTTTTTTCTTACCTAGCCAAGAAACTAAATAATTCCCTACATAGAAACAACCACCACTGGTTGATTTTTTATCATCAATGTTACCAGCCCAATCAGCATCAGTGTAACCAGCTAATTGCACACTAGTGTCATGTGGATACCAGAGACCAAGATCAGTTGAACTAGTGACATATCGTAAAATGTGCTTAATAGCAATTAGATGTGACTCTTTAGGGTTAGATTGATATCTAACGTAAATTCCTACGCTAAATGCAATATCAGGTCGGCTCATAGTTAAATAAAGCAAACTACCTATCATACTGCGATACAATTTAGGATCCACACTCTTACCTATAGAGTCCTTTGAGAGTTTTAAAGTAGTACTCATTGAAGTATCAAAATTTTTTCCACTCTCAAATCTGAACTTTTTAACTAAGTTCAGAGCATATTTAGTTTGAGAGATAAAGAAACCATCAGGTTGCTGTTTAACTTACAACCCTAAAAAATAATTCAATTCTCCAACTATGCTCATTTCAAATTTGGACTTCATAAGATCTGCAAACTCAACAGTCATGTTACCATAGGTAGATTCATAAATAATATCATCAACATAAATTTGCACTATAAAATGTGATCATTATGTTTCTTTACAAATAATATTTTATCAACACTTTCTATTATAAAGTTATGACTTAGTAGAAACTTAGTCAACTTTTCGTACCATGCCTTGGGAGCTTGTTTCAAACCATAAAGTGTCTTTTTTTTAGGCGATAGACATGATTAGCATGCTTAGGGTTTTCAAAACCCGAAGGTTGTTCAACATACACTTCTTCATGCAAATCGTCATTCAAGAATGCACTCTTTACATCCATTTAGTAAATTTTGAATTTTTTAAAGCACACAATGGATATAAATAGCCTGATTGATTCAAGATGAGCTACTGGGGCAAAGGTTTCATCCTAATCGATGCTTTCAATTTGAGTGTACCCTTGTACAACTAGCCTAGCCTTATTTTTAATAATATTACCAAGTTCATCAGACTTATTTTTAAAAATCCATTTTGTTCTGATAATGTGTTTATCTTTCGGTCTTGGAACTAAGTACCAAACATCATTTCTGACAAATTGATTGAGCTCTTCTTACATAGCAACAATCTAGTTTTCGTTAATAAGAGTTTCTTTTACGTTAGCCAGTTCTATCTAAGATGTAAAACACACGTAGTTACACATATCTTCAAGTTGTTTACGAGTGCGCTCACCAGTGAGAGGATTTCCAAGAATTTGATTAGTTGGATGGTCTTTAACTATCCTTAGTTTAGTGTTATGTTGACTTGATGAAGAATCTAGTTTATTAATTAAAAGAACTTCATTATTTTCTGAACTTAAGACAGGTGTATTCAAGTGATCATCAATAACCACATTAATGGACTCTTGAATTACACTAGTCCTCTTGTTAAGAACTCGATATACTCGACTATTCAAAGCATACCCTAGAAATATCACTTCATCACTTTTGGTGTCAAACTTACCCAGATTTTCTCGGTCACGTAAAATGTAGCACTTGCTGCCAAAAACTCGAAAGTATTTGACAGTAAGCTTCTTATTAAACCACATTTCATAAGCCGTTTTACCATTTGATTTTCTAGTGTAAACGCGGTTAATTATATAACAAGTAGTATTTACGGTTTCGACCCAAAGATTTTTAGGGAGCCTCATACTATTTAGCATTACATTTGCCATTTCTTGAAGCACTCTATTTTTTCTCTCCTATACCACTTTTTTTTGGTGTTTTGAGCACAGAGAATTCATGTGATATTCCCTGATCATTACAAAACTTCTCAAAACCGTTATTTTTAAATTCTGAACCATGATCACTATGGATCTTAAAAACTTGTGATTCTTTTTCTGTTTAGATATGTTTAAGTACCATTTTTTACTTCATCGAGAGTTTCTGATTTGTCTCTTAAGAAGACTACCCAAGTGAACCTGGTAAAGTCATTAATAATTACCAGAATGTACCTCTTGCCACCTCGACTCTCCATTCTAGTTGGTCCAATGAGATCCATGTGGAGCAGTTCGAGTGGTTTAAATGTGGCATTAGAGTCATAACACCCCGTACTTTTAGTACTTGGGTGTTAGGATATAAACATAATATAGTATAAACACTAATCAAGCCGCCCGTTTTCAAGATAGAATATCGGGTCATCAGAGAAGCTTGATATAGGATTTTGATAACCTTGCTAGGAAATTTAATTCCACGTTAGTTAGCACAGGCCTTAGACCACACGATCCATAAATTGTTTGACTTATGCCAACCCTATGATTGTAAGAGCTATCATAGGTTTAAATTATGCGCCTGTTCAACCAAAAGATCAACCACCCAAAATATTCATTGTAGATCATGGAAAGTCTTTATCAGTCACCATTGACTTCCCTATGAGCAGTCTCCAAGGCCACTTGATTACTAAATTCCTCAATGAGTTTCACCTAAACTAGGCCAAGAACCCTAGAAATCATCACTGATCATATTTTGTAATGATCTGACCGTCAGATATCCATAGATCGTAAAGTAACCTATGTATTTAGAAAACATGGCTCACTTATAAATTTAAATTCTTCCTATTAAGTCCTACAATAAATAAAGGACGTTCATCAACATGCAAACCATGATAAACGCCATAGAAAATAATGATAGTAATAAAATAATAATAAAAACAATAATAATAACAAAGGGGAATAAATAATCAAGTATATAGTTATACTAAAGTAATAATACCAACATTAGTATTAATGTTAATATATAGTTAGTAAATCATTACAAAAGATATACAAGCAGCCAATAGGACCCTTTTAACCATTGACGTTCGATCTCAAGAAGATCCGGCCATCATTTTCTTCTAGCGAACGGACTGACGTTCGTTTGTTTCAATGGTGGCCCACCAGTGGGACCCATATTCATGATCTGAACCATCCATCCGGTTTGGACAATCCTTCTAACCAAACCCTAGTGTTTTTACACATGACTGCATGCACATATGAACACAAACTCAGGCACATCCAGTCTATGGAAAACCAATTTTTCTAAAAACAGAAACTTTCCATTTCTCTTGTTACTGCTAGACGGGCGATCCATGTGAGGATCTCTCCTCCAATCACAGCTCTCCTCCTTGGACAAATCCAAGTCATCCACGTGGGACGGGGTTTTCGCCCATAGCAAACAAAAACCCGGACGGTTTCAGCCTTACAAACGAAATTTCGAAATGGCTTTAGGCCAGTGCGATCTGGGCCGCCCATTCTCCATCCAATGGGTTAACAGCATTAGGTTAAGCCATAAAAGAAAGGTGTTTACAAGCTAGGGCTCTCCATTCTTAACAGCAAGCTCAAAATGAGAAAAATGGCTGTTTCTCCCAACGTCCAAACCCACCGTCCAAACTCCATTGAAGCTTCGATTCATTGATTTCCCAAGCTCCACTACACCCCTAGAAACCATTCCATGTTGCCGGAATGAAGGAAGAATCCTTCATTGGAGATCCGCCATTAATGGCCATATGCTTTTTCTCCGTAAGAGCCGCAGAATTAGGTCAAACTGGAGGATCTTCTGGTCGTAGTAGAGAGGGAGAAAGAAAGAATAAGAAGAAGGGGAAAGGGAATAGAAGGAGGAGGAAAGAAAGAAAAAGAAAAAGAATGAATGAAGAAGAAAGAAGAGAAGGCGTCATGAGGTGCGGCTATTGCACTGCACCTCCACGATCTGACTCGACTGAGCCTGAGTTAGGCCGGGGCCTTGCTCGGTCATTCTAAAAGCTAAAGGAGAAGAGGGTCCGTGGAAAGACAGCCAGGGTAGAGGCCTTTCTGTAGTCACACAGTCCGACCGAGTCGACTGGGCTGCCCATGGTCGAGCTCAGCAACGATTGGCTTGGTCCGAGTATCGCTGGAGTTTTCCAGTTAAAACAGAGAAGGGAAGAAATAGGGAAGAAGAGAAAGACAGGAGAAGAAGGAAAAGAAAAGAGAGAAGAGAGAAAGAGAGTGGGGGAGCTGCATGACGTGCTGCCCTCGCAGCTGCTGAGTCGAGTCGACTCGCTGGTCAGGTGCAGGCCATCGCCGAGTTTGCCTTAGTTTGATGCTGACCTGGTGCTTTTGAACCAGTAGAGGGGAAAGGGAGAAGGAGGAAATGAGAGAGAGAGAGTGGTGGGGCCTGTTGCTTGCCCCGAGTTCACCCAACCGAGTTAACTCAGCTAGTTGCTGACCCTTAACTCTGCTGGATCGAGCCAGGGTTAGGCCTGGTACTGGCATGACTAGAATCCCAACAAGGCATGAAAGACAGGAAATAAGGTAAGGGAAGGAAGAAAAAGAAGAAGGAAGAAAAGAAAGTAGAGGAGAGGACCGAGTCAACTCGGTTCGAACCGAGTCATCAAGGTGAGTCAACTTTGCTCCCCATTTTAGCCTTATTTGGATGCACTGTTATCATTGTTACCATTGTTATTATTAGGATTATTAAAATTAGCCATGGTTAGCCATTAGTAGATCATTATGCTAGGACTAGTTGTTATAAACAAATCACAATTATTAAATGGTAATATTTTATTTATCATCCTAGATATTTATTTTGGGTAGTGGATTGTACTAATCATAATGCCTATCATTGCCATGATTAGCTAATATTAATAATTATGTTATGGTTATAAATTAACATGATAATTGATTTTACATGAATTAGCATTCAAATCCTATGATATAAACTTAGGACCAAACTCTGGGGTGGAACCCTAAACCTAGGCAATCCAAACCCTAAGTTAAGACCCTAACCCTAAATAGTGTGTAAGCTTGGGTCTAATGGTACAACTTTGCAATTGATGGTGGGAATTGATTCCAAGGAAGCACACACTTCTTAGCAATGGTGCAGGCAGTTCAAACATAAGGTGAGGACTCACCCTTTGAGCTTCCCACTTGATTTCATCAATCTAGATATAGATGATGGCATGATTCCCTTGACTGAGTTTCTTACTTTACTATAGAATATGCTAACTTGTGGTATAGCTAATTCATGTGTTGGATGATAAACGTTTCTTTTAAATTACAATATGCATGAATGGTTCGATGATAACATGTTATCCTTTATTGTATATGTATTAATTTATTTATATGCTACCACTTGTGCTTGAATGATGAACTGAATGGAACTTACCTTGGACTTATGATCTTGCGGTCCACATTTGCCCTTTGTGGCTTGGATGTGTCATTGGTGCCCTTTGTGGCTTACTGGTTACATTTACACATCCGTTCTTTCCTAGCCATCTTGTGGAGTTCAGTCGTACCATGATTTCCAGGTGGAGTTGAAGTTCGCTTCTCGATTTTCTAGCCATCTTGCGGAGTTCACGTACGACATGATTTTCGGGTAGTCTAGGGTTTGTATGTTGTTTGTCTCTTCATCTGCGGTGTCAGTTGTACCATGATTTTCGAGTGGAGTTGAAGTTCGCTTCTCGATTTTCTAGCCATCTTGTGGAGTTCACGTACGACCTAATTCCCGGATGAAGTGGGGGTTTAAAGGGTGCTTTTCTGTTCGCCTTGCGAATTCCACTTGTACCATGATTTCCGGGTGGAGCCAAAGTTCGCTTCTCGATTTTCTAGCCATCTTGCGGAGTTCACGTACAATGTGATTTCGGGTGCAATAGAAAATCATAAGTTTGATTGTTTGATTATTTGGACATGTTTTCTTGTATTACAACTGCCATTATATTTTGCCTGTGATGAAATTCCGTTGATTGGTTCGATTTTCTTAATATGAGTATGATTATGAAATGCCCTGTTTAATATATCCATTTTCATGACTTACGATCTATATTGGATTATGAATGATGAGTGCGTAATCTTAGAGGGTGTTCCTCACTGCTATAGCCATTGACGCTATCAAACTGTAATAGTTGATGCAGGTGTAGAGCAAGCCGATGCTGTTCATAAGATTGCTATAGGATTTCACATCCCAAGATTATTGTAATTTACTTTATTTCACATGTAATATTATTTCATTTGTATTGTAAGAGTGGGGACATTGGTTTGTATAAGTCATTATGGGCAGCTTCTTGTATATTCCAAATATAAATGAAATTTTCCTTTATGTTAGATTTGTCTATACTACGCTCAACTGCTTATTCTGATGGAAAAAAATATATGTGGACTTTGACTCTTTATAAGTTAACACTCGAGTTTTTGGGAAATGGGTCGTATACTCGGGTCTTGAAAACTCGGGGCGTTACAGGAGTTCACCTTTTTATGAGTACTCCTGGTTTGTTTGCCAATCTGGCATTCACCACATATTTTGTTTACTTTATGCATTTTGGGTAAACCTCTTACTAACTCTCTTTTGCTCAATCTATATAAGTTGTGGTAGTGTACATGTCCGAGGCACTTATGTCATAATTCAGTCTCATCGATATGGACCATGTAGCACGATAGATTAGATGAGCTTGAATCACAAACAATATAACAGTTTTCAGACGTTTTGCGACCAGTTAATATTACAGAACCATTTTTATCTAGAATTTCACTTCCTTGGTTAGTAAATTTTACACTATGATTATTATCACATATTTGAGAGATGCTTAATAAGTTGTGTTTTAACCCTTCCACATATAAAACATTCTCCAATAGAGGGAGGTTAAAGAGTTGAACCATACCTTGGCCAACAATCCTACAGTTGCTACCATCACCAAATGTGACTGAACCATCAGTCATGTCTTTAAGATTGGCGAATTAACCCTTATTACCGGTCATATGTCTGGAGCAACCACTGTCTAGGTACCACTTTAAATGGCTCGAAGCTTTGAAAGCGGTGTGAGCAACCAAGCAAGTTACCTTAGGGACCCATTTCATTATAGTTTTGGGTTTAGGAATATAGTTGGTCTTCTTATATTTGTAATTGATATAAGACTGACCCACTGAGTTAGATTTTAAGAGCTCCTTAAGTAAGTCAACAATTTTCTCAGCTAAAGGATTATGATTCAGATTTTTATGGTTGATATGGTTGCTTTTAGGTCTTAAGTTTTGAAAAGTCTTAGCATTTTTAGAATAATTTTAATTTATACTTTTCCTTTTGAGTTAGAAGACTCCCCTTTCACAAATGTGAGCGGAGTATTCTTGTATTTCGGAGGAATACTTTTGTCGTAGCCCAATCCAGATCGATCGCTACATTTTCTGGATCCGAATAAGAGTTTTTCTAACTTAGGATCACCTTGGGCATACCTCCAAGTCTCTGTGAAGAGACTTCTAGTTTTATCTTTTCATTTTCAGATTTTAGGTTTTTAATAAGGAAGGTTTTGAAATCTAAATTGCATTTAGTTTTTTCAGAACAATCTGAAATGTGTGATTTTTCTAAGACCAGATTATCAAAATTTTCTTTAAGTTTTGAAAACTTTTCTTTTTAAAGTTTTAGTTTTACAACAATTTTTCAACTTTCCTTGTATAGGGCATTATAAGCATCTTGAAGATCTTCTTCATTTTTATGATCACTATTCAGATTTTCTTCACTAGTTGAATCACTATTATTTGAAAAAGTGAACTTGGCTAGAGTCATTACGGCTTTAATATCATTACCTGACTCGGTTTCAGAATCTTCTGGCTCAGAAGAAGCTTTAGAGTAGGAAGATTCATCCCATGTAGCCAAAATACCTTTCTTTTTTCGTTTGTCCTTTATAGGACACTTGTTCGCTAGATGCTCATATTCATGGCAGTTGTAACATTGACTGTCTTTTAAAGATTTCCAAGTTTTAGATCTAAATCTTTTCTATTCATTAGGTTTTTACAAATCAACCCTCTTTTTACTTTTGAAAAATCTTATAAAACTTTTTAGTTAAAAGGGCCATATCATCTTCAGAATTTTTTAAATCAGAATTGTTATTTTTTTGAGAAATAAGTTTAGAAGATTTAAGGGCAATGGATTTACCTTTAGGAGCTTTAAAGTTTAACTCATAGGTCTATAATGAGCCAACTAATTCTTCTACCCTCATATTATTCATATCACGAAGTTTTTGGATCACAGTCACCTTTAAATTGAACCGTTCAGGCACTGAGTGTAGTATCTTTACATAGACTTTACTTTCTGGGATTCTATCACTGAGACCCCACATAGAGTTGACAATGTCATTCAATCTTGTATAGAAGTCTATGAAAGTTTCACTTTCCTCCATACATATTTCCTCAAATTTGGTTGTGAGGATTTGGACTTTAGATTTCTTGACAATTGTTGTTCCCTTGTGTGTCATTTCTAAAATATCTCAGGCTTACTTTGCAGTATCACAGGATATAATTCTCTTGAATTCATCCGGAGATAATGTGCAAGTGATTACATTTAGAGCCTTTGCATTGGCACTACTCTCACTTTTCTGAAGAGTGGTCTAAGAGAAATAAGTTATGCCTTTCATAGTTTTAGATCCGTCGGTACCAGTTACTTCAGTGGTAGGAGGGGTCCAATTGGTCATTATGGCTTGCCACACTCTCTCATCCATGGATTTTAAGAAAATCCTCATTCTGGCTTTCCAATAGGCATAATTGGAGCCATCAAATGGTGGAGACCTAGTGACTGAAAGGCTATCAAAATTTGACATTTTAAAAAGCTCAGATCGATTAGCTCAGGAAATAAATCCAAAGAAAATAATTAAAGTGAGCTATTAGACTTTAAGACCACTTGAAAAAGCCGAGCTAAGAGTCCTAGAGGGGGGGGGGGGGGATGAATAGGACTATGCTAAATTAAAAATTAAATGTGGAAATAAACAAATATAAATAAAGATAGAACTTAAACAATCCCACAAAGCAGAAATGAATAACAACCTTAAATGTACAAGTATTAAGATGTTGATACAAATGTTGTTCTAAGGACAACCTTACACCAAAAACCAATGGCTTATGGTGGGACAACCTGATTCCTAGAACGATCTATGTATTAAAATCTCAAACCGATACAGAGGAATAAAGAATAAAATAGTAAAAAAAGAAACTAAGCTATTACAACATTCCCACACTTGTATAAAAAGAATTACAACATTCTCCACAAATGCATAAAGGAAAATTACAACATCCACAAAAATACTACTATCAAATAATCACTTAATCACCACAAGACCAGAAATTATAGTGGTTCGCTTGTGTGTACATCAACTGTTTAGAAAAACAGCCATACAACTACTCCACTCCTAATATCCTCACACAATGGATATTAGCATTCACTATGAAATAGGTTTTTTAAGGTTCACTTAAAACCCTAACAAATGTGTCTTTCAAGTGGGCTTACACAATTCAAAAACCCCACACTCTGAGTTTTCTAGATCACCTCAGAGAAACCAAAAGGAAGAGATTTTTCTGGCACAATCTCAAAGAAACCAAAAGAATAATTGATTTAAAAAACTGTAAAATACTTATTTGGATATTCTCCTTTGTTGTAGCCTGGTAGAACCAATTCGAAGTAGAAGTTTAACATAAATGTTCAATGTTCAAACTCACTTATGAAATGGTTCTAAGTTCTAAATGAATTTTAGATTAAATCACCTTGGGCTAGCTTGATTTGATTTTGATTCCAAGAAATGGGAAAACTTCAATCCTATGTTCAAATAAAATTGGAATGTAGAATACAAAATCAAATGCAAAAAGCTAATTGAAGAGAATATAAAATGAGTACTAAACAGCTTAAGAATATCACTAACTTATCTCTCAGAGCGGTGTCTTGATTTTGCTTGAATTAGATATCAAACTCTGAAAATTTTACCCTATTTATAAGTGCAAAAATGGTTCCTTAGACTGGCCCAAAGGACAACTTGACTGGTTGAAGGACCAACAAACTTTTAAAAATTTGGGTGTGATAAGATCAGGCCATTCCACGACTGGTCGAAGGACCTGCTCAACTGGTCTAGTGGCCTCCACGACCGGTTGAGTCCTATCCATGACTGGTCGTGTGGGACTCATTTTAGTTGCTGGACTTTGAGTCGAGCCTACTGGACTAGTCGAGCATTGTTCACTCGACCGGTCGAGCAGTCTCCAGGACTGGTCTAGGTAATAACAAAAAATTTCAAAAATTAGTAACAAACTTAGGACTGGTCGAGGAATTTCTTGGACTAGTCGAGCCAGTACTAGGACTAGTCGAACATAGTCTAAGACTAGTCGAAAAAGAGACTATGCACTTAGAAAGTGACCTAATTAAATTATGTATTCAAAATGACCTATCCTATGGTCAATCTAGGGTCATTCATACCTTATAAGCGATATATGAACATTGAATCTTCTTTTGCTTCAATTGATAGTTATTCTTTGAAGTTCATGAAGCTTGAGATCTTGACATATGATGAAGTTTGAATTTGAAATACATTGAAGCTTGAGTTTGAGGTACTTGAGTTGTACTTCACTTGGGTATTATACTTGAGCATGTATATCTCTTGATCTTGCATTTGAAGTTCTTGAGATAAAGACCTTTGTTCTTGTACATGAGATGCACAGTCTTGAATATGTAGATGAGCTACATAAGACAGATTCCAAGAGGTTTTAGCACTACAAAATTTAACAATCATGGGAGCTAGAAAGCATAGCACTTATAGAAACTGGAAGAGATTGAATCTTATTTAGCTATTTGCACTAACCGCAGCTGGAGAAAATGGAAGATTCCTTAGTGTACTGTGCGCTACGTGCGTTTTTGAAAATTTTTTATTTAAAAACTATCCTCTTTAGAGCTAGACTCCTTGGGGATTTTATTTAAAGAATTTTTTAAAATTTTTAGAAAATTTCCATTCGATCTCACAGGTGGGCGTCGTCGTTCAGTTTTTTATTGATCAGTTCAGATCAAATAGTCAGATGGCCTCCACTAATAAATTAATGGGCCATTAACTATGATTTGTTGCATATTCTTGAGATTTTCTCCTTTTTTAACTTGATTTTCCAGCAATATATCTGTTCATTTTTATTAAGATTTTCAATTTCTCATGAGATTTTGAATTTCTCGAGAGATTTTGAGATGAGAAATCACTTTTTATGGTGAATCTTTTCTTTCCTCTTTTTGTCTTTTCTTGGGCTATTGTCTAATGGACCAAGGAGAGATCTAGACGTCCTATCTCATGAAAGGGACCATCTCGCTAACCCATGCGAATCCGGTCAAGGGAGGCAGTCTGACTGCCACTGGCGACAGTCCGATTACCGCCAGTCTGTGTATTTGTCTACTGGTTTAGCCTGGACACTGGTCAGATGGGTGTGGCCCCCTTCCCTATTTATTTTCACTTCATAGACATCCAGGGACACCATTGTTGTACATAGAAGCTCTCTTTGGCCATTGATCTCAACGGTTTTTTTTTTTTTATTTCTCTCCTTCCTCATTTTTCAGGTGGATGATCCATAGATTGTGTCATGTTTTGCTTTAGTTGGATCCTCTTTGTAGGATGTTTCTTGAAGGAATTTATTTAAGGCCTTGAATCTTCTTTTTGGGCCTGGGTGAACCATGATCGGGACCATTGGATCATTTTGGCTAGATCTCAACCATTAGATATTGCTGGATTTTTATTTTGGGCCAAAGAGTTAGCTGGATTTTTTTTGTGTTTGTTTATTTATTTTATTTTGTTAGAGGGGTGTGATAAGAAAGGGAGCCCCACTCTTTGATTTGGCTTTTGTCTTTTCTTCTTTTTTTGTGACGATCTGGACCATAGGATGGATGATTTAGGGCCCACTTGAGCACTTTGATGGTATGGATCTTAATGGCGGGCCACCACTTGTGGAGTGGGTCGCCCATTAGCTTGATTTTTTGATTCCATGGATAAGTCTTTCAAGTGGGCCTCAAATCATGATCCTGGTTTGGTCAAATTGGAATGGACCTTAATTTGGGGTATGTGGGCCTAGGAGATGGGCTTGTGAGAATATAGACTTATGGAAGTGGGCCTGAACTATGGACATGTAGGCCGAGAGAATAAGCCTTGAAGAAGTAGGCATGAGCCTTAGCAACCTGGGCTTTTGAAAATGGGCCTTAATGGGTTTTTTGTATTTATGCTTTGATGGGCTTTGAGCATTTGGGCTTTGATGGGCCTTGAAGAAGTGGGCTCTTGAAAGTGGGCTTGGGCCTTGGAGACATGGATTTTTGAAAATGGGCCTTGATGGGTTTTGAACATTTGAGCCTTGACTGTTGACTTGGCGCTTTTGTCTTTGGACTTTGACCATTGACTTGGACTTTTGGACTTTTAACTTTGACCATTGACTTGGGCTTTGACCATTGACTTGAGCTTTAGGCTTGATAGCGAGAAAGGTACTTACCTGTAAATCTTGCTTGTGCAGCACGCCTCGCCATAATAGGAATGAGGCTAGCCCTTCCCGTCAATCTGCTGATCCATGTTACGTTCCTTGCGAGGGTCGTCACTTATCTAACGTGGCTAGGGAGGGTGGTGCTCCAGCGATTTTGACCGATCGTGGAGTCAGGATGCATTGGCTCGACTGGTTTCATGATCCTCAGCCTCTGTTCTTTGACGTACTAGAGCGCACGCCTTTTACTGACCTATTCCAAGTTCATCTTAGCAAGACGAACATGTCCCTCTTGTCCGTTTTAATGGAGCAATGGCACGCAGAGACCCACACTTTCCATTTACCCTTTAGGGAATGATGGATTACCCCATACAACATTTACATGCAGTTGGGTCTGAGGTATGATGGGGGATCCATCCCATTTGAGGATGATCTCCCGATACCCTCTCCTGACGACTGGATGAGCCTGCTAGGGATGATGTCATATCCTTCTAATTTTTTTGGCCTTCGTTTAAGCTACTTTAGTTGTCCGTCAATTTTACCTGACGTATTCCTGAGACCGAGGCCGCGGTCATTGTGAAGGCCCTGCCTTGATATTGTACACCATGGGGGTGATGATTTTTTGTCACGAGAACAAGTTAGTGAGTTCCTGTTTGTTGACACTCATGGCTAACATCACTTTCCCTATGCCGTATAATTGGAATGCAGCCCTCCTCGCTCATTTGTATGAGGGGTTAGATAAATCCAGTCGCTGCCTCAGTAGGTCCTTGACTGGTTTCTATCCAGTCATCAAGGTACGATCAAGATCTTTTATCTGTACACTCCCCTTGAGATGATTGTTTGTAGTTTCTGATTGAGGCTCCGTGTGGGTCTTCTTTTTAAACCATTTTTCGGATCTAGCGTCCACTTTGATCGACCGTTCTCCTCCCTTTTCACGTATGATGCTGTGGTATAAAGATAACAGTAGCTGCACGCGAAGTTTCCCTAACCTTGCATGGAGGTCAAACATCGATGCCCTCGTCCCTGATGATGTAAGTGATTGTTCTATCCCCTTGTTAGTTGTTCCTTCTTATTTTGCTTTGTATCTCTGATTTCCCAATTTTCTGCGATTTTGCAAAAGGCCGTATCTCCGGTCAAATGCGTCACTTACTCCTACAGCTTTGGAGGCTTTTCAAGCTTCGCAACGGCGCCGCATCATGGAAGATCCTAGAGTGAAAAACTGGTATCTCGGAGAGAGGTTCTTTTAGCTGATAGGCAGCCCTTTAGTTCCGCTTAACCCTCCTATTGGTCCGTCAGAGTGGAGGACGGTGCCCAAGCAGGAGTTGACTACTACTTTGGAGGGGTTTTTATGCTAGTGCCTTTGTCGATCCAGCAAGGGAGTACAGCTCACGGTGTGAGCAATATGGTATTGGCCCGATCTTGCAGCCTACCTATGCTCTGGGCATCAGTGCACGTTTTCCTGGAGGGGGCTTTTGTGGCCGCATGTTCGTCGGAAGGATACAAACAACTATGTACCTGATGATGATTAGTTTCATTATATCATGTGATCACGTATCACCAGCTGTATAATCTTCCATATATATGAAATTTTGGTTGCTTGATGTTACTTCTTGGATTGTCCTTGATCATTTTGCCATCTCACTTTGACTTTTGGGTAGACATTTCAAATTCTAAGGCCCTTAAGGTGGACCTCACCTTGATTTCACTGAAAAGTGGGCCCGAGCGGTAGTCGAACTACCGCCGCTGACCTTTTTCCTGACCGAACTGTCATGTCAGTGGTGCAAGATGTCAGGGTCTGACGGTGGTACTCGGATTACCGCCTGTGATAATTAGATTACCGCCTTCGTTCGTCTTTTCTTCCAGCAAGCTCCCTTCTTCTCTGTCCGTTTCTCAACCCCTTTTACTTGTTATTCTTTCCTTGCTCGGACCGTCTAATCATTCTCCTTTACTTCTCTTTGTCTCCTTCCTTTGTTGTCCTCTTCTTCTTTGTCCTTTATCTCTTTTGTCCTTTATTATGGCTGGATTTGGTGAATCCCACATCAATGATGATGGTATGGTAGGTTGAGACCCATTTATGCGTGTTGAAGATGGTTGGATGGAGGTTAATGGCGGATTAGTGGGCTCTCTTGAGGAAGTCAATGCTATTTACGGCATTACTCCCATTATTAATGGTGAAGATGGGATGTGGTTGGGAGGATTTGATGGGTTGGGTGGGCTTGGTGGGTCTATGCCAAGTGGGCCACCAGGGTTTGTGGATGTTGGTGGGGTGAGGATGGATGGGTTTGATGGTGTGGATGGTGCGATGATGGTGATGGATGATCTGATTGATGGGCACATGGGAGTGATGGGTATGGATGGCGTGGATGATAGGATGGTGATGGTGGATGGTGCGGATGTGATGGATTAGGCTCGGATGGGTGGTGAGTCACATCTTGATAGTTTGGATTTGGTGGGTAATGGACCTCCTCCAGCTGGCTTAGGTCAGATATTTGGAACGAATTTTGAGGCAGTGATGGGACAGACTGTCGTTGTCAGGGATCAGGGTACCAGTCCAGTCAACTACTGGGGTACTTTAGATGTTGCAGCTCCTGGGGCATGTACTTTTTAGGCTGTTCTTGACGTGGCGGTCGTTGGAGGCTCGAGCCCACCTATTGCAGCTTTCCAGGATACCCTCCGGGGTGCGATGGGTGAGTCATGCTTCTTTCGGCACCATGAGATAGATATATTGGATGAGGGAATGCTTATTTTTGACGATCCGCATGTTGGCTCAGGGTTCCAGATTGTAGAGGGTGCACCTGTCCGGACTTTTCGACTGCAGCCACACGACACAGGTTCTGAGAGGTTACACATCTAGATAGAGAGTCTAACCAAGTCTGAGTTCTTTGAGCTAGGCTCCTTGAGCTTCTGAGGTTCTTCACTTTCACTAAGTTCTCTTAGACTGGCTACTGTTGAGCGCGGCATTATATGATTGGGTCCCATCATTGAACTTGTTTTCCTTCAATGATTTGGAGTTAGGCCCGTCTTTAAAGGAGTTTGCGCACCTTTCTGGTCTTCCTCTCCTTCGGGAGCCTTATGTTCCTTCATTTGGGCCGGTTCGTCCAGTCGATTTGATCGCTTGGTTTGGATTTTCAGTTGTTTTTCCCACTATAGAAGGTAGGGTCGGTCAGCTTTCGCTCGAGCTTTTGTATAATCATTGTTTTATTGCTCGAGAAGGCCTTGGATCCGATCGCCAGCTTTAGTGCTTGAATGCACTGATATTCTGTGTTCTGGCTGAGCTACTCTTTTTAGGCTGGCGGCAGTCCTCTTTGGTAGTTTTTTGGGATGTGTTCCGTCGCGTTCCGGGCCGTAGAAGTATCATTTTTGTGGTGCTGGCGGAGCTCTTTTTGGGCCTGACCGAGTGCTCTCTCGGTCACACTCGTATCCTCTGGGGTTGCTGCTCATTCCTCCAGGTATTTTTTTCTTTTGTCCTTTCCTTTTCCCTGCTTCATTATTTGGTTGCAACTTGAGCTCGACTTGTACCCTTCTCTAGGTATGGTTGTGAGAGTACCTTTATATGACCCCTCTGCTTTTGCGGCCTAACTCCCATCGTGACGACGTGTTGTCCCTATTACTTGATGGTCTTCCCTTGGGTGCGGAGGCCACTGAGTCACTTTACCGTCGTATGCTCTCTCAGCTCCACGGATGGGAGATTAGCTGGGAGGCTCCATGGCTCTGTCGTACTCTTTTAAACTATAGCGCAGCTCACACTCCTCTATTGTTACTGGGCCTCCGAGGGTACTGCTCTTATCATCCTACTCATTTTCTCCGACAGTTTGGCTTCTGGTAGGATGTTCCCGACTTCGCCTTTTTTGGATTTGGACATGCTCCTCTTCCTTCTGGCTTGATCGCTCTGTATCGACGAGTCTGGATTTCCTGGCAAGGCTCTTTGGATGCAATAGCCTTGGTCTTTGAGTCTTGGGCTCCACCCTTGTCAATAGTACTATACCAACGATGGGTGGCAAAGCAGTGGGGAGACATGGTTGGCAATACTTCTTCATCCTCTTCATGTGTCGATGATTCATTGGAGGCTTTCGAGGAGCGACCATTCATTGATCCATTGTTTCTACTCACAACGCATGGCCATCTTATATTTGAGATTGCCGTTCTTCGTCATTCCTGTAAGGATATGGCCCGTCGGCTAGCAGTGGGGAGGCGATATGACGAGGGTATGCTTACTGTGCATCGCCTGGAGAGGGATGAGGTATTTTACCTTCGCATGGAGATAGAGCAACTCAGGTAGAGATTGTTGATGTATGAAGGATAGGAGCTTACCTGGGATCTCTGATTTGACCAGCTGCTTATCTTGTATGGATGGATAATTTATATATATATATATATATATATATATATATATATATATATATTGGTTTTTGTTTTTTGCAAGTAAGAAAACAAGTGATGTAAAAGACTTCTGACAAGAAAGAAAAAAATTTGTGTGCCAAAACTTGTGAATACTAGCTTAGGTTTGGATTTATGCTTTGGATGATTGGGATCAGAATATTAGGCTCAGCCCACATTGTGTTCAGTGGCGTGGGTTGTGTACTAGAGATCTGGAATCCTTGAGGGTGTGTTCGGGACCGTGTCCTTTAGTTTTGGGTAGAGTTTGATAGAATATTGATCCAGAGTTAGTCCTTTCCTTATATCTCATTATTGCGCTCGTTGCCTTGACTTCTTCTATACCTACACTTTTTCTTCTTTTTTTTTCGTTAGCCATTTTTGCCCGTAACGCCCTATCGGGTTTTCACTACGACAACCTTTTCCCGTCGTTTTCTCTGGTAGCATCCTTTTAGATTTTCACTACATCCTGGGTTTTTGATCTTGTTTGCCCCTTGGCAGCTGTGCTGCTTTTACCCTTGGCACCGTTTCAGGTTTTTGCCAAGTCCGCTACATACCCGCCTTTTTTTATTCAAGTTGCCTTTTTGGGCTTTCAACTCGCCCTTCTTGCTTAGGCATGCTTTCTTTTTTTCTTTTTTCTTTTTTTTATTTGAAGTGCCAGAAAAGATGGAGAGGTTTCCTTCATAGTCGGCCGAATAGTTACCCTCCAGTCCTTGTCTTTGATCACAATCGTAAGTAATTCTATGTTGATTGGATAATTTGAGGATGGGGATGACCTTATTTTCTTCTCCCTTTTTGTCTTCTTTTGGAATTTTCTATCTATTTTTTTATATGGGAGAAGTGACTGATACTCTTTAGTAGGGGAAGTGATAGGTATATATTTTTTATTTTTGACAGATGAAGGGTGCTTTTCTCTTATCTTTTTTTTTTTGGTTGGGGGAAGTGATGGGTACAGCTTTGCTATTGTGATCATTGACAAGGTTAGGTATTCTTACTCATAATAGATGTTCATGTTGCCGGTGTTAATGGGCTCAGGACGATCTTCTCCTCTCAGACTGGTGAGCCGAAGAGCGCCTCCTGGAAGTACCTCCCGAATGATTAGTGGTCCATCCCACGAGGGTTTGAACTTTCCTATGGGATCTGGCAAGTACAGCGGTAATATATGCTTCATGACCATGTCATCGACTTTAAAACTTCTTTTTTGGACCCTCTTGTTGTAGGCTCCGGCGATCCTTCTTTGGTAGCATTGTGAGTGACTTAATGCATGCATGCGCTTTTCATCTGCCAGATGTAGTTGATCGTATCTTGCTTATTGCCACTCGCCTTCCTCGATTTCGCTTTCTAGCAATACTCAGAGCGATGGGATTTCTATTTTGACTAGTAGC
Organism: Magnolia sinica; assembly: GCF_029962835.1. Classification (NCBI taxonomy): domain Eukaryota; kingdom Viridiplantae; phylum Streptophyta; class Magnoliopsida; order Magnoliales; family Magnoliaceae; genus Magnolia; species Magnolia sinica. The sequence continues at coordinate 94,058,417 of NC_080573.1, read as the reverse complement.
ATTGCTTCCATTTCGTATGCGAGTTCGTATGGAGTTGCGCCTATAGCAGACCGTACGGGCGTCTTATAAGCCCAGAGTGCATATGGGAGCATTTCCAACCAATCGCGATACGTTTTGACTATTTTCTCTAGTATGCGGATGATAGTCTTATTTATAGCTTCGACCCCACCATTCATTTGGGGATGATAAGGGCTTGACTAATGACATTAAATCTTAAATTTGTCAAGGAAATTGCCCATCCTTTTATTGACGAACAGAGTCCCATTGTCTGTAATGATGGCATGAGGAACCCCGTACCAACTGATGATATTGTTCTTTATAAATTTAGTTATTTGAGATGCTATGATGGTGGTGTAGGATGCTGCCTCTATCCATTTGGTGAAGTAACCTACTGCCACCAAGATGTAATCATGCCCGTTTGAAGCTTTGGGGTTGACCTTGCCGATGATGTCAAGTCCTCACATGGAGAAGGGCCATGGTGTCGTCAGGTTGTAGAGTTCGAAAGCAGACGCATGGATCTGGTTCGCATGTTCCTGGTACTTGAAGTATTTCCTAATATGTTTGTAGCAATCTGTCTCCATCGTTAGCCAATAGTAACCGAGCCATAAGATCTCTTTGCCATCATATGTCCGTTCATGTGTGGGCCACATAGTCCTTCGTGGATTTCTAACATGACCTGTGCTGCTTTTGTTTCATTTACACAACGGAGAATGACTTGATTAAAGGATTTCTTATAGAGGATACCCTCGGTGATCGTGACCTGGGCTGCTAGCCATTGGATAGTACAATAATCGGTTGATGTCTCTCCTTCTAGGCACTTTTGATACTCGAGATATTCTTTAATATCTGTGTACCACGGTTGATCATTCGGAGAGGTTTCGACTTCATTGATCTATAGGCAGAATGCGGGTTCTTCCTAGAGTTCAACGGTGAGTTCCCATTCAGTAACTCCTTTTGGAATTTCCAACATCTAGGCAAGGGTAGCCAAAGCATCCATAAATTGGTTCTTGTCTCGGGGCATGTAAGAGAACGTGATCTCTTCAAATTCCTCAGTTAGATTTTCAAAATAGATGTGATACGAGATCAGCTTTTTATCCCTAGTCTTCTAGTCGCCATTTGTCTGATTGATGAGTTGTGAGTCTCCGAAGACTCATAACTTCTTCACGTTGAGGATTATGGCTTCTCTTAGACCAGCAATACATGCTTCATACTCAGCCACGTTGTTAGTGCATTGAAACGCCAATTGCCTGAAGATGGGAATTGGCACATCATCGAGAGAGTAGAGTATTGCTCCTACCCCACTCCCTTTTGCATTTGTAATGCCATCGAAGAAGAGTATCCACTCTGCTACCTTCCTTTCTTCTTCTTCCTCAATTAGGAGAATGTCCTCATCGGGGAAGAAAGTCTTTAGTGGTTGGTAATATGGCAGAGAGTGTGTTGCTAAATGGTCAGCCAGTGCTTGCCCTTTGATTACTTTCTGAGTGACATGGGTGATGTAGAACTTGGAAAGTAGTAATTGCCATTTTGTGATCCTGCCTGTTAGCACAAGTTTCCCAAACAAGTACTTTAACGGGTCCATACGAGCGAGCAAAAGGATTAGGTGAGCGATCATATATTGTCATAACTGTTGCATTGCCTAGACTAGGGTGAGGCACGTTTTCTCTAAGTTGGAGTATTTGGCTTCATAGCTTGTGAACCGTCAGCTTAGATAATAGATCGCTTGCTCCTTTCTTCTTGTATCATTGTGTTGACCGAGAACACATCTAATCACTTCCGCTGCGACAGAGATGTATAACAGTAGGGGCCTACCTGGGATAGGTGGCATGAGCACTGGGGGATTTAGCAGGTACTTCTTGATCCTATCGAAAGCCACTTGACAGTCGTCATCCCATTCCTTTGGCGAGTTCTTCCTTAAGAGCTTGAATATGGGTTCACAGATAGGTGTGAGTTGTGCAATGAACCGGCTGATGTATTAGATCCTTCCGAGGAAACACCGAATTTCTTTTTCGGTATTGGGTGGTGGCATCTCGATGATTGCCTTGGTCTTGATCTCATCCACTCGGATGCCATCTTCACTTACGTTGAAGCCTAACTGCTTACCTCTGGTTATGCAGAAGACACATTTTTGCGGGTTGAGGCAGAGCTTTAACTTTTTTATACTGGCGAAGAGCTTCTTGGGGTCTTCAAAATGTCCTTTGATTGTGCGAGATTTGACGATCATGTCATCCATGTAGACTTCCATTTCCTTGTTTATCATGTCGTGGAACAAGGCAGTCATGGCTCGCTGATATGTAACTCCTGCATTCTTCAGCCCGAAGGGCATAACCTGATAGCAGAAAGTTCCCCATGGCGTGATGAAAGAAGTCTTCTCATGATCTTCGATGGCCATCTTGATCTGATTGTAGCCGGAGAAGCTATCCATGAAAGAGAAGATCTTATGTCCAGTAGTATTATCTACCAGCGTGTCGATGTGAGGTAGATGAAAATCATCTTTAGGACTTACTTTGATGAGGTCCTTAAAGTCAATGTACATCCTGACTTTGTCGTCCTTTTTTGAAACTGGTACGATATTTGCGAGCCATACCGGATAGTTAGAGACTACCATGAATCCTGCATTGTATTGCTTGATGACTTCATTAAGGACCTTCAAAGCCTATTATGGCATCATTCTCCATAGCTTCTGTTTGATAGGCTTCATGTCTGGCTTTATTGGTAAGTGGTGTACCACCAAATCTTCATTGAGCCCTGACATAACTTCATAAGAGAAGGCAAAGTTAGACAACCTCAGTCTCAAGAATTCCATCATCCTCTGCTTGTATTCCGGAGACAGTGATCTACCGATGCTCACTTCTCTAGGGAGTTCCTGTGATCCCAAGTTCACAACTTCGAAATCGTCTGCCACAACATTGGCCTTTGTTTCGAACCTTTTGAGGGAATCCTCAAGTTTGTGAGAGCTATATCATCATTTTCCTCATCCTGGGCTTCATCCAAACCCATGAGCTCGAAGTCCAACTCTAGATCGAAATCATATGAGTCAACCTCGAACTCTGGTGCTGCATGTGGAGTGTTTGGTATAGTGATTTTTGCAAGTTTTTCTGTTGTTTTGGATTTATGAAGATTTTCTGATGTTTTATGATTTTGAGAAATATTTGATGTTTTTGTGGTTTTTGAAATATCTGTTATTTGTGTGTTTTGAATGTTTTCTGATTTTTTTGTGTCACTAAGGGATCCCAAGCAGGATGGTATTACAAACCATGATTGATCCTGTCCTGATTCAGAGTACCAACTGTTATTTACATTGACCTTTTTTTTAAGCCCAGCATCCGTGGCTGGCTTACCAGCCAATTCGATCGTCAAAGGGATGGCTATCCATCTTGGTTGTCACGCCCCAAACTCGAAAACCGGGCTCACAAAATTCTTGATCGCCGAATCCGGTGCCGACAGCCTCTGTAGTACCCCATTCTCAGCTCTTAGCGTCCATACACTAGATTCCGATCCTGGGATCGTACAAGGAGGATTTTTTAATATACATTTAACTCGTAACAAGCATAACCACATGTTTACCCAAATCACAAAGGCGACATCACCATCACATATCCACTAATATTAACATTTGAATACAATGCTGAAAGGGAAATACATATATCGAAAATCAAAGCTCCAGAAGACCGCTGCATGCTTTAAGCTCAACGCTACTAAAACCTAATGCGCACCTGCATGCATCTGTCGGCATAAGCTTATAAAAAGCTTAAAGGGTGGTGAAAGTGTGTGTGATGCACATGCCAAGTATATAAATATCAGAATAAGTGGAAATATTGGCAATCCATAAATCGTACAATATCAGAGTAATATGGAAACATGCTGGTAAGTTCATAAATAGCATCAACCTTATCCAGGTTATGCGATGCAAAAACATAATAAGCTAATATCATAAAGTGAGGAAACAATGTAGATCAGCTATACAATGTAGAGACATAGTAAGCCAAATATCAGATATCGAGTCTACGAATGCCATCAACCTTAATTAGGTTATGCAACACAGAAGCACAGTAAACCAAATGCTATGTGCTAAGGATGCAATGCAATACGCGATGCGAATGAAATTACTAAGCTGGAGTGTGTAGTCGGGATGATAGTACGTAGTATCGCAAGCTATGGGGTCCACCACAAGTGACTTATATCCAAACCAGTCCCATATCTAAATTTAGATAGTCAGACTCAATGTGGTAAACTCCTGATCTCAGGTTAGTCACGTGCCCCAACCGAAATCCTGGCCATTGCATGCACCACCAGCCCCAGTGGATAGTGAATGAATAAATGAATGAATATGTATGCAACTCCTGCTCAATAAGTCCAGGTATCAGTACTATACAGCTCTAGGATCATCACCGGGGTCTAGTACACTCTACATGTAATCGCCGCCCACGGGACACACAACCATGCAAGTGGAAGCGACCTCACTATCCGCCTGACCAGTAGTCAGTCAATATCTACCCGGCACGTCGATAGTGGACCCAATCACAAGATGTTCAAACCTAACCTAGCTATGCTCACTACTCTCGGGCAGGTAAGGAGACACCCCCTCCCAACCGACCACAACACAATGGGAGATGCGGTCTACCGGTATACGACCTTCATGCGCTCATATATATCCACTGGGTCTCGACATTGGGACGTCTCCTGGCCTTGGAGGTTTAGGAATTTTCACCTAGGGCAATCTCTAGTAGCCCAATGCTAGTAACAGATTTTCGGTGTCCCATCTGACCATCCATGACATGCCTATGGAGGGTATGGCCCTAATGTCGCTAGGGCGTACAGTAATCACAACACACAATGCAAGATGTATGAGTCATATAATCCAGTCATGCATCAATCCTGTGCATACCATGTGCTCATGTGAGATAATCTTCGCCTATCAGGGAGCCTCGTAACAATCTACCCTATAGCATATGCAATGATTAATCATGTCTCATAACAAACATGCGGATGATACGTATGGGCATGTATCATGGTGCTATGCTGTCGCATACTCATAATCGGTATCGATAGCCGGCATCGATAATCGGCCTCGACAATCTGCCTAACAAAGGGCCTAAGGGAAGGTTACAATGTGGATATTTAACCATCATCACCCATTAATGTGGACATTCAACCAACATTGCTCCCAAGGAGTAGCCCACATAGAGCCTAACATATAGTGGTCCCATGGCCTCACACAAAGGCCTAATATACATCGCAATGGGCCGCATATAAGGGCTACATACACATCACTATGGGCCGCATCACATGGTCCTAATACATGTCACAGTGGGCCACATCACATAGAGCTCGAACACATCACAATGGGCCTCACTTATGGGCCTCATATACGTAATAGTTGGGCCCTGCACTTGGGCCTCAAATACATCACACGAGCCACAACCCATGGGCCTAATGCACATCATAATGGGCCTCATTAAATGGGCTACAAAAATATCACAATGGCCATGCCATATGGGCCGGAAATACATTTCAATGGGCCACGACCCATGGACCCCAGTACATCATAGTGGGTTGCAACCCATGAGCCTCAAATACAACAAGTGGGCTGCATCAATGGGCCACACCAAAGGGCCTCATAAACATCAAGTGGACCCCATTAATGAGCCTTATATACACAATAGGTGGGCCCTTTACATGGGCCACAAATACATAACATGTGGGCCCTACACATGGGTCTCATATGCATCAAATGGCCCACGTATCTAGGCCTCGAATACATCAAATGGGCCACGCGCCATGGGCTTAATACATATCACAATGGGCCTTGCCCATAGGCCACGAATACATCACAATGGGCCTTGCCCATAAGCCTCGAATACATCACAATGGGCCTTGCCCATAGGCCTCGAATACATTACAATGGGCCTTACCCATGGGCCTCAGATTCAAGCAGGTGGGCCCCATCATATGGGCTTCAAATACAAAATAGGTGGGCCCCATCTCATGGGCCAAAAATACAAACAGGTGAGCCCCGCACATGGGCCAAAAATACATCATGATGGGCCTCATGGATGGGCCGCACCAATAGGCCTCAAATGGGCCCTGACCACACTAAATATCATTTCAATAGTTATAGGTGTAACTTGTGTATCACTGTACACTATCATTCCATGGGGCACATGGCCCACTAATGATGATCAACACTATCCAAACATTATCCAGGTAAATCAACACCATCCAAACATTTCCCATGTAAATCAGCACCATTCAAACATTGCCTATATAAATTAACACCATCCAAACATTGTTTATGTAGATTAACACCATCCAAACATTGTCTATGTAGATTAGCACCATCCAAACATTGTCTATGTAAATCAGCACCGTCCAAACATTGTCCAGCACCATCCGGATATGTGGACAATGTGGATGAAATGCAAACAACATGGTGGGGTCCCACAGAACCTACTGACGTCAATACAAGTGGGATCCATAGAACTTGTTGACGTCATGACAACAACAATGTAGCTACTGTCAGCGCACGCCAACCAATCCATTTCAAAAGCAGGTGGTCCCACATGGGGCCACCAGATATACATGTTATAAATATACCATATATATATATATATACTATAATATCATTTTATATTATTTTATTTATTTATTTTGCATGCTAGCATCTAGCGTCCTGGACGGACAACCTGGATGCAAGACATATACATCATGGTGCACTTCACCCGGCACCGTCCAGTTGGACGGTGTGGATGCAAGGTATGTACATCAAGGTGGCCATGTGGTGTGGCTCACCATAGTTTTTAGATCAGCAGATATTTGTGTTTTTCCATCCAGCATCTAGCGTCCAATCTGGACGAACGGTTCAGATATACCACATACCTTATGATGACCCACAGACCTTGTTAACGCTGAACAACAGCAGCAGGAGGTGGGGTCCACATAGATGGACGATCAGACCCCACTTGCTGACGTCGATACATCAGTTAAATAGCTGCTGGGACCCGTTGTCCACGGACAGTGTGTAAAATTCATACATTGCAGTGGATCCATCGTCCTGGATAGATGGACAGAGTGGACATAGAATAAATACATCAAGGTGGGCCTTGTCCATGCCTTGGGCAGCTTGGCCCCCGACACGTCATCGGGTGGGCCACAAACATCATCAACATTAAAAAAGAAAATGAGAAAAAGGGAGAGAAGGAGAAAGAGAGAAGATGAGAGAGATCAGATGGTGATGGAGGGACCCCACTAGGAGATACAAACCATACATCACATGGGTCCCACCTCAAGTGGGCCCTAAAATCATCAAATCCAAGTAATAAATCGCAATTCGAATCCTAGAAAACACCCACCGTTGAATCTTGGACTCCTCCTTCCACTAACATGATCTAGAGCTCCAAGGGGTGGACTTTAATGGTTGAGATGGACTTTGGATGGTGGGATTGGGTGGTAGGAAGGTGGGCCACACCAAGTTCTCTCAAGGAAGCCATGGACAGTTGCTTGGAGAATGAGGGAGAGAGAGATGAGAGAGAGGTTATAAGAGAGAGAGCGATGGGTGAGTGATGGGGTCTGATGGGTGAGTGAGTGATGGGTAGAGAGAGAGAGAGTTGACTTTAGGGAAGGGGTTGGTTGTACTTGGGGATGGGTGTTGTACTTTGACATGATTGATTAATTGATTTCATATGTTCTCTTGGGATTGCAACGTGCGGCATTTCCTCAAAATGAACGCAGGCCCACGTCTCATGGCCTGGGTATCGCATTGGCGTGGGAGACGTGGTGTCGGAACCATGGCGACGGCGCAGTCTCACTAGAACAAGTCTCGGGTCAAGCCAACTCAGATTGATAGGATGTAACTCAAGGATGCGTGCAATTGCTATCTACGTGTCGTGGGTTACCAAAATTTGATCGGGAGGACCGTGGAAGCCTATGGAATGGTACAGGCTAGGATACGAGTCTCACACTGGTTCTTTTCCCCTTTCGATCCTATTGCTTTATTCTATTTATACCTGTGGGTCATCTGTCCTGATGACCATGGGTCCACATTGTGGTGGGATTCTAATGTCCATCCAGTCAAGGGAAGGCCATTTCCCTTTGTTGACCCAATGGATGGGCTACTCCTACCCCTTATGCTGTTGAGTTGTTGGTGGGGTTGTTTCCCCTTGACTGTTGGTGGGGATGGGTGCCTCCCCTCTCCTGCCTGGGTGACTTGTAATAGGCACTCCTGGTCCTAATTCCTCTTCGGATGGCCCTGTTTCCATGCCCCTGGTTTCATGTGATGGGTCCGAGGGTTCTGCCCCTAGCATTGGGTGTGCTTTTAATCACTACCAAAAAAATGATTAAAGGCTACGGACTATACTAGTTTTTAGCTACGGATATAGACCGTAGCTAATTTGTTATGGCTTAAAATCGTAGCTAAAAGATCCGTAAACTATAGCTAAAAGGGATCACTTCTAAACATTCAATTAGCCTGTGATAGCCCCATAAGGGACTCTATGGGGCCCATTAAAATGTGTATGCTCCATCTAATATGTCTATCTATTTTAAAAGAGAATTTCAGGGCAAGAGTCCAAAAAATGAAGTAGATCGAATGCTCAAGTGGACCACACGGTAGGAAACAATGGAGATTAATACTTACCATTGATTGATGGTGTGGTTCAATTGAACCTTCAATTTGCCTAGATGTTGGTGTCATTCCTTATAAAAAATTACAAAATTAATGGACGGAGTGGCTATATCAAATGCATCACGATAGACCCCACAAAGCCCTTGACAAGACCGTCAGACGTACGAACGCGGAGGGGGCTACAAAGAATGGTATAATAGCTACGGTCCCTTGGGGAACGTTTGTGAAAGGCAATTTTGAAAAAGTAATAATTTTGCACTTCAAAATTTCTTTGAAACACTTGTGATGCATTTGTAAAACATAAGAGAAACTCATTTCAGACTTCTTTTTCTTTTCGTTTCTTTTTTTTTTTCCTTTATCGGCAACATAAGCAAACCTCTTGTGAGACGTTTCTTAAGAGTAAGTTAAACATGAGCGAAACAACTGTGAAACTCAAGAAAAACATCTGACATGATAGTGAAACTTTAAATTAATACATTATCATAGTTTCTTAGTTTTCTATAAAATTCCCCAAACAATTTAAATGTGTTTCTAATTAATTTAAAGGTTTTCTTATTATTTTTGAGACATGGGTAGCAAGAGACCATTCAGCAAATAATGTTCACGCTTAATTCGATTTCGATCGTTAAAGTTACACAATTCAGTTAAAGAAACGAAAATGCCAGGAAATCAGCTTTTGAAGGAACAAGGTGATGTTTAGGACTGTACTTGATTTCTTCACAAATCTCTGTCTATGAATTATTATTGAGCTCTCTTACTCTTTGAAGTTTCTTCTCCAAACTGTTAGAACTTCTACAGTGAAATTTCCAATGAATGTTAATTACAAGTCTACACTTATTCAACTACTTTGCAAGTAGAATTCAACTCAACTTGGTAAGACTCAGCTTTTGAAAAACCTAGTGGTATCTGATAAAAAGTTGCCAAGCACTTGAATAACTCTAGTGATTTCTTCACAAATACTTTTGGACTTTCTGAGGCTTGGATATGGTCACAATCGACCCTCAGTCACACTCATCTATCCCTTTTACACTTTAATCCTTAATTTTTCCCATCGATATGATTTTCTTGTCTTTTTTTTCCTTTTCTAACGTAGGCAAGAAAATCTTCTCTAGAAGTGTTTAACAACCCTTTCGCATTCCCATGCCATAATGGGGCTTTAGGGAGCTTTAGGAATTCCAGCGACAGATTCACTGATTTTTTCAAGAGGAAATAATGTGGATAATTGCCCACCAGAACAGACCCCATCCTCCAGGGAGCTTAGTGAAGAACAACCTCGGGATTTCCCTATTTTCTGTATCTCCATAGATTCAGAATATTCTGCTAAATGTCTCTGCATATTCTTCGAATTGCGACATTGAACAGATTTCAAGCTTTTATAGCATTTGCCATGCTTTTTGCTTGTTTTTATCATTTTCTCTTTCTTGATTTGTGAAACCACAAATCTCTTGCCCGAGAAAGGCTCCAAATAGGGATCCTCCACCATTGGCTGCTTTAAATGCTGCAACAAAACGATCATATTTTGTTGATAATTTAAACACTCACCAGGCTACTTTGGCATTCCCTAATAAGCTGCTTTTAAGATAAGATAGTTTTCTATCACTCTCCCATTCATTGTAATGCGAACCAATTGCTATGTCCATTACATTTTCCCAAGCAGAAATTTTTGCTGCTGCAGTGGCTAGCTTGTTGCATGTAAGATAGACTCCTTTGTCATTGACTGGTTTAGTCTAAACTGAATCTAGTCTTATCTCTTGATCAATATTGCCTATGTTGGGCTCATGATCTTGATGAGATTTCATTCTTCTTTCCCAAAGTTTTTATTTTTGATAACTATTGGTATAGCTATCAAACACTTTGGCTGGTTGTCTCCTTTTGTTATAACTGTTTCTTGGAGAGTGTCGACCATGATATGTTATTGCTTCAACCAATTGTTCTTCAATTTTTTGACTGGGAACTGGTAGTTCAGCTTCAATTGATTCAATTGAATTTTCAATGCTAGGTATTTCATATCCATAATCTAATGGATATTCTAGCACACTAGTGACATATGTAATTGCTGTGTTAACAACTGAGTTATATGGTCACATGTTTCCCAATCTTTTTCAAGTTTGGATTTTGTTATCCTTAAATCTTCATTTAAGGGTAATTGTAATTCTTGCATTCTCAATTGATGAGATTGCTTCATTCTTCTTCTCAATTTGGATTACTTAAATCTTCATCGAAAAGATCTTGCTAGAATCTTCTTGAAGGTCCAGCTCTCAAGCTATTTGGCCTTAATAGTCTTATGGTAAGACCATCTCGGGTGTTTAGCTTGTAATCGACTTCATTAGTTTCTCTTATTTGCACAGGAACTTTCTGATGCTTGAAGTCAAACATCTATGTTTGCCCAAAACGTAAAGTTTCACCTTGGAAACAAGGAATACTTTTATGATTTTTGGCAACATAATGTCATGAAGCACGATGTTATTATCGGCAACAATTTCTGGACTGACCAAAGTAGACATACAATGGTAATTTCTAATTGTACCATTACTATTGGGAATAACATTATTTCCTTACTTTTCGGTCCACAGCCAAGTCTATCCATAGAATTTCCTTGGCTTCAGCACCAGTGCATTCATTACGCACCAAATGAACGTGGTGAGATATATAATATTCAACCCACCAAAAATAGAGTTCAAGAAAAACTTCTTGAAATCAAGCTTACCCTGAAAGACAATTTTAGTGATAACCTAGTATCGAAGATGCGAAAAAGAAGCACCATACGCAATCGGATCAGTCTAATGCATGGGGTGGCTGGGGCGGTAATAGTGTGGGAGATGCGGAAATGATGCACCAGACGCAGTAGATCAACCTAATGCTCACGGTGGCTGGGACAGTAATAGTATGGGAGATGCGAAAAAGCACCAGACATAGTCAGATCAGTCTAATGCATGGGGTGGCTAGAATAGTAATAAAAAGGAAACACAGGTAAGTGAATCTAAAAGACCAACAGCAGAGGAGTGTCCTGGATTTAATTCTTGGAATATAATGGAAGTGCAAAAGAAGCAGCCCATTCAATCTGATCAATCTACTCCCTAGGGAGGTTGGAAATCAAATGATGCAGGAAATGAGAGGGTTAAAGATGCTAAATCCCAAGATGTAAATTGTTGGAACCAACCAAATGATTCATCTGCCAAACCACATGTTTGGGATAAGGACAAGATGCATGGTCAATCTAATTCTGTCTGGGGTAGTCAAAGCCCAAAGGGTACCCATACGGAGAGATCTTCAGACATTGGTGGTTGGATGAAGACAAAGGACAAGATGAGTTGAATCAACCAACAAGATCTCGTGTTTGGAGTTCTTCCCTATTCAGAAGTCTTCAGATGGCAGCAGTTGGAAAGAAAATAGAGCACACAATTGGTCAAATCGACCGACTAGAGCTCTTAGATGGGGTTCTTCAAGTGTGGGTGACCAAAGAAACCAGAGAAGTCATTCTACCCAGTCACCTGCACCTGTGGGGCCTGATGGTCAAAATGCTAATGGGATTCTCACTACCACTGGAAGACGCTTGGATCTATTCACATGTGAGGAAGAGAAAATTCTTAATGATGTTGAACCAATTTCGCTGTCGACAAAACGAATTCTACATAATTCCAGCTACAATGACAGTGATTGGCTATCGGATGAAGATCAGTCCTGGGTACTCGATAATGTTTTTCAACACCATCCTGACAAAGCGACAAAAATGGGTGAAAAGATTAACTATGTCACGGTTGGTAAGCACGACAAATACCAAGGTACCAGGTGCTTTTTTGTTGTCTCCACAAACGGTTTTAGAGCGGATTTCTCTTATCTCAAATGCCTGGAGAACTATGTCAAGGAGAAGTACCCTGATGGTGCTGAAGCCTTCAACCAAAAGTATTTTAAAAAGCGCCGCTCAGAGGGCACGAACCAGCAACAAACACAGTAGCTATAGATCCAATGCCCTTGGGAAGATAGAACAATGAGTTTGTGTAGTGGGTTTTTTACTGCGCATTGGTCATATGTATATATTTTCTGCCATCTGCCCTTCCCCAAATGTTGTTAACCTCTTGTTTGCCCCTTTTAACTACTGTATATATTCATCATCCCTCTGATGAATGCACAGCCCAATTTGGGAGCGGTTCGACCATATGGCTAAGCAGTTGGCTTCCATATGTTTAAACAGTTTTTTTTTTTTAATTTATCAAATCATCTGAATTAGGAAAAATCACTTTAAAAGGCCTATTTCAGTATTAAGTATTGAAAACAAGTTTTAATAAATGGACCGAAGTTCTTGATCTGCGAGATGTTTGTCATTCTGATTATCAGGATCATTGCATTCAATTTTAGAGAATGAGTTGCTCTCTTTAATTTGATTATTTGTAGATAGGCATGCGCTAAACAATGGGAAGTGACCAATGATCAAGGCAGCCATTGTGTCCAGTCCTCTGCAATCAGCAATTTGCTGACAGCCATCAAGATTCTCATTTGTTAGGTTCATCAGAACCTGCAAAGAGGAAAATAAATTCAAAGTTTAAAACTTTTGAGAATTCAATTCCATGCTCTACCATGACACACATATACTGAAGTGGGTCCCTGCTGAATTTAATAAATAAGGATATATAAGATGATAAAATAAATAGCCAAAAAAAAAACCAGCAATCAGGAATTGGAGGAAAAACTAATAGGCAAACATTTTACTCTCATGTAACAATCTCAGCTATAAAATGGAAGCACAATCAAGAAATGTAATGATATTTGGCTTGTTCCTTTTCTAATCCTGAACTAATTTGGTACTCTATTGTTCAACATATTGCTAGTCTGCATGTTTTTTCTAGTTACTCTGTATGATATTTGGCATGTAGGCTATAATAAATAAGGATGAGTTTTATCATATTTTTTTCCATTTTTTTGAAGCTGTTGTAATTTTTGAGTTTATTTTTGCTTGCAAGCTGACAGATTTGCTCGCATATGTTGGTGTATGGCCTTACAATTCTTAGAAGTACATTCGGGCTTTGACTTCTCAGAGGTACATTCAGGCTAGCAGATTTGCAGGCTGGCAGATTTGCTAGATTTGAAGCCTCTTTAATATGTTGTTGAAGCCCTTGCTGATTTGTCTACTGTCTGGTTAAGACATTGCTGAAAATTCTTATTCTATTCATTTTTTGAAGAATTTTTCAGAGGGATTTATTGTTTTTGCTGAATGGTTGGAGATACTGCTGGATGTTCAGGTTTGGTAGCTTTTTAAGTAGTTTTTTCTTCAGATTTTCAACATCTGGTTTGCAGTGGTAAGAGTTTGCTGGCTATTGTCATTTAGGCTTCTTTTCTGATTTATTTGTCCAGCCGTAAGGCCCTTCCTCTCATCTTTAGTTCTCTCACTCTGTTTTGAGATTATATATGGCGTCTTAGTTGACTTTTGAGGCACTTAATCCTGTTAACTCTAAGACGAAATGATTGATTGCTCATTTTGAAAATCCTGGTTTACAGATTACCACATACACCGACATAATATAGCACTAATGAAATTTGTGGATTCTCCACGTGATTTTTAATTGGTTGGTTATTTGTTCCAATGCAAACTAGTAAATGTATGCAGAATTTCGCTTCTCATTTTGTTTTTTGCAAATGCTAAAGTGCTTCATTGTTGTATGAATCATCAAGTATCCAGTGCTAGGTGCTAATATCTCAGTTATCTCAAATACGTAAGGCACATATGTTCATACATACATAAATTTGTATTTCATTGATAAGTAAAGAGAATTTTATTAAAAAGAACACCAATGGGCTAGCATATTACAACATATAGAGTAAATATGCAACACCATTGGAGAAAGTAACTAATGGGCTAGCATTCGGTCCAAAATCGCTTGACAATAATAGGAAACATGGAAAACTATCATCTTCTTGATTGAACAGGGCTTCCGCAAGCATAATTATGACTTTTGATCTACTTTTATGGTGGTGATCTGCTTGGTGTCAGTCAATTGGTAATAACATGACACAGTGCATTTCTTCTGTTCTACCTTATGAGCATCTTGAAGGAATCTAAAGATGAAAATTCTGTTAGCTTCATTATGTATTCAACAATGTGGTTAAAACTCAATTCTAAAGGAAGCAAGTTTGAAGTGGGATGATCGATAGAACATGATTTAATGGAGCAGCTTTTTAATGATTGATGTGACATTGTTCTTGCACATGCACATCCAGCTTGTAACCTTCATGCAATTGAAACTGAAATAAGTCTCGACCTCCTTGGCATTCTTTATAAATTATTATTAGACAATTTAATAAATATGTAAAATAAATTCATATAGCATAAGTAGTATAAAACATAATGTGTAACAACAATTGAGGATGTATGCTTTGCTGGTTAGGAGTTCTACTTAGTTAAAGGGAAGATGGGCTTCAATTCTTTCTCTTTGCTTATTATTTTTTTATAAAACCAAACAAAGAGCCACAGCGAGTCGCATTAAGTTGCTCCTACTACTAGGTTTCCTGATGACTTGGCTAGAAATTTTGCTGAGTCGAGTTACTTAACTGAATTTTGGGTTGATTTGGCAAATTTTAGAACTATGATTTCATCTGCAGCTGCTACTCATATGTCATCTCTTTGTACTTGCAATTTAATGGATTCACAGATTTGCTGTGTTCTGAACAGTTGCCACTTTCTTACAGATTTTGGTACCAATTGCCAATGGCTCAGTGGAGATGAAAGTTGTTATGAGAATTGATATTCTGCGGAGAGCAAAGACAAATGTGGTGGTAGCATTTGTCAAAGATAAATTAGAAATAGTGGTAGCTAGAAAAGTGAAACTAGTGGCTTGTATATGTTTAGTAAGCACCTTGTAGTGGGCTGTTCTGCAAACTACCTCTATTCTAACCTTATTTTTTTTAAAAGATACTAGGCTGACTAGTTTTTTTGAGCCTAGAGGATCGAATGGGTGTTCGTAGATAAGGGCAGACATGATGTATTTGCATGTGTTGACTCAAAGTTAGCTATACCACTAATCAAGTTGGGTTGTCAGTGATATCAATCAAATGGGACTCCTTAATTCAAACAGATGGTTAAGAGAAGAAGAAAAAAGAAAAAGATAAGAAAACTTGTCTTGCATTTTGTTTTTCAAAACACCCTGGACAGGGAAGGAACATTTGGCACATCTGGCGCATGTGTGCATTGGCAAGTTGGCACATGTTGGCCACTTGTGAATCACTAGTGTCACATGTGCACATTGGCACATGTGGGATGGTTGAAAGTTAAATGTGGCACATGTAGGCAGTTGAAGGTTGACAGTGGCACATGTGGTACATTGTCACATCTATTGTGGTACATGTGGCGGATATGATCCATGCGTGCAAAAAAACATATGCCTGGATTTACTGTAATGAATCGCTGCCCAAGATTTGTTATCCCACCTTTCTTTAAAGGACAAACTATCCTCAATTTTCCTGGAAACTATGCAGAAATGGTGTTGACAAACTAAGAATAAAGCTAGTTATGTCGTATAGGCTACACAGGATTGAATTTCTGCTACTTCCAACCAGACCTTGGTGAATCCTTGTATTTGTCTGCTGACAAACTAAGGATATTGAGTATTAGGGCTTTACTTTCAAGTTGGACTTGAAAGGAGAGGAACTATATTTTGATTTATGCCTCATTATGGATTCTAAGGAAGGTAACTTCAATTTGGTTATTTCCTTTCTTCTCAATTGAGCTAGTTATTTGAAATTTAGGCAATGGTTTGTCCAAATGCTTGCTAAAATTTTCACTTCGTGATAAGTTGAATCTATGTCAATTGCAAGTCGATTAACTCTTACTGATCATGCACTTTACTTTGAGCCATTACGGGTTGTGTCTTATGATAAGGCAAAAACGTATGACTTATTAGATGATTTGAGACAGCGTGTTAAACCTACGTTGACTGGGCCATGGGGCACATAACTATTTGACAAGGCAGTCTTGTATAAATCCATCTCCTTGTGAGTCACCTCATCCACCAACCTGTGGTTTATGTATGTCTTACTTTCAAACCTGTGTAATTTTGTTAGCCTTGGTAGGTTTACATGTACATCTCTGCTAGCTATTTGATGTGCGATCCAAGTGCTAGGACTACATTGATATGTGTGAGGCATTCGAGCTGGGCATCAGGCAGTCCCAACCATAAAGTTACCTCACATGTATTTTGAATGTGGACTAAACCATCTTGTGTTTCCATATGTGTGGCTTCGCTGATGAGGCAACAAGCAAGGCCCATGTGATGCATAGCTTGGATGTGCACCATGTGTCAGGTTGGCACATACAACTTCATGTAGAGTTGCTTCAAGGTAGGTGCTCACTGATAGCACTATGTTTTGGTCATGAGGGAAGGTGGCAGGGTGTTGCTCATTTTATGCATCTTTATTGATTTATGTTGGCATTCTTTTATCAGATTTTGGTTTCAATTGGCTATTGGTCATACTTTTTTTTTATTGATATAAAATGTTTCATTTTTAAATTAATCCATTATACTTTATTTTCATCAAACAGAATGTAAGTATAGATTTGGGGCTTTGCAGGGGACCTCTATCCTGTTTGTTCTTGAATTTAGGGATACATAACCAAGCATTCATGCACACTATGGCAATGGATGTACATGGTAGTATTTTGCTCGTGTCCCAAGACTAGAAATATAAAATACCCTGTATCCACACATTAGAAATCCATCCACAATTAGAAATCCAAAATCTATTTGATTGGAGACCTTTTCCTCCTTTAAACCATCTCTATTGTATGCATTGGTAATCTCACTATCTTAAATCATCTTTTTCCATTTGAGTTTTGAAGTTTCTTTCCTTTATTGTGATGTACATATTTTTATAGTGTTTGGGTTGTGGATCTCACACAGATTGGTTTGGTTGAAATACAGGCCATCTCCTTGGAAGACATCAAGGAATCTACGTCTAATATGTGGCCATTGTCCTCTATGAATTCTCTCAAGGAATCATGTCTACTTTATAATTGTATGTGTATAATGAGAGAAGCACTTGGTTGTTTGTGAAATTTCATAAAGGATTGTTCCATTGTTGTATAGCTGACAATCCTTTTGCCAAATGTTAGCTACCATTGCTCCTTCAAAAAGCCTTTTCCACACAACAATGGTAGCAGATTTTCTATACATTAAATACCATTGAAAATCCTTTTGCAGATTTTTTAAGGAACAATGGGACAATGGAAGTTGTTGTTCCAAACTGACAGTTGTTGTTTAAATATATCTTAATGCTGTTGTTTATAGAACAACGGTAGTAGATTTTTGAAGTGTGTGGAACAGTTGTTGGGGTATGAAGGGTTTAGTTGAACAGTTGCTGTTGTATAGAACAGTTGGTGAAGAGTTTTACAGATTTTCATAGAGAGATTGGAATTCAGCTTTGTTCTTTTGCTCTTTTTTCTTAACTTTGAGGTTGGGAGTTTGGAATTTCAGGTCCTCGAGGAGAGCGATGGATTTCAATATGATCTTTAGTCTTTCTTCATAAACTGGAAGTGGGTATTTGGAATTATAGTTTTCTTTTTTTTCCAATTGAGATTTGAATTTTAGATGTGCTGCTCTTTCCATGTGAATCTGATTTTCTTCAACATCTTTCTTATTGTAGACGGGGTGTTAAGAAGCCTCAAATCATGGAAAATTCTATCACGATCTTATCGAATGTAGGTCTTGGGATGGCCATGTTCAGTCTCGGTCAGATCATTGATATGCTTATCATGATTGTTATTTTTCAAGTGTTTTGAATTGACTTGAACTGCATTTGAAATTTTCAAATTTTTAGGACTATTCATGGCCTTGCAGCCAAGAATCATAACTTGTGGGACTAAACTCGCTGCATACGGATTGGTTGTGAGGATTCTCGCTAGCCCGGCTATCATGGCGATCGCATCTGTTGGGGTTGGCCTCAGAGGCACAATCCTCTCAGTGTCCATTGTTCAAGTGGGTCCATTGCATTTTCAGCTCAATCTCCAAAACACACACAAACACATTTTCAGCCTCTTACGTATAATGTCATAACATGCAATTTCTTCCATTTTGTATGATGAAATTGATTTTTAACCATGTGCAATAAGCTTTTGGATCAAAGCGAAGCTGTGAATAGGGTGTTAGTTGATGGCAAATTAATAACCAGTAGATGCACATCCATGGAGTTTTCGCTTGCGATTGTTGAGAAGCTATTTGGCTGTGAGAAGGCATTAGATCTTGTTGTTAATGAGAACTTTAAATAAACATATAACTACTATGTTGGCATTGTACTTATGTGAATGGAAATGAATGATCGTATATGATTGAATGAATGAGTGATTGTGTTTGATTGAATGAATGAATGATTTAGCCATGAAGTATTTATCTATATTAGCTTATATGAGTTATCAGGGTGTAGTATGATGGTAAGAGCTGCCATGATTATTTAAATATTTTATTAACAATAGGCATTTTGCTAATTTCAGCCTTTTGTTATGGTTCTCATTCTACTTTTAGTAACAGATATAATCCGTAGCTATATATAATTTTGAATTACGAAAAATATTGCTATGGATTTTATCCGTACCTATAGTTTAAATAGCTACGGATATTAACCGTAGCCTTTTATTTGAAAACCGTAGTTGTTGCTGATTTAAGCCTATTGCTACGGTTCTCAATCAACTTTTAAACTATCTGTAGCTGTAGATACCTTAGCGTTACAAAGGCAATGGCTACGGATTTAATCCGTATCCATTATTTATATGGCTACGGATTTAATCCATAGCCATAACTTTTAGACCTATGGCTACGGCAGCAATGGCTACGGTCGTGCGACGGACTTTAAGCGTAGCCATATGCATTTAGCTACAGTTTTTATCCATAGCCTTTGCCCAGTTTTCTGGTAGTGGATGCCCTGAGGATCTTATCCCACCGTACTGGTGGTCAAATGGATTCCTAGCTGGAATGTTCTATTAGTTTATGCTACTGGAGGTGATCTTCGAGAGAAATCATCGCGTCATCATGGACTGTTCCAACTTTAAGAAACTCGATGAGTGTGCACTTGAACGGTTGCCGCTTTTTTGACCTTGTAGCCTGATCTTCCGGTGTTGGTTGATAACCCAGTCCAAGCCTTTGTACATTGGCATGAGCCGACTTTACTATACCTTTCTCATGGAATTCAGTAAGGTAGTTCAGGATTAGTCGTTCGGTAGGAGGGATGACATATTTGACTGTGAGTGGGTAGGGGTTGGCAATGGAGTTCACAATTTTGAACTCAAAACTATGATATGATATGATATGTCACCCTCCGCATGTTGGACGTCAGTCACTGGAATGTCAATTTCTGGGGAATTGACCACCACTGGTAGAGTGATTTCTGGTTCGGCCAACACTGAGATGAACCGATTCCCCGAAGGGAATTTAAAGAGTGGACACGAGAGCTCTAACAACATGGAGCCATGGCTGTCCTAACAGAAGGTTAAATGAGGTAGGAATGTCGATGATCTGAAATGTGACAAGAGTCATGTCTGGTCTGATTTGTAACTCAATGTCTATTTCCGCATCTACTTACCTTCGGGAGTTATCAAAGGCTCTCACACTCATGGTGCTGGGCCTAAAAGAAGATGGTTCGATCTTCAAACATTCAACAGTCCTCAAAAGGCAAACGTTCAGGCTTGATCTGTTGTTAATGAGTACAAGTGGTACTTTGAAATTCTGGTAACGGACGGCTATGTTAAGTGAGCGCATGTTTG
The DNA here is from genome assembly GCF_029962835.1 of Magnolia sinica. Taxonomy (NCBI): domain Eukaryota; kingdom Viridiplantae; phylum Streptophyta; class Magnoliopsida; order Magnoliales; family Magnoliaceae; genus Magnolia; species Magnolia sinica. The sequence goes on along the minus strand of NC_080573.1, from coordinate 94,038,057 downwards.
GACCTTCAGGTGGTAATTGCTCATCAAAGAAAGTGATAGCTCGCTGTGCGAGGATTTGTCCGATCATGTTTGCACCATTTCAGGAGGTACGTCGGAAGAGAAATGTGGATCGTTTAGAGTTTTCGCAAAAATTTCTCGATGCGATCTTGATGTGCACAAGAGTTCCCAGATAGAAATTTATGCGGGAATGGATTTGAGCTGAGCCGTTATGTGATAGGCAGCATCGGTTTTGTGGGTTGTTCCCAACAAAATTCCCTAGGTTTCTTTTGGGTTCTGATTGTCTCTCCTGAAATACCTACCATTGTTGCCCACTTCAGCGCACTCTGGATAGTGGCATGGGACTGCCTTTGTGTTATAGGAGGGGACCATCCTTCCTTCAAGGTATATTACTGTAAGTGTGTTGTTTTCTAGCTCCTTTGGTTGTCAAATTTACTAGTGCCAAAATCTATTGGGATTCTTATCTTGTTCAGCACCTCTACATATCTAGGTCTATGCATCTCATGTACAAGAGTAAAATTCTTTACCTCAAGAGATAATGCAAGTCAAGTTCTTCGGTTTCAAGCTTTAATATACATCAAGTGATGTATAGAACACCATATGATATTTCACTCCTTCAAGTTTTAAAGTACAAGATGTCAAAGCTTCGTCTAAAGGCAAAATACAACTCATGATCAAGCTTCAATAAATGTCAATTTCAAGTTTCAGAAGTCTCAAGTTCAAGATTCTCTACATGACAAGACATCATGCTTCATGAACTTCAAAGAACGACTATCAACTAAAGGAAAAGAAGTTTTCAATGTTCATACTTCATGTATAAGGTATGAATGACCTTAAATTGACCTTAGGGTAGGTCATTTTGAATACATAATTCAATTAGATCATTTTATAAGTGAATAGACTGTTTCTCGACTAGTCTTCGACTCTGTTTGACTAGTCCTGACATTGGCTCGACCAGTCCAAGAAATTCCTCGACCAGTTCTAAGTTTGTTTCAAATTTTTGAAATTTTTTGTTAAGCCTCGACCAGTCTTGGAGACTGCTCGATCGGTCGAGTGAACAGTGCTCAACTCGTTCTCGACTAGTCCTGCAGCTATGACTCAAAGTCCAGCAACTATTTCACGTTCCACACGACCAGTCGTGGAGGTCCCTCGACCGGTCGTGCAGTGCCTATGACCAGTCATGGAACGACTTTATCTTATTGCGTCCAAATTTCAAAAATCTGTTGGTCAAATGACCAGTCGTGGTGTCCTTAGGACCAATCGTGAACCTGATTTCTTCACTTATAAATAGAGCACAAATTTCAGAGTTTTTCATTCAATTCAAGATAAATCAATACGCCACTCCGAGAGATAAGTTAGTGTTCTTTTTAAGCTATATTGTGTTTATTTAATATTCTCTTAATTTAACTTTATTATATTTGATTTTGTATTCTTTATTCCAATCATATTTGAAGAAGGGATTGAGAATTGTCCTTTTCTTTGGAATCAAAATCAAATAGAGCTAACCCAACTTGATTTAATTTAAAATCAATTTAGAATCTAGAACCATTTCATAAGTGAGTTTGGACATTGAACTTCTATGTTGAAATTCTACTCTGATTTGGTTCTTCTAGCGGCATCAAAAAGAGAATATCCAGGTATTTTACATTATTGTAAATTTCTGTTTTGATTTTTGAGATTGTGCTAGAAAAATCTCTATTTTGGTTTGTTTAAGGTGATCCAGAAAACTCAGAGTGTGGGGTTTTTTGAATTGTGTAAGTCCACTTGAAAGACACAATTGTGAGGGTTTTAGGTGAACCTAGAAAAACCTATTTTCATAGTGAACGCTAATATCCACTGTGTGAAGATATTAGGAGTGGAGTAGTTGTGTGGCTGTTTTTCTAAACAGTTGGTGTACACAAAAGCGAACCACTATAATTTCTGGTCTTGTGGTTTGATTGTTTATTTCTTTTTGTGGATGACTGTAATTTTCTTTTTACATTGTGGAGAATGTTGTAATTTCTTTTATGCAAATGTCGAGAATGTTGTAATAGCATAGATTTCTTTCCTTGCTATTTATTTATTTATGCCTCTATATCAAGTTTGAGTTTTTGATACACAAACTGTTCAAGTAAGGTTGTCCTGCCATAAACCCTTGGTTTTTATGGTGTAAGGTTGTCCTTAGAACAACATCTGTATCAACTTCTTAATACTCGTACATTTGAAGTTGTCTTTAAGTTCAGCATTGTGGGATTGTCTATTGCTATCTGTATTTAATTTATTCAAATTTCGTTGTTATTTTTTAATTTGGCCCTATTCACCCCCCCCCCCCCCCCCCTTTAGGACATATAGCTCGGCCTTTTCAAGTGGTATCAGAGCTTAATAGCTCATTTTTAATTATATTATTTGCATTTATTTACTAAGCTAATCGATCTGAGCTATTTAAGATGTCAAATTTTGATAGTCTCTCAGTCACTAGGCCTCCACCATTTGATGGCTCCAATTATGCTTATTAGAAAGCCAGAATGAGGATTTTCTTAAAATCCATGGATGAGAGCGTGTGGTAAGCCACAGTGACTGAATGGACCCCTCCTACCACTGAAGTAACTGGCTTCGATGGATCCAAAACTATGAGAGTTACACCTTACTTCTCTTGAACCACTCTTCAAAAAAATGAGAGTAGTGTCAATGGAAAGGCTTTAAACGCCATAACTTGCGCACTATCACCAGATGAATTCAAAAGAATTATATCCTGTGATACTGCAAAGCAAGCCTAGGTTATTTTAGAAATGACACACGAGGGAACAACAATCGTCAAGAAATCTAAAGTCCAAATCCTCACAACCAAATTTGAAGAAATACGTATGGAGGAAAGTGAAACATTTATAGACTTTTATACTAGATTAAATGTCATTGTTAACTCTATGTGGGGTCTCGGTGATAAAATCCCAGAAAGCAAAGTTTGTGCAAAGATAATACGTTCACTACCTGAACGGTTCAATTCAAAAGTGACCACGATCCAGGAACTTCTTGATACGGATAATATGAGGGTAGAAGAGTTAGTTGGTTCTTTACAAACCTATGAGTTATATTTTAAAGCTCTTAAAGGTAAATCCATCGCCCTTAAATCTTCTAAATGTATTTCTCAAGAAAATTGTAATTCTGATTTAGAAAATTCTGAAGATGATATGTCTCTTTTAGCTAAAAAGTTTTATAAGATTTTTAAAAGTAAAAAGAGGATTGATTTTCAAAAATCAAATGATAAGAAAAGATCTAAATCTAAAACTTGGAAATCTTTAAAAGATAGTCAATGTTACAACTGCCATGAATATGGGCATTTAGCGAATAAGTGTCCTAAAAAGGACAAACCTAAAAAGAAAGGTATGTTAGCTACTTGGGATGAATCTTCTGGCACTGAAGCTTCTGAATCAGAAGATTCTGAAACCGAGTCGGGCAATGTAGTTAAAACCCTTATGACTCTAGCTAAGTTTACTTTTTCATATCATGATGATTCAACTAGTGAAGAAAATCTGAATAGTGATCATGAAAATAAAGAAAATCTTCAAGATGCTTACAATGCCTTATACAAGGAAAGAAAAGTTTTTGAAACTCAAAGAAAATTTTGATACTCTTGTTTTAGAAAAATTCCACATTTCATATTATTTTGAAAAAACTAAATGCGATTTAGATTTCAAAACCTCCCTTATTGAAAATCTAAAATCTGAAAATGAAAAACTAAAACTTGAAGTCTCTTCACTTTTAAGTTTAAAGGATACATGGAGGTATGCCCAAGGTGATCGTAAGTTAAAAAAAAACTATTATCCTGGTCTGGAAAATGTGGCGACCGATCCAGTTTGGGATATGACAAAAATATTCCTCCCAAACATAAGAATACTCCTAAGTTTGTGAAAGGTGAGTCTTCAAACTCAAAAGAGAAAAGTTTAAATCAAAATTATTTTAAAAATACTAAAACTTTTCAATCCTTAAAACCTAAAAGCAACCATATCAACTATAAAAATTAAAATTATAATCCTTTAGTTGAGAAAATTGTTGATTTACTTAAGGAGCTCTTAAAATCTAACTCAATGGGGTCGGTCTTATATCAACTACAAACACAAGAAGACCAACTATACTCCTAAATCCAAAACTGTAATGAAATGGGTTCCTAAGGTTACTTGCTTGGTTGCTCATATAGCTTTCAAAGCTTCAAGCCATTCAAAGTGGTACCTAGACAGTGGATGCTCCAGGCACATGACTGGTGACAAAGGTCTGTTCACCAATCTTAAAGACATGACTAATGGTTCAGTCACATTTGGTGGTGGTAGTAATTACAAGATTATTGGCCAAGGTACGGTTCAACTTTCTAACCTTTCTTTATTTAAGCATTTCTCAAATATGCGATAAAAACCATAGCGTAAAATTTTCTAACGTAGGGTGTGAAATTTTAAATAAAAATGGTTATATAGTATTAACTGGTCGTAGAACTTCTGAAAACTGCTATATTGTAAGTGATACTAGCTCATCTAATCTATCGTGTTACATGGTCCATACCGATAAGACTAAGTTATGGCATAAACGCCTTGGACATGTACACTATCTTAACCTATATAGATTAAGCAAAAGAGAGTTAGTAGGAGGCCTACCCAAAATATATAAAATACATAAAATATGTGGTGAATGCCAGATTGGCAAGCAAACTAGGAGTTCTCACAAAAAGGTGGACTCCAATGCCACATCTAAACCGCTCGAACTCCTCCATATGGATCTTATTGGATTAAGTAGAATGGAGAGTCGAGGTGGCATATTCTAGTAATCGTTGATGACTTTACCAGATATACTTGGGTAGTCTTCTTAAGAGACAAATCAGAAACTCTAAATGAAGTTAAAAGGGTACTTAGACGTATCCAAACTGAAAAAGAGACTCAAGTCTGTAAGATCCGTAGCGATCATGGATCGGAATTTGAGAATAGTGGTTTTGAGAAGTTTTGTAGTGATCAGGGAATATCACATGAATTCTCTGTGCCCCAAACACCACAACAAAATGGTATTGTAGAAAGAAAAAATAAAGTGCTTCAAGAAATGGCAAATGTTATGTTAAATAGTATGAAGCTCCCTAAAAATCTTTGGACCGAAGCCTTAAATACTAGATGTTATATAATTAACCGTGTTTACACTAGAAAATCAAATGATAAGACGGCTTATAAAATGTGGTTTAATAAGAAGCCTACTATCAAATACTTTCAAATTTTTGGCAGCAAGTACTACATTTTACGTGACTAAGAAAATCTAGGAAAGTTTAACACCAAAAGTGATGAATGGATATTTTTAGGGTATGCTCTGAATAGTCGAGCATATCGGGTTCTTAATAAGAGAAACGGAGTAATTCAAGAATCCATTAATGTGGTTATTGATGATTACTTGAATACACCTGTCTCAAGTTCATATAATGATGAAGTACTTCTAATTGATAAACCAGATTCTTCATCAAATCATAACAACTCTGAACTGAGAACTGTTAAAGATCATCCAACTAATCAAATTCTTGAAAACCCTCTCACTGGTGTACGCACTCGTAGATAACTAGAGGATGTGTGTAACTACGTGTGCTTTACATCCCAAATAGAATCGGCTAACGTAAAAGAAGCTCTTACTGACAAAAACTGGATAATTGGGATACAAGAAGAGTTTAATCAATTTGTTAGAAATGATGTTTGGCACTTAGTTCCTAAACCTAAAGATAAACATATTATCGAAACTAAGTGAATTTTTAAAAATAAGTCTGATGAACTTGGTAATATAATTCGAAACAAGGCTAAACTGGTTGTAGAAGGGTACACTCAAATTGAAGGCATCGATTATGATAAAACCTTTACCCCAGTAGCTCGTCTTGAATCAATTAGACTATTTATATCCATTGCTTGCTTTAGAAAGTTTAAAATTTATCAAATGGATGTAAAGAGTGCTTTTTTAAATGACGATTTGCATGAAGAAGTGTATGTTGAACAACCAATGGGTTTTGAAGACTCTAAGAATACTGATCATATCTATTGTCTAAAAAAGGCTCTCTACGGTTTAAAACAAGCTCCCAGGGCATGGTATGAAAAATTGACTAAGTTTTTACTTGTTCATAACTTTATAATGGGAAGTGTTGATAAGACTTTGTTTGTAAAGAAACAAAATGATCACATTTTAATAGTACAGATTTATGTTAATGATATTATTTATGGATCTACCTGTGCTAACATGACTATTGAGTTTGTAGATCTTATGAAATCTAAGTTCGAAATGAGCATGGTTGGTGAATTGAATTATTTCCTAGGGTTGCAAGTTAAACAGCAACCAAATGGTTTCTTCATTTCTCAAACCAAATATGCTTTGAACTTAGTTAAAAAGTTTGGATTTAAGAATGGAAAATTTTTTGATACTCTTATGAGTACGACTCTAAAACTCTCAAAGGACTCTACAGTACGACTCTAAAACTCTCAAAGGACTCTATAGGTAAGAAGGTGGATTCTAAATTATATCACAGTATGATAGGTAGTGTGTTGTATTTAACTGTAAGCCGATCTAATATTGCATTGCGCGTAGTAATTTGTGCTAGATATCAATCTGACCCTAAAGAGTCACATTTAACTGTTGTTAAGCGGATTATACGATATATCGCAAGTTCAGCTAATTTGCGTCTTTGGTATCCACATGATACTAGTGTTCAATTAGCTGGTTACATTGATGCTAATTGGGCTGGTAATGTTGATGATAGGAAATCAACCAGTGGTGGTTGTTTCTATGTTGAAAACTGTTTAATTTCTTGGCAAAGTAAGAAACAAAGTTTCGTATTGCTCTCAACTGCTGAAGATGAATATATTGCAGCTGGTAATGCATGTACTCAACTTGTAAGGATGAAATGAATGTTAAGCGATTACGGAATTGCACAGGATTCTATGGTTTTATATTATGATAATTCCAGTGCAATTAATATACCTAAAAATCCAATGCAGCATTCACGAACCAAGCACATTGACATTAGATATCATTACATTCGTGAATTAGTGGAAAAAAAGACAATTTCTTTGGAATACATTCCGACCGATACTTAACTTATTGACACATTCACAAAATAGTAAGACAAAAGCAGGTTTTCTAAATTGAAATTTGATCTTAGTATGTGCAATTTGAATGATTATTTATGCACTTCTGTATTATAATGTATATACTTGTTAGTTTGTATGTTTAAATTTTAAAATTTAATGAAAAATGCACATTCTTGGCTATGCACGACTAGTCGAGTACATGCTCGACTAGTCGTGGCATGACCGGTCGAGCATGTCTCGACTAGTCGTGGTATCGTAGGTTTGACCTTTATTTAGGGAAAATCCATCTTTTCTTCATTTAGGCTTATTCTCCAACGGGTCCTGGCACGACCAGCCGAACCCATCTTCATTATTCTTTAAGGTCAGTGCTTCATTTCTATATTCCTTGTAGATTCAAGTACAAATCACTTCCTTTTCATCTATGGAGTAATTTATTTCTTATTTCCTTGAGATTTTTGGGGTTTTCTTCTCCAAAATCTGATTTTGAGAAAACCCACTCTATCTCTTTTGCAACCTTTTGTTCCTTAATTTCCTAATTGCAAATGGAAGGTAGAGGCAAAAAGAAAGTTCTCGTAGTCCTTCAACATCTAGATCGACACCTATCACAAGGCGCCCCTTCGGTCACCCGAAGATGATCCCTCCTATGTGCAGGATTTAAGGTTGCACAATATAATAGTTGAACGACTTGTGCATGTTGAACATCTTGCTCCTTTTGAACTCCTTCCTCTTCTCCAATCTATAAGATGGGATAACATTCTACATTGGGGTGGGCTGGCATACCGGTCTATTGCGCAAGCTATGTATACATGTATTTCTGATTTTTTAACTGAAAATTTAACTTTTATTATAGCAACTAGAGAAGGTCCATTTGAAGTAGACCGACATCTAATTTCTGGTCTAATGGACATACTTATCAATGATGAAGGTATTCCAATTAGCACTCTAGTAGTTAAACCATCTGAATCAGAAAAACATATGTTTACTAGAGCATTATGCAATATAGATGCGTAATGGAGTCAAAATGGAAATGTGCTTGCTTCAAAGTACTTGTTACCCAGATACAAGGTCCTTGATAGGATATTTATTTCAAATCTTTATCCTCGTTCTGGTAATAAAACCGAACTCACCCTTTCATGGTTTGGATTTTGCATTCCATCATCTCTAGTACAAATATTTATCGTCCTTCTTTAATCTATCATTCCATCATACAATTCCGTCTCTATCCTAGACACAGTGATATCCCTTTTACATATCTTATGACTGTGTTGGCCACCCATATGTTAGTGGTTATGCCTATTGGAGAGACACCCATTCAACACCTCATCTTCAACAACTCCAATATAAACAAGATGAATTTGAGGTTGGCCGTAGGCCAAGTCAATGTGGGTGGTGGTGGAGCTGAAGCAGTAAATGAAGAAGAAGGCGATTTACCTCCTGATGACATAAACATGGATGATATCTTTGATGAGCTCGAATCAGATTCTAAGGTTGACCCTGATTATCAGCCTTCTGATTTCAGTGAGAGGTTGCATTCTCTTGAGGAACGGGTGGCTCAGATTCGTGTAACCCAGGATTCACAATTTGCTTATATGTGTAAATATATGAGGCGCATTACTAAGGGTTTACATCAGATTGATCCATCTATTCCTGTTCCCTCTTTAGGATCTAATTAGCATTTTCATATATGGATTGCAATAACTCTTGTGATACTTTGTTTCCTTTTGGTTTGTGGGATTAACTTTGGTTAAACTTGGATGATGTTGATTGATGCTACTTGAACATTACTTGCTTATATTTATAAAATCTTGCTTATTTTGATACATTATTCCTCATTGCTCGTCTTATTCCTCTTTATTTATCTGTTTCCTATTAGTTTCTTCCTTTGTCATATTGTGACAAGAAGGGGGAGAATTTTGTCATGCTTGTGATTAGTGATTATGATATATATATATATATATATATGGTTGGTTGGCATGTGGATTGTGGATGGATTGTGGATAGCCTTTCTTTGAGAAAGGGAGAGAGAAAGGGAGAGGAGTAAGTAAGTGGGAGTGAAATGCTTTGGCCTTGTTTTATAACCAATACATATTTCTTTATTTTGTATGTATGGTGCATGATTCTTTATTAACGATGTAATGCTTATCCTATTTTGATGAAGTGTGTTTTGTCACAAATTTAACAAAGGGGGAGATTCTAAGTGCGATGTTTTCTAGCTCCTTTGGTTGTCAAATTTAGTAATGCCAAAACCTATTGGGATTCTTGTCTTGTTCAGCACCTCTACATATCCAGGTCTGTGCATCTCATGTACAAGAGTAAAAGTCATTACCTCAAGAGATAATATAAGTCAAGTTCTTCGGTTTCAAACTTCAATATACATCAAGTGATGTATACAACACCATATGATATTTCACTCCTTCAAGCTTTAAAGTACAAGATGTCAAAGCTTCATCTAAAAGCAAAATGTAACTCAAGCTCAAGCTTCAATAAATGTCAATTTCAAGCTTCAGAAGTCTTAAGTTCAAGATTCTCTACATGACAAGACATCAAGCTTCATGAACTTCAAAGAACGACTATCAACTGAAATAAAAGAAGTTTTCAACGTTCATACTTCATGTATAAGGTATGAATGACCTTAGATTGACCTTAGGGTAAGTCATTTTGAATATATAATTCAATTAGATCATTTTATAGGTGAATAGACTGTTTCTCGACTAGTCGTGGACTCTATTTAACTATTCCTGGCACTGGCTCGACCAGTCCTAAGTTTGTTTCAAATTTTCAGAATTTTTTGTTAAGCCTCGACCGGTCGTGTGAACAGTGCTCGACTCGTTCTCGACCAATCCTGCAGCTACGACTCAAAGTCGAGCAACTATTTCAGGTTTGACACAACTAGTCGTGGACATGTCATGACCAGTCATGAAGGTCCCTCGATTGGTCGTGCAGTGACTACGACCAGTTGTGGAACGACTTTATCTTAGCGCGCCCAAATTTCAAAAATCTGTTGGTCCTATAACCAATCGTAGTGTCCTCAGGACCAGTCGTGAACATGATTTCTTCACTTATAAATAGAGCACGAATTTCAGAGTTTTTCATTCAATTCAAGATAAATCAATACGCCACTCCGAGAGATAAGTTAGTGTTCTTTTTAAGCTATATTGTGCTCATTTAATATTCTCTTAATTTAGCTTTATTATATTTGATTTTGTATTCTTTATTCCAATCATATTTGAAGAAGGGATTGAGAATTGCCCTTTTCTTTGGAATCAAAATCAAATAGAGCTAGCCCAACTTGATTTAATTTAAAATCAATTTAAAACCTAGAACCATTTCATAAGTGAGTTTGGACATTAAACTTCTACGTTGAAATTCTACTCCGATTTGGTTCTTCCAGGCGGCATCAAAAAGAGAATATCCAGGTATTTTACATTATTGTAAATTTTTGTTTTGGTTTTTGAGATTGTACCAGAAAAATCTCTGTTTTGGTTTGTCTACGGTGATCCAGAAAACTCAGAGTGTGGGGTTTTTTGAATTGTGTAAGTCCACTTGAAAGACACAATTGTGAGGGTTTTAGCTGAACCTGGAAAAACCTATTTTCATAGTGAATGCTAATATCCACTGTGTGAGGATATTAGGAGTGGAGTAGTTGTGTGGCTGTTTTTCTAAACAGTTGGTGTACACACAAGCAAACCACTATAATTTTTGGTCTTGTAGTTTGATTGTTTATTTCTTTTTGTGGATGATTGTAATTTCCTTTTGCAATGTAAAGAATGTTGTAATTTCTTTTATGCAAATGTGGAGAATGTTGTAATAGCATAGATTTCTTTTCTTGCTATTTATTTATTTATTCCTCTCTATCAAGTTTGAGTTTTTGATACATAAACCATTCTAGTAAGGTTGTCCTGCCATAAACCCTTGGTTTTTATGGTGTAAGGTTGTCCTTAGAACAACATCTGTATCAACTTATCAATACTCGTACATTTGAGGTTGTCTTTAAATTCAACATTGTGGGATTGTCTATTGCTATTTGTACTTAATTTATTTAAATTCCACTATTATTTTTTAATTTGGCATAGTCCTATTCACCCCCCCCCCCCCTAACCTCTAGGACATATAGCTTGGCTCTTTCAATTACCAGATCCTAAGGCTGTGGATTTGTTACCAGAACCATTTGCAGTGGACTCGATGATTTCTCTTAGAGTATGACTGAATCCTAACGGGATTTGATAAGAGGATTTTCCTTCTCCTCTTGAAGTGTACATTGTGAAGGAGGGGTCCTTTGAGCATGTGCCAGTTGGTGAGGCATTAGGAAACTTGTGGATTAGACTAGGGGTGCCACTTGCAAGGTTAACAGGGCTAGATCATGGAGACCTATCGGAAGAATGAGGGGTTTGGAATTTGACCTGTTTGGATATGCCTCTTAGAGAGTGAGAGAGAGAGGCTGAGAATGTCACCTGGTGGGCATTGTTGGTGCCCTTCGAAGGATGAGAGGTGGTGCAATTGGTGCTGCCCCGAGGATGAGGAGTGGTGCTATTAGTGCTACCTCGAGGAATACCTGTGGCCCAGGAGGAGGTGCCTATTGGTACCCCCATGTTCGATTTGTTGTATCGGGCATGATTGCTTGTATGGAATGATATGGGGGGAGTATGTAGGACGATCCCTCTCAATGTTATTGACGGTAGATGTGCCTGATGTGATGGGTCCTATTGGATGCGATGGCAAGGGATTCTAAAGAATACTAGCTTGAGTGGTACTGCCAACCTGCGGGGTGATCGCAATCTTCTGGCTCTTGATCAAATCTTGGACCGCTTGTTTCAAGGTGAAACAGCGATTTGTTAGATGACTAGGAGCTTGGTGATATGAGCAATATTGGTTTTCATTGTAACCTGCTGGCAAGGGGTTTAGCGGAAGTCAAGATTGGAGTGGTGTCAGGAGTTACTTTTACATCAACATTGTCAAAACCTAACTGTATGTTTGTGCTAATGGGGTAAACTTCTTGCCTATCATTACCTGTTTATATGGGTTTTGCGTGTTTCCTCTAGGTTGTTGTTGTTGTTAAGGCGGTTGTGCTTGATATCCCTGTTGGGCTAGCTGTGGTTGGTATTGTTTATTTGGTTGTGGCTAGTACTGCCTGTCTTGCTGTGGCTGGTACTGCCTGTCTTGTTGTGGCTCTGGTTGCGGAGCGTACTAGTTGCCTTGAGTGTTGGCGACGATGTTGTTGACCTCTGTGGTGAGTTGTGCGGAGCAGCGCTATTTCCATTCCCATATCCGGTAGGTTTACCCTCGACTTTGTTTCTTTTAATTGAGGGGGCCTGATGCGGCCATGAAGAGATGGTTCCAGCTCTGATCCCGGCTTCCACTTGTTCTCCAGCTCGAATGAGCTAGGAGAAATTCACATATGGGTATGAGATTAGATATCCTGAAATGTTTGGGTTTATCGAATGGACAATCATGGATATCTGCTCTTCATCATCATGGGATTTCTCATTTGGGCTACCATAGCCTGCCATCGTCCTACGTATGCTAACAATGATTCGTTGCTTTTTTATCTCAAGGCAGCCAGATCTGCCCTCTTCGAAGCCATGTTTAGATTGTATGAAAATCTGTCAATGAATGCATGGGAGAGTCTCTCCCAGGTCCTAATCTGATGGCTATCCAACGATGTATACCAATCCAAAGCATCGCCCTTAAGGGATTTCTGAAAGAGCCGTATCAAAGCTCCATCGTTCCCTGCTATCGCATTGAGTTCCCCATAAAATGCTTTTAGATGTGTTATGGGGCACCCACTACCGTCATATCTTTTGAATTTGGGTACCGGCACCTGAGCATCTGGAAAGGGATGCAAGTCCCTGAATTTGGTGGATGGATGATCCACTCCTTGCTGCCTTTTGTTGTTGATTTTGCACCATCTGCAGCTGTTCTCATAGCTCCTCGATTTCTGACTTATTGTGTTGCGAATACCTGCACCTTATTATAGGGCATGCGCTGCTTCTTCCTCGTAAGGATCGACTTCTTTAACCCTTTGGTTTCCAAGAATGTGGAGTTGTTGGAAAGAGGATGGACTCTAGGTGGCGAGAGATAGCTGAAATTGAACACCACTCCCTTTCGGAGGAGGGGTGTGATGTTCGAAAATGGCTTCCGCCTGGGGTATCTACCAATTCTGGAATGTTGCTCCCGTTAGGGGGGAGTGAGCTGGACTCGAAACTGACCCCCTTCATGGGCATCCACCAGTTCTTGTCCGTGATTCCCATTAGGAGGAACCTGTGCTGTGAGTTGATTGTTGTGATGTGCTGAGTAATGATGTATGGGAGGGTTACCCCCGTTTGTCGGTTGTTGTTGATCCAGTGTTGACTCTTCTAAGAGAGGGAGGATAGGATTTGCTGGAGGGATGAGGGAGAAATCGAAAGGAGTTTAAGGGATTGAGCTATTTTGCACACTAGACTGTGTTACATGTGTGTTTGGTGCGACACTTGGCATTAGGTGAAGCAATATCTCTTACAATGCTCGAAAACTTTGGGCCATTGCACTCAAGGTTACATTATCTAAAGGGTTCATTGGAGCTATCAGAGGTGTTGGTGCCAGTGTCGGTGCTAGTGCTGGTGTTGGTGTTTCAGGAGTTGGCTAAGCTGTCGGCTCTCCTTCATGAGTAGCTTGAGAAGTCATGGCTACCCAGGATCGAGTGGTCATGATTCGAATTTATACCAAAGCAAGTATAAGCCAAACACTGGTGGATTCATATATATATATATATATGAAGTAGTGATGAATGTCCCTTGAGATTGGAATACCACAAACTTTCGAATCGAGTCTCAACTAGTGCGCTCTAGCATGTCCCCAGTGGAGTTGTCATTCTGTGAATGCTGGAAATCGGCGCCCATGCAAGTTAGCGTGTTTTGGGTTCGATTTATAAGAGTGGTTAAGCTGATTTTTTGGAGTCGCCACTAGCCAATTAATCTCAGAATCCCATAGTCGATTAAGAACCACGGAATACGTAAGATTGGAGAAATTTGAAGACTCTCCTACCTTGACTCCTGGTCTGCGATTCGGGATTCCTAGTAAGGGACCTCGGTTATAAAGAGGGAAGGTTTTAGGCACCCTCTCTGCCCGTATGAATATACGGTCTCTACTTGGTGTGGTAAGTAAAATCTCAAGGGATGAATGCTATGGTCGGGATAGGACTAGGCACACACCGATTTCTAATGCAGTAAGATCTGAAATTTTGGCAAGCAACAGAGCATACACCTGAGAATGTCTAGAAATGGATGTAATGATGCTTATGCCAAAAGGTGAAGAAAAATGGACTAGATTGCTAGGAATTTCTGATGTGACAAGATCCGATGTATGGCAAGTCACAGATCATACGTCCACTAGAAATCTAGAAGAGCAGAGGGGTTGAGAAGGGAATTAATGTCATGATGAATGCTTGTATGTAAAATAAATAGCTCTTTGGCTTGAACATGAATAGGCTAAGACATGGACCAAGCCATGGCCACTTTGGGGCTAGGTCTAAGGATTGAGATAGTTGAGGTGAGGCTAGGAAGTGGCTGGAAAAATCTAGAAAATTTAAGGCTTGAGAGCTCCTCTTTACCCTCACTCTCAATCTCTTCCTCTTTCTCCCTCTCTTTCACTCACACTTGAAAAGTGAAGGTGGTTGTTGTTGAAATGTGAGGAGGAGAGGGCTATTTATAGCCTTCTCCAATGGTAATATGGTAATTATTGGGTTTGAAAGGGATAAATGCTAACATGGCAACTTGGGATTGGTTGAGGGGAGAGGGACCCCACGTAGCGCACTCTCATTGGCTCTTGGTGTTGGTAAAAGGGTAAATAGGGTCGTCTGGAAAGGTAATTCTAAAAGAAAGTTGACTTTCAGACGTTGTGACAGCTGTTGCTCGGAGGACACATGGGCCCCGCAAGTGGAGGTAATCTGAGTACCGCCAATGGTAGTCAAACTACTGCCCGGGTCGGGCTCAAGTGTGTGGGCCTCGTTTAGTGCACTGGTTCTTCTGATAGTCTTCTTTTCAGTTTTTTTTTTTTTTTGCTCGACTGGGTGTATTTCATGCTGATCCTGATTCTGACAGGTTATAGGTTTGGCTGGGTTCAGGGTTTAGGTTAAGGTTAAGGTGGGATTTAACGATTTAGATTAGGGTTTTGGGGTGTAGATTAGGGTTTCAGGATGCGAATTAGGGTTTTGGGTACAGATTAAGGTCATGGTTCTTGGACTGTCTTGGCCTTCTCAAGATATTAGCCTGGGTGGGGTGTCTACGGATGCGTATAGGCATGTATCATGATGCAATACTAAGCATGTTCTCGGTATGTCCTAATAGACTAAGTACACTAGCATGATTATCAGATATAGCATGCGATGATCAGCCTTAACCGGTATATTACTTACAAAAGTAAGGGCTAAACACTATGCCACACTAGACATATAGAGGTCTATATGGAATGGCCCATGTTATGCTGTCATATCCTACTCAAGATACTAACATATCATATATCCTAAGGCAGGGTCTCCTGCAAGGATGGTGGATCTAACCCACGACTCGAGATAGGCTTCAACAGTGGATATACCAAATCTGGTACCAATATTCCTCCATTTATGGCGAGAGGCGATTCATATGACTGCACAACAAGGTAGGTTCCAAGGTTTGGGTTACTACCAATCATGGTGGGAAGCATTATCATCAATGGGGGGCCAACAATTTGGGTTAACCCAATGGGTGTTACTAACATAAGCAGGGGCCCAATAGTTTGGGTTAGCCCTCTGGGTAAGGGTGGAAGTGGGCTTAACAATGGGTCCTAGGGAGGTTTACAGCGGTGAACATTTAACCACTATTGTCTCCTAACGCGCTGTCCATTTAGGATAGAAATCAGAATCACAATGGGGCCCTCGGCCCTTACACTAATTAGGAAAAATGGATGGACAGCGTGTATAGTACATATCTCAATGCGGGCTTCACGAGGCAACCCATAATTGGGCATATAACACATACATCATGGTGGGCCTCTCAAGACAACGGGGCCCACGGCCCTGAAAATGGATGAATGGTGTGTATATCACACATACATTATGGTGGGCCTCATATATTCCCAATGGGCCTCACATACAATTACAATGGGCCTCGCATAAGGGCCTCATACACATCAAGTGGGCCTCATTATGTGGGCCTTATATACATCACAATGGGCCTCATGGTGGGCTTGTACATTAATGGGTCTCAGGGTGGCCTACACATACCGCTGGTGGGCCTCACATGCAACAGGTGGGCCCTGCATACAGTAGGTGGGCCCTGCACATTATGATAGGGCCCACCAAATGGATAGCCTGGATATACAATGCATATACCATGGTGGATTCCACCGTCCCTTGCATTGGATGATAAGGATATAACACATCATGGTGGGCCCACCGTCCCATCTAGATGGTGAAGTTGAAACACATACATCAGCAGGCCCCACATGGCCAGATGGACGGACGGTGTGAATAAAACACATCTATCATGGTGGGTCTCTCATCCAGATTGATGGATGGTAGAGATAAAACACATATCTCATGATCAGACCCCACAGAACTTGCTGACGTTAATACATCAGCTATATATCTAGTGAGACCCACAGATAGATGGTTTGGATATAACACATACCTCATGATCAGATCCACAGAGCTTGCTGACGTTAATACATCAGCTATATATCTAGTGGGACCCACAAATAAATGGTTTGGATATAACAAATACCTCATGATCATACCCACAGAGCTTACTGATGTCAATACAGCAGCTATGTAGTAGGTGGGACCCACAGAAACACTCCATTTGCACCGTTGTAGATGGACGGTGTGGATGGAACATGTACACCATGGTGGGGCCAACAGTAGCCTCACCCACGTCACTCCAGTAGACAGTAGTGCCAATTGCTGGCACTAACAGAAGTAGCAGCTCTAACGCTGCCTAGCCAGCGTTAATGCTAGTGTTTTTAAAATTTTATATATATATAAGGCAGGTGGAGCCCACATGGAATATCTTATTCGTTCGTCGGTTGGCCACCTCATGGTGGGCCCCAAGAAGCTTTAAAATAAGCTAATATTTGTGTTTTACCTGACAGTAATGCCTGCTACTGGACAGCAGCAGGTGCAGTAGATCACGGCCCATCTGGCCTGCTGGATCATGATCTTGAGGATGGACAGTGGGGATCAAATACATACATCACAGTGGGGTCCATGTGGGTCCACACGGCTAAAGATCAAGCCGATATTGGTGTTTTCCCATCATCCAAACGGCCCAACCAGACCAACAATCTAACAGGGTGGACAACAAGACAATTCCACCTGCTGGATGGTCTGGATCGTCCCTACAGGTCCAATGGGTGGTCTAGCAACCCAGGAAAAAGAGAGATAGAGAGGGAGAGATAGAGAGAGAGAGAGAGATGTAGCAGAGGAGCTCTACCACTATGAGCTCCTGTAGAAATTACAATACATACATCAATTGGGTCCCACCGAATGTGGGCCCTCAAATCATCATATCCATGGTGGAAATCCTTTTCCCACCAACAATTACAAGGTCTAAATGACCTTCTTAAAATGAAAATCAAACTAAACATCATGATGGGGTCCATAGAGAATGGCCCCATCATGGAATTCATATATGAATCATGGTGGGCCATCGGCCACACTTAGGGTCCAAAGTTAGATCCATACTATCAATCAATATGCCCCACTTGACTCATCATCAAAATCATAAATCTAGTCCTATAAAAACCCACTGATTCCACTTCTTCTTGTTTTTATGGCTTCCTTAGCTCCTTAGCTTCTTCTTTGATGGAGGATGGTGAATATTGAATGGTTGGATGGTAGATATAGGTAGGAAGGTGGGCCTTGATCTTATGTTCTTTCTATTTTCTCTCCTTAGTCTTTTTCTCTCTTGGTTGCTAGGAAAAAATAGTAGAAAATGGAATGAGATGGAGTGAAGGATGGGAGATGTAAGGAGAGAGGGATGGGTGGGTAAGAAGAATGACATAAGAGGTATGGGTTGTGTTGACTTTTGGAAGAGAGAGAGATGGGTGCACTACAAGAAAAGGGGGCATTAGCCTCTGTTCAAAACTATGGCTAAAAAGGTTAAAAACTGAGGCTAAAGCATTTAACCTCGATTTTGCCTCAGTTATCCGAACCAAGGTTGAAAACCCCGTAGCTAAAGGCTTTAGCCTCACTTTTAGCAATCAAGGCTAAAATGACTTTTATAGCCTCAGTTTTAGCAATCGAGGCTAAAATGACTTTTATAGCCTCGCTTCTTCAAGTGAAGCTAAAAGAATCTTTTTAGCTTCAGTTTTCTCGAAATGAGGCTAAATCAAAATTTTAGCCTCCATTGTTTCCAACTGAGACTAAATCCAAATTTTAGCCTCGGTTGCCTCCAATTAAAGCTAAATCTATTTTTAACCTCGGTTCTTAACAACCGAGGCTAAAGCCTTTAGCCACGGGAGTTGTAGTCTCAGTTTAGGTAACCGAGGCAAAACCGAGACTAAAGATGGATTTAGCCTTTGTTGGCATCAAACCATCGAACAGTCAAAAATAAAATTTGTAAAATATCCAAAATTTAATTCCAAGAAATGAATAGCTTAATTTTGCTAATTTTGGTTGGTCAGATTGATCAGCTAGCTACTCAGGAACAAGGTTTAAAGTATCTTCCAGAACCAGTACGTATTGATACATACCAGTATCGTCCATAAAAGATATGGCTGTATCGACCCGAAACAACCCAATACAGGGCAATACAGAGCTGTATCGGTGGTGAACGATGCAATAACTGGTACACCGATTTTAAACCTTGCTGATCTTCTCTGTCGTCTGTCCATCAAAATTCAATCTGTCACTATCAAAAAGGCATCGCCTTGCTGACTTCTCTTGTTTGGCTGAACATGCCTTGCTGACTTCTCTTGTTTGGCTGCAACAGGAGAATAAAATAGGAAAAAAAAAAACTATAAAAATAAGTCTGAAATGAACAGCCAAAAACAGCCTCACCTTTCCCCTCAAAAAATAAAAATAAAAAATCACACACATTCTCAAACAACAGACCTTTCACAGTGTAAAGTTTCAGTTTGTCTCTTCTTTACCTTCATCTCCAACCCTGTACTATTTGGAGTTCATTTCAGATTCTACGTAAGTCTAACAATGTAAATTCTTTTTTAATAGGTAATGAGAAAATAAGTCTGACAGATACATATTAATATCTGTATTTTTTGCAGACTAACAAAATCAAGTTAAAACCATTGAAGTATTTATATTTGGTTAAATATAATACTTCAATGTTCATGTATGTGTTCATATAGGAGCTTGCTAGTTGATAGACCCTTCCACTTCCTGACATTATTAGAACAGATGTTTCCCATACCTTCACAGAAGTTGGACGAAACCATAGCAAGAACCAAGGAAGTTATATGTTCACACATAGTCTACTGGCCAGAGAGTCAAAGAATCAATAAGCTCACATATATCCACTATATCAACATTGTGGTTGGTTAGGATTCCCTGGACATTTCATCACAAGATCTTGCTATTAGGGGTATGTCTCTGAAGTCCAAACTAGTAAGAATAGGCCTGGTTCAATTTCCCTTGACAGATTGATCCCTTCTTTAGTCTGTGGATGTGGCTTCTATATTCATTATCCAAAATTCTACATGAAAACTGGTATATGATCATAATTTTGTCTCGCTTGTTGGAAGGGGATTCAACCACAACAGTAGAAACTGCAGAGAACGAAAGAGTATTGCAACAAACGACGTGCAGAAATACATTTTGCCAAATTGCTTCTAAAGCTCGAATAATTGGAGATACATCTGTTCCACTAGCAAGGAAACCAAGCCTCGTGAAATCATTTTCCATCTCAACATAGTCTTCATTTACCGCATGGACAACAGCATCGATCAAAATTTGTTTATTTCGCTGGCACCAGAAAAGAAAAAGTTACCATTAGATACTCTGAATATATCTCATGAGATGCAATTGTAGCAAAAGAATATCCAAGGTAATGCAACCTTGGATAATCTGAATATCTACTGACAGATTAGAAAAGAAAAAGTTACCATTGGATACTCTGAATATATCTCATCGATCAAAATTTGTTTATTAGCAGTTCATTGTTATATTTGAGCTCAAACTTCCAACTTCCTATTTTTCTTTAACTCTTATCAAATTAAGAACAGCATGAGGTATAAAAATTTATTAAAAAAAAAAAAAAAAAAGACAAACAAACAAACAAATGAATGAATTCTACTGACAGATTAGAAAGACAAACAACTCCTCTTCCTCTAATTTCATAAATTAACAGCATGCCCCAAATCTGTAAAGCAGAGAAACAACACTATTAGAGTCACATCTTTTTTTTTGAGTTTTGTTGAGTTGAATTGACTTGACCAAGTTACCTGTCCAGACAGAGTCACATCTTTTTCTTTTCTTTTTTTACTTTCTTTCTTGAGTCTTGATGAACTGATCAAATCGACTAGAGATTTTTCAAGTTTCCAAATAGAGGTATAAAAAGACAATGATTAGTCAACCAAAGATTGGAGAAAAATGGTTGCTAAAATCAGAGCAAAAGGTATTTAATACCCACCTCCATGGAAATTATATTAAGGAATTAAAAGTAGAGTGGTCTATTTCACAGGTTGGAGCCAAAAGACATTTACAAACCTGGGAACCATGCTGATCACAAATAACCAATATGGGGACAGGGAAACAATCTGTTATGATAATTTGAGCATCATCATGAGGAGCTTGCAATAGTTGAGCAAAGGCCTGTAAAATAATCAATATAAGAGATTTTTTTTAAGGGTAGTACAAGTCCTCTTTCTCGTCATAATCATTGAAAGTTTACATTGCAACCGACAGAGTATCAAGATTGATTATGCGCCCTAACTCAATAGGGATCCACCCTTTGAAATTGTTCGATGAGAAGTTTCTGCAGTTTAAAAGAAAATATAGATTGGTAAAAATATAAATATACTAATGAAAGCATGTGCACTTAATAACTGCAAGCCTCTGTACAAAGACATCATTGTAAATTAGAATATGTTCACAAATGACTGGCCCATCTCTAATATCTTTGGGTTAAGACTTACAGATATGTTAGACTCTCCAGCTTCAGGAATTCAGATGGAATGGAACCATTCAATCTTTGCCATGCACAATTCAAACAACTCTAGCTATCTAAGCTCGGCCGGAATGCTACCAACCAGTTCATTATTGTTCAATTTCCTGTAGAAGGAAACTATCAGAAATAATTTTCACACAAATATCCCCGAAATGGAAATTTTATTTTAAAGTAAGAACCTTCACAGATAGCTTAGCTTGGACATGTTCCCCAATTCAAGTGGAATTAGCCCAGTGAGCTTGTTACTGTGTAGGTACCTGGGAAGAATAAACAGGAAACACCATGACCAATGATGAAGAAAATCCCTGTTGCATGAATACTGAAGCTATGAAATAAATATCATGAAATCTAACAATTCTTGCTAAATTTTTTCTGAAAACATAGAAAACAAAAATAAATAAATAAATAAAATAGGGTTTTAGATAGCATGACCAAAAAACAAAAAACCACATTTTCCTTTCTGGTATGGAAAGAAAATGCAGTAAAATGACATGAAACTAAATCTCAGAAAAGAACATCAAAGCATCTGATTTATTAGACAAAATGCTTGTTGAATTTCCACTTCTCTGAAAATTCACCTGATGCAGCATTGCTTAAAAAAGGCCAAAACCCTAATTTCCAAACAAATCACATCAGAGTCGAAGAGAGATTTCCGAAAGGGGCCAATCTCAGAAACTCCAAAGCAAATTCCAACAAATCAAACCACAACTCATACACAATACGCAAAAAATAAAACCTTTGGGATTTCTCCCACATCTACGGCATCCAAAACCTAACTCGCCCCGACAAAATCAAAAGCGATTTCCAGAAACTCAGCAATTCCGGCAAAAACACACAAAATGTAGGGAAAAAAAAGGCACAAGACTGAATTTTCTGAAACTTTTTCCCACAAAACGCATCAAAACCCAACCATTCCTACCAAAAAAAAAAACCCTAGCAATTCCCACCACAATTTTGAGAGGAACCGACACTCCAAGAGCCACGAACCCTAGCGATTCCCTTCTTCAATTAGCGACGAATGGTCGAAGAAATGGGAAGAAATGCCAGATTGCACGGTGAATAACAAAGATCGAAGGGAGATTCGTACGTACCTGGCGATGTCGAGATCGATTGAAGATCAGATCTTCGATTTTTAAATTTTTTTTTCATCTTCCTTTCTTTTTCTTGCTTCGATCTCTCCCTCCCTCTCTCTCTCTCTCTCCTTTTTCTTTTCTTCTTTTCGTTTTTCTGGTTTGGCTCGGGTAAAAACCCATCGATGGCGAGTCTCTCGCTCTCTCTCACCAAGGCGCTCACGGTGAGTAGACCTTTGGCCTAGTCAGCTGAGGCTAAAAAGTAGGGCGCGCATCAGGTACTACGCCCTCCTGTTCTGAGCTCGGTACTGGCGGAGGCCGCACGGGCCACTGAGGGGACACTATGATGTGTTACTTTTATCCACACCATCCATCCATTTTTCTATATCATTTTAAAATATTGGATAAAAAATAAGGCAGATGAAAGGCTTAAGTGGACCACACCATAAGAAGAAGCAGTGCTAAGAACGCCCAGCATTGAAACCTTCGTAGGGTCCACCGTGCCTTTTATTTTCCATCTAACCTGTTGATACGGTCATATATACCTGGATGAAGTGAAAAAATAAATATCATACTGATCTATAACTCTATAACTTCTGTGGCCCTGAGAATTTTTCAATGGTAGGAATTTAATCCCCACTGTGTGGTCCATTTAAGACTAGAAGCTGTCTTATTTTTCGTCCAGTGTTCTAAATTGATATGAAAAAAAAATAGATGAACGGTGTGGGTAGAAGTCATAGATCACGATGGCCGCTAGATGGCCCGTGGGGCATCTGCCTATCCCGATAAGTAGACTTTTGGTGTCGATTCTATGCAAATGAGGTAAAATAGTAAAGTAACGGAGGCTAAAAGGTAGACTTTTGGCCTCGGTTCCTATGTAACCGAGGCTAAAAGGTAGACTTTTCGCCTCGGTTTTTATGGAACTGAGGCTAAAAGGTAGACTTTTCGCCTCGGTTCTTATGCAACTGAGGCTAAAAGGTAGACTTTTCGCCTCGGTTCCTATGCAAGGGAGACTAAAAGGTAGACATTTCGCCTCGGTTCTTATGCAAGGGAGACTAAAAGGTAGACTTTTTGCCTTGGTTCCTATAGAACTGAGGTTAAAAGGTAGACTTTTTGCCTCGGTTCCTATGCAACTAAGGCTAAAAGGTAGACTTTTCACCTCGGTTCCTATGCAACTGAGGCTAAAAGGTAGACTTTTCGCCTCGATTCCTATGCAATTGAGACTAAAAAGTAGACTTTTCGCCTTGGTTCCTATGCAAGTGAGATTAAAAGGTAGACTTTTCGCCTCGGTTCTTATGCAACCAAGGCTAAAAGGTAGACTTTTCGCCTCGGTTCCTATGCAACTGAGGCTAAAAGGTAGACTTTTCGCCTTGGTTCCTATGCAACTGAGGTTAAAAGTTCATTTTTCGCCTTGGTTCCTATGCAACTAAGGCTAAAAAGTAGACTTTTCGCCTTCGTTGCTAAGGAACTGAGGCTAAAAGTTCATTTTTCACCTCGGTTCCTATGCAACTGAGGCTAAAAATGAACTTTTAGCCTCAGTTCCTTAACAACTAAGGCTAAAAAACACATTTAGCCTCCATTTTTTTAACTGAGGCTAAAAAATTGTGGCTAAAGACATATTTTCTTGTAATGGTGTCATGCCTTGTTGGTTAGAGAGGGATAGGCTAGGTATGGGTTGTGATGGGATGTGTACTTGATTGATTGATGTGATAGATTAGGTAGATATTCTCTCCGGATTCACAATACACGGCATTTCTTAGAGATAAACGTGGGCCCACAACTCTTAGCCTGGGTATCGCATCGGTGCGCAAGTCATGGCATTAGAACCGCGGCGACGACACGGTTGCAATATTACAAGTCTCGGGTCGACTCGACTCAGATCTATGAGATGCGACTTAGGGTCACGAGAAAATGCCGATTACAGGTCGTGGGTTGCCAAAATTCGACGGGGATGATCGCAGGAGTCTAAGGAACGGTACGGTCTAGGATACTGGCCTTACATCTGTAAGATGTGCTAACTATTAACTCCTAAGATTTATCTAATCATGCATACATATAATTCATTAATCAAAAACATAAGCATAATTAAATAAGTACTCAAATAATAATCCTAAACACAAGCATGTATAGTGGTTCAGTTTCCTTACTCTACTTTGGCAGATGCACTCAATCCATGAGTATATCAAATTTCACTATCAGAGTTTTTAAGTCAGGTTCACATTTAACATTTATAACCCTACATAAGGAACTAGTGTACACTCCTACACAGGACTTTAAATGGTTTTCAATCAAATAACCAACAACCTCGGTCCTAGTCTAAGGACCTACGTTTTCTCTCGTTAAAGGCTCCCACGAAGAGTAAAATGTATACACTCATGTTTGGTAAATTCTGCCCTATACAAGAGCCTAAGTCCTACATAAGAACAGATTGAGTTTTGATTATAAACTCTTACTTTCAATCCTATACAAGAAAAGAGAGTATAGATTCATTAATTGACACTTATAGAACTGAGCTCCTTTAACGTAACATATTGGGATGCTTGATCGATGCTCTCTCATGCTTCAATTAGCTCCTATTTTGCTCTCCCGATCATTGATACTGATGCGTTACAAATATTTCAGATCCAAGATTAAACATCTTGCAGGTGATGCTCCTTTAAGGTGACCAAGGTGATGGGAGTTGTGTAGAATCTCCTATAACTAATGAAAAGTTGAACTCCTATAAGATTCTCCTTGATGGACACTCTAGAGGTTGATAGACATTAGGATTTACTAATAGAATTGATGCTTAAATTATGGAGAATGCTTGAGATCATGATCTTCTTGTAGAGGAGCATGGAACGCTCATTAGAATGAAGAATCACTAAGAAGAAAGCATGGATCTCATTAGCATATAGCCAAAGAGGTTTGATAGATCTTGAGATACATTAGAGTCTCCAAAATGCCAAAATTCATAAAATGCCCAAAGATCTGAATGTAATATATATAATAAAAGGACACCAACAGATCTCAAATGGCTAGGCTCGAGAAATTAAGCGTGGCCCTTGATCGATTGAGCTAGGCCAAAATGGTCCAGTGAACTCGCTGGACTATTTTGACCATGTTCGATCGATCAAGTTCAATCATTGGAGAGGAATCAAAGATTCCTCAATTGATTGAGCTCACACTTAGAGTGCTTGAACTAAATCATATTTAGGTCAGATGCTTGCTGAAAAAATTTTGCCATATTCGGTCGATTGACTTGATCAATCTTTGCTCAAGTTGTCAATTTGGGCAATTTGATTTCTAGTAGCTCGAGACCTCTATATCCTATCTTATTATGTTTCAATAAGGCTCATAAGACTAAAGCATGATCACACAAAGTGTAGTGCACTTATTTTTATACCTTATTTGTCAATCACGTGGGTCTATGTCAGTGAGTGGGTGAACCTCCATTGGAAGACAATGAACACCGAAGGCACTAAGAGATGGAGAATCAAGGAATGAAGAAACAGACTTAGTGGTGTATCATAACCTTAAACCCCTTTAGGTCCAAAAAAAGATACATCTAAATGATCCCATCATAATAGGAAAACGTTGTTTGATCATCCAAAACCATAGGAATTCATTTGAACATGTTCTACTAGGCTTTACAGCAATTTCAATAACTTTCGGTCCCACCGAAGGTGCTTAAAACAGGACAATAAGAAAAGCCCTGAAATTTATGTAATTTAGCTGCTATCAAAAAGTCCTTCAGTGTGACCAAAGCCAACTCTAATGCAACTTTATCTTCAACCTACAGTTTTTATAAATGAATGTTCTGGTAGTTTTGATTGAATTAACCCTGCCTTGCTAGTTTCGATCAGACCGACCCTGTGTTTGGTCTGACCGAATACTAGCCATTATAAATCCGTTGTAGCATTTTTCATATAAGTCTTGTAACTGGATTTTTAAAGAAATGATAGTTTTGAGTGAGAAAAAGATCCTAAAGTGTTCTAATACTTTCAAATCCTTATAGGATCTCACCCATTGAGATTAGTGCCATCTTCCAAGTGGTTTATCACTCTATGAGCATTCAAATGCTCCATTTATGAAAGAACTTAACATCTCACATTCTCTAAAGGTTATACTAAACTTAATAAGTATATCATTTGTTTAAATAACCTCTAAAATGACCATCTATGTGAATCCCTACTAGGAACCCAACCTTATCATTAGTTGTAGGAGATTTGCCTAACTCTTGTCACCTTGATCTCCTCAAAGGAGCGCCACATATAAGGTGTTTGATCTTGGAGCTGAAGCCTTAGAAAAAAATCAACATCATGATTGGGGGACCGAATGGGAGCTGATTAAAGCATATAAGAGCATCAATCAAGCAACCCAATACAACATATCAACAGGGCTCAATCCAACAAATAAGGTTGTCATTTGTAGAGTCCAATGTACATTCATTCCTTGTGTAGGATTGAGTATAAGAGTTTGATTGCCAAATTCTATAAGGTTCTTATATAGGACCTTAGGTCTTTTATAAGACCTAAATTAAGTCCTTGTGTAAACCACTAACACAGGTTTGTATGTATATGTTCTTGGGTAGGACCAAGGTTCGTGTCTAGCCTATAAAAAATCACATAAATCTCTTAGAGGGCTAGTCCTTTTATAGGATTGTAAAGGTTAGAAGCGAACCTAATTTAAAACCTCTAAGATATTGAATACCAGCATACACTCTAGGACAGAGTGCGTTCACCAAGAGTAGAGTAGGGAAACCGAACCATTATATATGTTTGTGTTTAGGATTGTATTTGAGCACTTGTTTGATTATGCTTATGTGATAAATTTTTAATTATATGTATGCATGATTAGATGAATGTTAGGAGTTAATAGGTAGCACATCCCACATACACATGTACACTATCATGTTTATAGACTAGTTGTTTAATTGCCACATCTTTTATAATCTTTGTAATTGGACCCTCTATTAACTTGGAAGCCTTAGAGTTAAATATCTTACTTAGTTTAATTTGCATATTAATTTAAGTTAAGCAAGTATATTTTAAAAGACATAATTTTTAATTAGTCCTAATCATCTCCCTCTAGGACATAGCCATAATTATTTAGCTCCGTCAAGCTTCCGCGCATAGCTCGTGGGCTCCCTACATTCAATTTCATAAAGTTTTTTCCTATTAGGGTCACAATTATCAAGAGGCTCAAGAGTTGTTTTGGATCAAGATTAGGGTCACCAAGGCACCTCATTTACTTGTTCTTTACTTCCTTGATGCTACAGTCTTCATGTGTCTTCGATCTTCAGCTTCCAAGGGCTTAACTTAGTTCTTAACACATAGATGCGTGTGATTGACTAACAAGGTGCATAAATAAGTGCACTAACATAGGGTTTGATCTTTCTTGTTGATCTTCATATCCATGCTCATTAATTTGTAAAGTACTTTATTGAAGTTGTTGATATGTTCATTGAGATTTTTCTTTTCTGTTATCTTCAAATTATATAATTGCTTCTTTAGAAATAGACAATTGGAGAGAAATCTTGTCATTTAGAGGCTCTCTAACTTCACCCACAATCTTGCGGCAGTTGTCTAACTAATGATATTATAGAGAACCTCATTGGCTATGCACAATTAAATTGTACTAATTACCTTTTGATCTAGTTCATCTCACTATTCATCGTTCATAGTATTAGGATGCTTTGCTTTTCCAAAGAGAGCTTGTAGTAACCCTTGTTGAATTAGAATGGTTTTGATCTTCACTCTCTACAGTTCAAAATTATTTTTACCTATAAATTTCTCTATCTTGAATTTAACATTCATCCCCTTCAATGCCATGTCTTCAAATTCAATTTGAAACCCCAAATAATAATCTTATTGCTTTGATATCACTTATTGGGCACGAAAGCATCACCTAGACATGAATTAAATAAGCACAGAGATAGAATATTCGAGAATTCACAAAGAACACCGCAATTTAAGCGGAAAAAGCCTACGGGAAAAAAGTACAGGACAAAGTGATAGGCAATCCATTATGAAAATAAAATTACAAGAGATGGAATTAACTTTCATGCAAACTGTATAGTAGAAAACCCTAAATCCCCTTTCTCCAAGCCTTAGCCTTCTCTAGAACAAGCTTCCTATACCTTAAACCCATATTACACCCGTTTATATAACTCGCATGCGGAATTAGAAACAAAAATGTGCACTTACAAAGAAGTTGTGCAAACTATTGATGGGACTTTCGATAGGATCGACAATTATCAATGGCTTGTCAATATGATCAAAGCCTCCTTTGATAGAATCGAAAATCTTTAAAAAAAAAAAAAAAAAAAGTCCAACAGGAAATTAGGGAAAATTAAGAATTACTTAATCGAAGCGACCAGGGTGTCGATCCTATTGAAAATTCATGTTTCATAACAAATTAAAGGCACCCAATTTCATAAGATGGCTCTACTGGAACAAAGTACACTACTAAAGTTAAGACATTTCGAAATTTATGTTATCCACATTAGGTAAATTTAGAGTTTCTAAGAATGATTCTACTTAGGTTTACAAATGTAAAAGCATGTTTTATATTGCATGCAACTTAGTAGTTTCATCTTGGTGTTACAGGTAACTTTGAATGATGCAACAGGGTTTGAACTTGTTCTGTATATAGGAGTGTTAAGGGTTGGAACTTGAGTTGCTCATTAGGACCAGGTCTTGGTGGGTCCAGGTCTTTTCCACTTCAAATTTTGATCTTAACGACCAAGATTTGGATTTGACCATATTCAGATACCATAAATTCTTTAAATTTAGGTTTTAAATTGGATTTTGGACAAATAAGAGAATTAAATGCTTGGGCCCACCGGTTTGATGGACTATATTGCACGCACGTGCTACTTTGACATATGCATGGTGAGTAGATAATTCATATACACCTTTGTAGCTTAGGAAACCTCATTTTTTCGGTAGTGTAATGCATACACACAATTAAAACTAAATGGACTTGATTTAGACGGGACCCCACCCAACTTAATTGTCCATCACGTGAATGACCTAAACAATAGTTAAGAAAATCCAAAATCTTGACTAACCGACATAGACTTCAGATAGATTTCGATGAAATTTGATTGCGGTCGAAGGAATATTTGGCTGGACTTAGTATGATCAATGACGATTGTCGGTGCGATTAAAGTGTGACAAAATTGCAAAAATTCAAAGTCAATGTGAATTTTCCCTATTTAAAGAGATGTTTTAGATTATTTTAAACACAATTTAGGATTTGGAAAAGAGAGCAAGGAGTAGCGGTGTGTGTGTGTGTGTATATATATATATATATATATATATACTGAGTTTAATTCAATCATATTTATGATAGTCTAAATCTCTTAATTAAGGCTAAGAGATGAAGCTTGTAGTGGTTTTTAATATTCTAGTTTATTTTATGTCAAGTCAATGACTCATCCAGTCCATGTTTGACTCAATTAGATTTATTAATAATTATAATATAAACAATATTAGATAAAATAAAAATTCAGAAAATTTAAGGTAAAAATCCCTTAAAAAAAAGAAATTTAAAAAAATAAAATAAAAGAAAGATATAAAATTAAAAATTTGAAAGTCGGAGAAAGGGAAGGACAGATGATAAGACTTGAAAATTAGAAATAGAGAAAGTGACAAAAAAGACTGAAAGCAAAAGAAAGAAAGAAAGAAAAAATATTATCTTTTGCCTTTTAATCAATCATTTTCCTTCTAAAATCAAGACTTACCATTGATTAAAATCATTCCACATAGTTTGATTCAACCGGATCAACCAAGTCATGCTTAACTTGAAAAACCATGCCCGAGTCACATAATCTAGTGACCAGGTTAATGACTGTTATGGGAAGATTAGAGACACCTGAACTTCGAGACTCGAGGTTATTCAGAGCCGACTCGAGGTGCAAGACTAAGCTCGGAGTTATATAAATAGACAGAGGCATGACTTCCAACCCGACATTCTTTACGCCTTTAATTTGAGGCCCGTGGAGTCAAAGGCTAACTCAGAGCTTGGAGTGATCCGAGGTCAAGGCGGTCGGCTCGAAGCCGAGGGAGGTCCTAGGCCTGGACGATTAACTTGGAGCTTGGAGTGATCCGAGGACGAGACGGTCAGCTCGGAATTCAGATCGGAATCCACTAATAAGGGGGATCATGAGGTGTCCTACTACTACATGAGTGGCGATAGTTACTCAACTGCCCACGTCCTCATGACCACCAAATGACTGGGTGGCCGAATTATTCGCGAGATGTGGTGAATGCACAAAGATGCACCGACTTATGCGGACATGCCCATTCTAAGCTAGGGGATATAAGTAGCATCTTTAAGGGAGGAGACAGGTACGCAATATCTCACACTCTCCCTCTACAACTCAACTTAGACCAAGATTCCCTTGACCTGACTTAGGCATCGAAGGGTCCCCTGTTTAAGCCAGGGTCTCCTTTGCTCATTATTTTTGTGCAGGGCTAGGGCTCGGTAGGAGTTTGGAGCTCCAAGTGAAGAGTAATCCAGATTTTCACAGCAACATTTTTGGCGCCGTCTGTGGAAAAGTGGTATGAAAAGTCAGTTTCCTATTTTCTAGTGCATTGGCAAGAGGAAAGAAGAAGTTCATAGCTATGGAGGCAAAGCCGAATGATCCGACTCGGTCTTTCTCGTTACTTCACATCGAGTTGACTCCAGGACCATCTCAACATTCTCGTAATTGGACGAGCAAGTATCAAGCCATACAAAATGAGATCCAAGCCTTACGCGACGAAATCAATTAGATAAAGAAACGACAGGAGCAGCAGTCACACCCCGTCCGGGAAATAGTCGGACCAGTAGTGGAAGTCGAGTCCATACTGCGGAGTGTGAGACCCGAAGGATCACAAAATCAATCCGCCCAAGTTCCACCTTCAGTCCAGAACCCCCCTTCGACTCAAAACCAAGTTTTAGCTCGGAACCTAATGACTCGGGCTCTGACAAATGCCTCGGTCACCTCGGCCCTAGCATCGACAAACCTCCGTCACGAGCTAGAGAGGAGGGGGGAGGAGATTTGTGCGAGACACGGTTCGTTAAACTTAGCAATTGGATTTAAACATTACAGCAAAATCAGTAGCCTTCATCTGTCCCTGCCGCTGTTCAGGTGATGATGGAAGAGACCGAACCTCCCTTCACCCCCACAATCATGAGCGAGGTGATGCCCCAGAGGTTCCTAATACCTCCCATCATCCAGTACTCTGGGAGTGGAGACCCATCCGAACACGTAAAGGCCTATCGCTCGTGGATGCAAATCCAGACGACCATGGATGCAATGATGTGTCATGGCTTTTCGATCAACCTTACTGGATCAGCTCGGAGTTGGTACATGCAACTCAAGCCTAATTCGGTCGGCTCCTTCGCAGAGCTTAGCAGATTGTTCTTTACCCAGTTCATAAGTGGTAAGAAGAGTTGGAAGCAGACTACTCATTTGTTCACCATCAAACAGGGGCCTAAAGAGTCATTAAAGGACTTCATCGCTCACTTTAATGAAGAGGCATTACAGGTGGAGGATTATGATGACCAAATGGTGCTCTCTGCCATGTTCAGCGAACTAAAAGAGTGGAAGTTTACCTTCTCAATTGGGAAGAACCCACCGAAGATGTTGGTCGAGCTCGTCACCAGAGCTCAGAAATACACTAATGCTGGGGAGTTATCCAACTCTTGCAAAAATATCCAAGTAGCAGAGCCATCAACTAAAGGGAAGAGGCTGAGGAACGAAGAGCCCCAGTCATCCAACAAGAAATCGAACGACTATGTTCCTTGTGATCGTCGCCCGAGCAGGAAGCCTGAGGGCAAGTTCCATTCCTACACTCCCCTTAACATGTCTACAGAACAAATACTACTGGACATCAGGGGTCAAAACTCCAGAATTGGCCCATTTGCATGTAAGCCGACGTGGAGCCCCGAGACAAGCGCAAGTATTGCCGGTTCCATCATGACCACAGTCACAACACGAGTGACTGCGTGGATCTCAAGGATGAGATCGAGACCCTCATTCGTAAGGGTCATCTACGTCGATATACTGAGGAGAAATCAGCTCAAAGAGAAGAGCAGCTAAGCAAAACTGTGGAAGAACCGGTCAAAATCCGTACCATCTTTGGCGGTTCGTCCAGTGGAGGAGACTCAAACAGGGCTCGTAAAGCCCACTCTCGGAAGTCCGATCCAGAGCACTACGTCCACATGACCGAGAGGCTGAAGAAAGAGCTCCGAGTCAGTTCCTGCAGCCTGACCTTCACAAAAGATGATGCGTGTGGAATCCAGTATTCGCACGACAATACCTTATTGGTGGCAATGACCATAGTCAACCACAAGGTCTACCGCATCCTGGTCGACATCGGGACTTGGCTGATATCATCTACTCAGAGGCCTTCAAAAGAATGGGGATTCCAAGGTCACGCCTCAGACCAGTGAAGACCCCTCTACACGGCCTTGTCAAAGAAAGGGTGATCTTCGAGGGAGCTATCTCCCTCCCTGTGACTATGAGAGAAAGACAGCATCAAGTCACCCTTTTGGTGGACTTCCTTGTTATTAATGTGCCATCAGTGCACAACATCATCCTGGGCAGACCCTCCCTCAATGCAATGAGGGCGGTTGTGTCCACATACCATCTAATGATGAAATTCCCCGCCGATGGCGGGATAAGCTATCTCCGATGCGATCAGTGTGAAGCTTGAAAATGTTATGTGATAACAGTGAGAAAAGGGTCAGCAAAGTAGGCCCTCACCATTAATGTCCTCGATCCCAAGGGTCCTACAGAGGATTCATCCATGAAGGACTTAGAGGCCATGCCGCTTGATGAAGCAGAAGCGAGCAAAACTGTTTAGCTCGGCATGTCATTGAATTCCAAGCAACAGTCTCAGATGTTGGCCTTCCTGTAGCAGCATAGAGACGTCTTCGCATAGTCACATGAGGACATGCCGGGAATCTCTCCCGATGTCATGGTCCACAGGCTGAATGTGGACCCTGATCACATGCCAATAAAATAGAAGAGGAGAGCGTTCAACGCTAAGCGATATGCAGCTATAGCCGACAAGGTCTCCAAACTCCTCAGCGTTGGCTTCATCAAGGAGGTGCACTATCCAGATTAGATCGCAAATGTGGTCCTCATCAAGAAAACAAATGAGAAGTGGAGGTCTGTGTGGACTACTCGAACTTGAACAAGGTCTGTCCCAAGGATAGTTTCCCCTTGCCTTGGATTGACCAGCTAGTAGACAATACGGCTGGGCATGAACTATTCTCCTTCCTGGATGCCTACTCTAAGTATAACCAGATCACAATGCACACCCCAGATAAGTAGAAGACTACCTTTATCACTGACAAGGGGCTCTACTGTTACCGGGTTATGCCGTTCGGCCTAAAAAATGCTGGGGCCACATATCAGAGATTAGTGAACTAGACGTTTGCCAAGCAGATACGACAAGCAGATACGACACACCATAGAGGTTTACGTTGATGACATGCTTATCAAGAGCATCAGGGCGTCCAATCACCTAGCAAATCTCAAAGAGACCTTCTCCATCCTCCGAGAATACCATATGAAGCTGAATCACGTGAAGTGTGCCTTTGGAGTCGGCTCCGGCAAATTCCTCGGGTTTCAGGTCAATCAATAGGGCATTGAAGCAAACCCTGACAAGATCAAGACACTCCTCGATACGAACTCACCTTGGATGATAAAAGAGATACAATGTCTCATCGGGCAAGTAGCAATGCATGAATGGTTTATATCTAGAGCCATTGACAAATGTCTCCCCTTCTTTCAGTAACTGAAGAGCGATAAGAAGGTTGAGTGGACGTCAGAGTGCGAGCAAGCCTTCCATCAGTTATAGTAGTATCTGGGCTCACCGCCCCTACTGTCTAATCCTGAAGAGGGTGAGTCCTTATTCCTATATCTGGTGGTCTCAGCCTCAGCCGTTAGCTCCACGCTGATCAGGGAGGTGGGGGGCAAGCAGCACCCGGTGTACTATGTAAGAAAAGCAATGGTGCATGCTAAGACGAGGTACCCGGCTCTGGAGAAGTTAGCACTCTGCCTGATTGTCTCAGCTCGGAGGTTACACCCGTACTTTTAGGCCCATTCCATCATCATCCTGACTGACTCTGCCCTCAAGCAAGTCCTCTATAAGCCTAAGGTATCAGGTCAGCTAACTAAGTGGGAGATTGAACTCGAGGAGTTTAATATCCAGTTCCGACCGAGGACCGCTATTAAGGACCAAGCTATATCTAATTTCATTGTAGAGCTCAATGCTTCGAGTAAAAAGGAGAAAAGTGCCAAGTAGAAGCAACTCCTCTGCCCGCTCCTCCAACCAATCAAGTTGCAGAGTCAGAATCAAGATGGATCCTTTTCATGGATGGGTCGTCCAACGCCAAGTGCGTTAGGGCAGGGATCGTCCTAGTCGCACCTGACTCTACACCTGTTTAGTATGCAATCAGACTAGGCTTTAAAGCCTCTAACAATGAGGCAGAGTACGAGGCCCTGTTGGCTGGGCTCAGACTGGCAGCCAGTCAGGGGGTCCAATCCCTTAAGGTCCGATGCAACTCTCAGCTAGTGGTGAATCATATCTCCACCAAATATGAGGCCGAGGAGACTAGGATGGTAGCTTACCTGGCCGTGGCTAGGAAGTTGATAGAGAAGTTTTAGAGCTGCATCATCAATCAAATACTGAGAACAGAAATTTCCTGGGTCGACGCCCTCGCAAGGCTAGCCTCGGCCATAGAGGGCAAGATTCCTCGGATCATCCCTATGGAGTTCATAGAACATCTGAGCATTGACAGAACGGATTAAGAAATGGTTAACCCGGTGGAAGTCACACCGAGCTGGATGGATCCGATTTACAATAACCTCACATCTGGTGAGGTCCCCTCAGACATGCTAGAGGTAAGATGTCTGAGGATCAGATCTGCACGGTATATAGTCTTGGATGAGATCTTGTACAAGAATGGGCATTCACAGCCTTACCTCAGGTGTCTCTGAACCGATGAAGCAAACTATGTGATTCAGGAGATTCGTGAAGGTATCTGCGGAAATCATTCCGGTGGTCAGGCCCTGGCTCTGAAGATAATTTGTCAAGGATATTTCTGGCTAACCATCAGAGAGGACTCAAAGAACTATGTCCAAAGGTGCGATAAGTGTCAGTGATATGCAACCATGTCGAAGTAACCTGCAGAAGAAATGACCCTAATGAACGGGCCATGGCCGTTCACCAAATGGGGAATCGATGTCATCGGACCTCTGCTCACGGGGAAAGGATAGGTCAAGTTCGCTATTGTTGCAGTCGACTACTTTACCAAGTGGGCCGAAATTGAGCCTGTCGCAAAAATCACGGAGTAGAAGGTGGTCGACTTTGTTTGGAAGAACATCATTTGTCGATTCGGAATCCCGCACACCATCGTTTCCGATAACGGCAAGCAATTTGATGACGATAAGTTCCGAGACATGTATTGAGGGCTCAGCATTTCAAACGCCTATTCCTCGCCTCGGCACCCACAATCCAATGGACAAGTGAAGGCAGTAAACAAAGTCATCAAGCATTATTTCAAAACAAAGTTGGAGAAAGCAAAAGGCGGCTGGGCCAAGGAGCTCCCATTCGTCCTCTGGGCCTATAGGACTACAACTTAGTCATCTACTAGGGAAACCCCATTTTCACTGTCTTACAGTTCAGAAGCAATGGTGTCAGTTGAAGTTAGTCTCCCTACAGCTCGAGTCAGGAACTATCAGGAAGATCAGAATGCCGAGCAAATTACAGTAAATTTAGACCTACTCGAGGAAGCTAGAGATGTCTCTAGACTCCGAGTTGCCGCTCGGCATCAGCAAGTGGCACGATTCTATAACTCCAAGGTTAAGACTTGGAGATTCTGATCAGGTGACTTGGTCCTCTGCCGAGTTTTCTAAAACACTGTAGACCCGGGGGCAGGGGTACTGGGACCCAATTGGGAGGGATCCTACCGCATAGTTCAATCGACCCAGCCAGTCTCCTACCAGTTGGAGGATCTCGAAGGGCGTCAGCTCCCCCACCTCTGGAACACTGAGCACCTGAAAATCTACTACCCTTGATGTACTGGGTATTGAAGGCCCCCAATAAGTGTACATCTCGGAGTGGCTAGCTAATTAAGGCTTTCAATAAAATCTATGTTTCTACATAATCTACTTACACAACTTGTCGACAAATGAAAAAAAAAAGGTCGCCTCTCACAAGCAGGGGTTGACAATGGACCGATCCCTTAAAGGAGTTAGTACGTTAACCCATGAAAATTTATCAAGAGATCCCCTCATTTGTAGGGGAAAAGCCCATGAATGACCTGATCCCTTGATAAAGGGGTTGGCTCGTCGTAGGACCAACAAATCTACAAAAATGATTGTCACTCGCCATTCGTGCGGGGGTTGACCCCTCAAGGGATCGGTCCTTACAATTTTAACATTACAAGATTCTATAAAATAGCCAAGGGGTCTCCTAGGTATGGGAAGATAGCCCTGGGAAGAGCCAACCTGGTAAGGAGTCGGCTCATCAATCAATAGCTTAACATCTAACAATCATCATTCAAAAAATAGATCATGTTATATCGTGCCTATCCAGAGGGTTAAAAGGATTATCCACAATATTATCCATAAAAAAACTATCATTTAAAGAGTTAAAAGAGAAAGGGGGTATCAAAAGCTAGTCAATTGAAGGGAGCTGAGGGCCAGCAGTCGGGCCTGGGGAGACATTCTCAACCAGTCTCTCCCCAGCGTCCTCGGAGGTGAGGGACTCAAGGTTAAGATCTGGGAAAAGCTCCTGGACTGCGTCGGTACAAGCGTCAAAGCCGCAATTTAGAACTTATTGGCCTCGGAGGTCCTCTCCTCCGAGGTCTTGAACACATCCACTGCTGACGCCAGGGAAGCCTCGTCCTCAGCCCGCTAAGCCTCCTTTGCCTTCACTACTGCCCGGCTCAGCTCTTCCACCGCCTTAGCCTTGGCCCGTGCTCCCATTAGCTCAGCTACAGCACTAGCGCAACATGTCTGAAGGTCGTTGATAACCCCCTAGAGCTGCAACTCTCTCGTCTTTCCATCATCTAGTAGCCCGTGCAGTTCCGCCTGCTCTACTCGAAGGACTGCAGCCTCGTCTTGGAGAGTCCTGACTTCGTCCCTGAGAGCCACTATCTCTTTGTCCTTTTGTATGATCTCTCTCAACCTCTCCCGATTCATCAAGAGCCTTGCGACAGACTAAATCAAAACAAGAATATAAGCATATAAATGCAACAAGGAAAGAATCAATGTAAGAAAGGCTAGTAAAAATACCCTATAGAAGACAGAGGCTATGTCATTCACGAAGGACTCGTTCGACTTGTTAAGGAGGGCAACGATCTCCTCCTTTAGAGCATGCTTCGCAGCCCAGCGAACTAAGCCTTACATATGATAGCCTGGCGAAAGTTTGTCTCCACTAGTTCCAACTTAAGCAAACCCCGTCGCTCCCCCCACCCTAGTCCCGCTACCCGCCAAAGCTTGGGCCTCGGCCCTGTGATCATCTCTGACTTCGGGAGTAAAAAGCATCGCATCAGCGATCTGAATGGCTTCCTTCCATTCGAAGGAAGACGGGATGGCTATGCAGGGTTCAGGGGCGGGTGGAGGTGCCTCAGAGGCATAAGGGGTGACGACGAGAGGAGGAATCGGAGCTGGGACATTGTCGATAGTGGCCTTGATCACGGTGTTCATTGGAAGTGTTGAAGTTATAACAACAAAAATTAGAGCTACAGTGACAGAAATTGAAGCCACAACAGCAGGAGCTAGAGCTGCGGCAACAGAAATTGGGGCCAAGGGGTCCTCGGCGCGAGGGGTCGCCTGCCTCTTCCGACCTATCGTCTTTGTCCGTGGCTCGGATCTCAGCATCTCTTCGATAGATGTGGGGTTTTTCTCTTCCGAGATCTGGAGGCCTCGGTCATGCCTGCATATGCGACAGTGAATTAATGTCCAAGTTGCAAGATCTCTAACATTAGCAAAGTGAAAGGTAAAGAGGCACTTACTGAATGATGTGGGGAGTGGCTTGAGCCTGTAGATCCCGGAGTGATAAAGGTTGTCTGCTGTAATCAAGACTGACCAGGAGCGTAGATCCTCTAAACGTGCCCTGGCCTTGGCAATTTGATTATTTTGATCCGAGAAGATGAGAGGTTGGCCCCTCAGGAAGTCTGCAAAAATGAAGTTAGAACACTGATTAGACTACAGCTAGCATGGGAGTGTTGCAAAGAGATTATTCGAGGTCCGACCTGGAACAACGAATCGGGTAGGGACCCGAGTCCTTAGATTCCAGAGCTCCGCTGCCAGCGCTTCCCACTCGCTTGATGCCCAGAATTAGTTGTTCTTCCAATCCTTGTTAGAAGATGGAAGTTGCAGGACTAGTCCCGGGCCCTTTCTACAGCGGGTCGCAAAGTATTACCACGGCTCCTGACTATCGTGCTTGATTAAGTACAGACTCATCAATTCTTCCGGTGTCAACTTCATGTTCTTAGCTTGATGTCAAATGATGTACAAGGATATTAAAGCCCTCCAAGCATTGGGAGTAAACTGGCCTGGGGCCAGTCCCAAGTAAGCTGTCGGGGCGCGGATGAAGGGATGCATTGGGAGGCGGAGCCCACATTGCAATGAGCAGAGAAAAATCGCAACTTCCCCTTTAGCAGGATCTCCAGGGGTGTTAAGAGGCTCGGGAGCTCGTATCTGAATGGAGTCCGGAATCTAAAATTCTGATCGGACCCAATCCATCTGGGACTCGACTAGCACGGAGCCTGCTGGGACGATCTCCGCAGTTCGCCCACATGTGGGCATCTCTGTAACCCTCCCCATTGGCTCTCAGGGGGGCTTTTTTCCAGCCTTACGGCGCATTCGAGTCCCTGCCTCCTTACCCCTCCTGGGCGAAGGGTAGAGGGGTACTGCATCAAGAGTGCCCTCGGAGGCCTCGCGCCTATCATCAGAGCTCTCTGGCCTAGAATCATCTTCGAAGGCATAGTTGTCTCAGACCATCTCCGAGTTGTTTGACATTCCGAGAAAATAGAGGAAATAAGAGTAAGCTGGAAGTGAGGGGGGGACTCACCGGAAGCTGTCCGAAATGGTCACCGAAAATTGCCTCTACCGGAAACTGGTGATTGGTCAGAATCGCCTCTCCCATAGGTCACACTCACTGGAAATCACCTTTGCCGGAAATCGCCTCCACAAATAGCTCACAGCAATAAGAACTTAGAAAATAGAAGTGAGGGCGTCTCCAATCGCTAGGGTTTATATAACCCATGAGTGATTCTCGCATTTATGGCGAGACGTGATGACTGTAGTCAAACCGTCATGAGCCAACTTTAGAAGAAATGTGGCTAAGAGCCACTGGCCGAAGCACTGCCGTGTCGATGCCCCTGGCATCAGGCGACGAGCTCCGAACAGTGGAAGCATCACTTAGCTGTCCTTCTTGGTTTCATGATTACCCTGACGATCCAAAATCCTAACTGTCG
Source organism: Magnolia sinica (assembly GCF_029962835.1). Classification (NCBI taxonomy): domain Eukaryota; kingdom Viridiplantae; phylum Streptophyta; class Magnoliopsida; order Magnoliales; family Magnoliaceae; genus Magnolia; species Magnolia sinica. The sequence continues at coordinate 93,998,310 of NC_080573.1, read as the reverse complement.
CCACGCGTCCGCCTGAGGTGAGCCCGCAGACAGTAAACCTCGAGTATACATCTTCTTAGTTATGGGAGTCATGATTGTAGCCGCACATGTTAAAGGCTTGACGCTGGAGGCTACTGATCTTCCGCACATATTTACTCTCTGAGTTCTCTGAGTCCGTGCCTGAACTCGGAGAGTAGGGGGCTTCTATTATGGGAAGATTAGAGACACTTGAACTTTGAGGCCCGAGGTTACTCAAAGCCGACTCGAAGCGCAAGACTAAGCTCGGAGTTATATAAATAGGCAGAGGCATGTCTTCCAACCCAACATTCTTTACGCCTTCGATTCGAGGCCCGAGGCTTGAGAGACCAACTCGGGGCTTGGAGTGATCCGAGGTCGAGGTGGTCAGCTCAGGATTCAGATCGGAATCCACTAATAAGGGGGACCATGAGGTGTCCCACTACTACATGAGTGGCGACAGTTACTCAACTGCCCACGTCCTCATGACCACCGAATGACTGGGTGGCCGAATTGTTAGCGAGACGTGGTGAATTCCCCAAGATGCGCCAACTTATGCGGACATGCTCATTCTAAGCTAGGGGGTATAAGTAGTATCTTTGGGGGAGGAGATAGGTACGTAATATCTCGCACTCTCCCTCTACAACTCAACTTAGATCCAGATTCTCTTGACCTAACTTAGGCATCGGAGGGTCCCCTATTTAAGGCAGGGTCTTCTTTGCTCACCGTTTCTGTGCAAGCCCAAGGCTCGATAGGAGTTTGGAGCTCCGAGCGGAGAGTAATCCAGATTTTGACAGCAACAATGACGAAGGCCAGATGACTGGGCTAAGTCCAGGTCGACTTGCCTAGTTTGCAAACTATGGTTTCAACGGTCTAAAATATGGAACCCATTGCTGCTAAATCAGATTGCCAACAATCCTAACCTGTGATTTGTGGATTCTCATTGTTGTAGGACCATTGAATATTCTTTACTTTCAACCATTCAGTCAATGTCCACAGATCTGATAGTCAGAGAACCAAATGAGTGTAATTTTTAATTCATTAAACATCTAAAATGGGACCCATAATTTGGACAGTTTAATCGTTCCATCACACTCTGCGGTGTACGAATTTTTTTCTCTATGTGATAGGTTGTGTTTGTACGCTTTTGGCTGTTTTGCAATTTGGTTTTTAGTGGGGAAAAAAATAGTAGACTTGGACAAGCGCATTAATCAATGAGATTAGGTGCAAAAACCAAATTCCTTTTTCATTATTAATGTCTTAGAAATGGCAGTCCATGCCACCGTAATACCAAATATATATATTAGTTATTTAGCTATAGTGGATTTGGACGGGTAAAAATGAAAAACATCAAATGCCCCTTTTCAACAAGCAAGAATGCACGAATCACAAGGTAGGATTGTCCAATAAATATGATTTTGGGACCGACATGGAACAGTTGGGTGGGACACCAAGTAAAGGGGTGTGTGTTGTCACCATGGCTTGTATGTTCCATAAGCAGATTGCGTACTGAGTAAACTCTATGAGGCCCACCATGGATGTATATATGTACCTTATCCACGCCGTCCATCCATTTTTGCAGATCATTTTAGGACATGAGGCTAAAATTGAAGCATATCCAAAGCTTACGTGGACCATACACCACATGAAACTTTGCAGTGGGAATAATGATGTCCACCATTGAAACCTTCTTAAGGCCTAGGGTGATGTTTATTTATCATCCAATCAGTTGGTACATGGACCAAGGGAAAACATAAATATCAGCTTCCAAAACTTTTGTGGCCCTTGAGGAGGTTTTTAACTGCAGGCATTCAATTCATATTGTTTCAGTGGTATGTTCTACTTGAATTTTAGATATGCCTCAATTTTTAGCTCATTCCTTAAAATTATCTAGTAAAATTGATGGATCATGGTCTCCATAGAGTTTACTCAATACGCTTAGCGTAAGGAGACATTCCATCCAACCCATTTACCATGGGCACCTCATTATAAATGAAGGAAACTCTAAAAATATGCCTAATCCACAACTCATGGAGACCGCACCTCATGACTTTCAAGGTATTTAGGTGTATTTTATGTTATTCCATATGGTGTGAACCTCCCATATTTTTTATTGGTGCAATAAAAGTGTACACCATGTTTGTTTATCATCAATTTCAAGAAAATGAGCAGGATGGAAAATGTTTTATATTGATGTGATAGTTTGAGATATATGGATTCCAAATAAAATGGACGATTCCACAAAATAATCAATATGCATTTTAGTATTTTAGATTCTCTCAATATCTTATAAATATAAGATTTTCACTTATCACCAAAATAATGCTTTACAACGTGAAAATGTAAGGGCACACATATTTAATAGAGTGAGATATCAATCAGACACCATGGTAAGCCCTATGAAGCTCAGCTTTTGTAACACATACTGCAGTTGTTGTGGAGGATTTTGGTCATTTACTAAAAAAGTCTTATCATTGATATTGATCGTCTATGATGTGGGGTCCATACTAGATTACTCATCCATATCCATCTCAAATTAATTCAATTGAATGAATGATCATAGCCATTATACAAATTTTTTTATCCCTTTATATATGTTTATTAAACAAGTTTACACCCAGATCCATAGCTCAAGTGGTAGACTGAGTGACAGATAGCTTGTTTCAACCCAGAGGTCTAGGCATCGATTCCTAGTGGCGGTGGCAAACACTGAAGTGTGAACTGACAGTGTTTATACTAACAAAGCTAACAGGAAAAAGAAAAAAGGTTTACGATTATCTTTATACATCAGCAAAGAGGCGATATGTTTTCGCATCTAGAATTATTTGTCGAACTGCGGAAATTGCACCCATCAACGCTACCACTGAAAAGACCGACGCAATACAGGTATTTCCCCAGAAAAGTAGACCCCGTTTGGATGGCTTGAAAGCCACATTATAGAAGACCACAGGCAAAACAAAATCCAAAGGCATGAACCCAAAAGCTCCAATCAACGCGTTGATGTCTCCAAAGAAAGGGAGCATTGCAGCGATAATCGTTCCAACAATGACTGCTACCGATCGTGAAACCAATCTAGGGATAACATTACGGGTGGAAAATTGCTTGCTCTTTGTGTCCGCAAGTTTCCGTTCGAGCACTTCGTTCATGGGTTGCAAGTAAACCTGCATCAATCAATGAGGATTAACCAAAGTCAGATTTGGTGAGATGGACTTTACAAGCCCATTGATGATGGGAAGTATCAAATTGGATATGATTAATATAAATCAAGTTCCGTTTGGATGTTCCCATTTTGGCAGCCAAGGATGTAGTCCCACCAAATCTAAATTGAGATAATGGAGGGAGACGAGTACACTTTAGATTTGAGTTGAAAATTTTGAGCAAAAGTGATGCAAGGATGGACGTGATGGGGTCGATCGCCATCTTCCACATGGGGATAATTACTCTAAATCCACGGAGCATTTCTGGACTCTCATAGATTCCTCAAATCCACGAAAAAAAAAAATAGAAAAATAAAAATAAACTTTAATAAATTCAAAAATAAATTGATTGATGATAAAAATGAAATTACAATCCTTTAAACAGTGATATCAAATGTAGGAAGAAGTTTTCGAATCAAACTCTAACTTAAACTCCCTAAAAATGTGACTTACTATAAATAATGAACTTATTATTTATAGACGGTCATGATTTCTATTAGACTTCATGATTTTTGGCCAAAAATAGTAAATGTCTAATTTGGACTAACCAAATTATTCTCCTAATTTTTCTAAGCTCTTTTCATGTTAGGCATGACTCCTAAAGCTCAAAGGATCAAGGGTCATGATCGAACTAAAACTTACTATAAATAGTAACAACGAAATTAAAATGGACTTTTGACCATCAATCTAATGAAATCTCCCAAATTCGGCATGGGAAACCCAGCGTAGCAGGTTAGTTGGTTAAAGTAGCTTCTCCTATCCTAATATCATATATTGTACGTCGAATAACTCATTCTGATTTGCTAGATATGTCTGCTTTAGGGTTCTGACGGTCCTGATCACTTCTGCCTCCGATCGGGCCTTCTCTGGTCCATCTTGGCCATGAAAGCGTCCGTGACCCGCTCTACATCTAAAAAGGAAAACACACCTACCTTCTTTTCCATTTTGTGGTGTGACCCAAACAAACGGTGGAACCAATTTCAGCCTAAATAACCAAAGCAATCCCAATTCGGGGGTGTATCCAAACGCACGCCATTACTTATTCCAATAACTCGATGCTTGAAGTGTTTGATAACCAAAGATATATTTTGCGTTCTAGAGACGTGCTTACCACACCGACGGCCGATACTTGAAGGAGTGTAAAGATGTTTGTCATTAGAAGAAACCACTTAGGTACCAAGGACTTTCCACCGACCAAGAAGTTGCTGAGGACAGTGCCGGCTGCCTGATTGCCAAACGCCCAATAGCCAGATATTGCAACACTGAAGAATGTTGCGGTTACGACCATGTAACAAACACAGAGTCCCTTGAACATTTTTCCCTTGACGGGAGGCGCTAGAGTTGCCTGCACAAAAAGAATATATTAGTTTCGTTTTGGTTCATTTTCAACAAAAACAATTCAAACATTTGTAGAAATTATTCTGAAATGATTAAAATCCCATATAACATGAATTTTTATCCCTTAATATAAGATACTTTCATTCAATATTTTAGAGAAATGCTAAAGAAATTTATGGAGAGAATGATTGAAGAAGTGATCCCATAACACAAACCAATGTAGCACACTTATGCAAAATCTAGGCCATTCAAGAGGTAGGCCCCACAATAGGCATGTTCATAGGGAGCTGCACGTCATCAATGGCCTTGATCACGTATGCGCAGGCCACCAATTCTACTATTGCCTGGCCAGTATATATGTTAGCTGAGATGTGTCACTCTAATTAATCCTTCATGCACTGATGAATGTTTAATTAGTAGAACTACATTAGAAAAATTGATGGATTATCCATCTGATCAAATGGGTCTTTGGACCACCACTTTTTCAATTAAGATTGGATTCTGATTGAATTGTCCCACATCACTACTTGTTTCTGACCACACATTCCACACTACATTTCTAGTTACTGGTATAAGTTGCATGAAAGGAAAGCTTCAAACCTGTATTTCTGGAATGATTCCATTCCCATATGTCGTAGCGATGATAGAAATAGCATTGAAGATGCCAAACAAGCGACTTGCTCCTTCGTTGGTTATGGAGTAGTCTTTTGGTGGAGCCTTCGAAGAATTCCCTGTAACAAAAATGCCTTTTGTAAATTTGACTAATTACAAAAACCATCCTCAGTCTCCAGCGAACAAAGATTTCTCACCTACATAAATGGCACCTGCAGTCGAACATGCACTATAGCATAGAGATAGAATCAATGAAATGAGGTTGATGTGCCTGAGGGAGTGAAAAGACGGAATCTGAGCCAAAACCAGCATTAGTATGCCAAAGATGGCTACGAATTCGTAAAGCTTCATGGGGCCGTTTGGGTGGGAAAGCACGTATATGAACTGCAAGATCAATGAATAGATCTTAATCAATTAATTGTATTTGAAACAGCAGCAGCTCTACATGGAATTTACGATTGCAATATGTGTTTATCTGTAGGGACCATCGAGTTGAGTTGTGTTGCCGGGTTTATGAACTCTGGTATGGACAGGGCAGATCAAGCAGGTGGATCTGAAAGAAAAACTTTTGGGGTGTTTCTAGCTAGTTATATTACTGGCAAGCCACTACAAAGATCTCGGCTATACATGTGTATACCAATCTAAGTTCATGACCATTGGTGTACTGAGTCAGCGTTCTGATGAGCCATGTCTTGAAAATTCCTGAAATTGAATAATTCTTATACATGGTTCTAGGACTCGATGACTCTACTTGAAATTTAGCTGAATCAACACACCTATCCGCTAAGAAACATGCTTTTGGTAATGACTTGATCTGGGCGAAAGTCTCTAATATGAGCTTGAATCTTATTTTATATTAGACATTAATTTATATATTTTTGGGTAACGCAAATGTACTCTTATTTAATTATTAAATGCTGAGTGAGAGTCAACTAAAGACTTGTTTAAGTCTTTAAGTTGACCCAATCGGGCTTGATGTAGAACATAGAGTAACTGTTGCACAGCACACCAACAACGCAGTGAACCGAGATCCAATCTTTGGTCTCACCTACAAACGATAAACAAGAAGAAATATAATCTAAAGATAGAATCAAAGCATACCAAATAGACCACAAGACAAGATATACGTGAAAAAATCCCAACTAGGGTAAAAAAATCACGAGTGCAAACTTCCACTATGAAGAAAAACGAAGATTAGAAACAATATAATAACCTCTTGATGCTCCCATGCACAAAGATAACCCTTAGAATAACTTAGAAAATCCTTTCTCATGCCTAAAATAACCCTAATAACCTCTATTTATAGTTTAAGCAACTTCCCTTTCGCACCCTTACGAAACCGCCTTAAATTTCTACAGTCCGTGTGAAATCCGCATAAGATTTTGCATAGCTTCGACTAGTCGAGCAGGCTCCTCGACTGGTCGAGCAACACGAACCAAAAAATAATTTTCAACACTGGACTTTGAGTCGAGCAGCCACTCAATCGGTCGAGCAGCCCACTCGACTGGTCAAGTAGCACCAGATGAGGCTCCACATTCTCAACAATCTCCCACTTGGAGACACATCGTCATAATCCTTCGTCTTCTACATCTGGAGTACACCACATCCCCGTCTTCAAGCCTGAAAACCAATCAAAGCTGAACAGAGCTTCAGGTTCTCCTATGTGACCACCTTGATCAGCATATCCGCAGGATTCTCATTTGTATGAATCTTCTCCAGAGCAATCGATCCATCTTCCAGTAACGAATGTATAAAGTAATATCTGATGTCAATATGTTTGGTCCTTGAATGAAAGGCTGAATTATTAGTCAAGTGTATTGCACTCTAACTGTCACTGTACAGCTTGCAATCTGCTTGCATCTTTTCCAACTCTTCCATGAAACCTTACATCCACACCATCTCCTTACATGCTTCTGTAGCTGCAACATATTCTGCTTCCGTTGTACTGATAAATACTATCTTCTGTAAATGAGAGACTCAACTGACTATAACACTATCCAAAGTAAAGACATACCCTATAGTACTTCTTCTGTTGTCGATATCACCTGCCAAATCTGAATGTACGTAGCCTTGTAGATTGATTTTCGATCCTCCATAACATAGTCCTACATCAACAGTACCTACCAGGTATCTAAGGATCCACTTCACAGCTTCTCAATGTGCCTTCCCGGGATTATTCATGAACATACTAACAACTCCCACTACTTGAGCAATGTCCGGCCTCGTACTTACCATAGTATATATGAGACTCCCAATACCTGACGCGTATGCGACTTTAGCCATGTAGTCTCGTTCCTCCTGCGTCTTCACACCTTGCTCCTTAAAAAGCTTGAAGTGATTGGCTAATGAAGTGTTAACCGGCTTAGCACCTCTCATACTGAATCGATCAAGTACCTTGACTATGTGATTTACCTGTGACAAAACTAGTTTCTTGTTTTCTCTATCACGATTTATCCTCATGCCTAGGATTTGTTTTGTAGCTCCTAAATCCTTTATGGCAAATTCTCTAGACAGTTGTCTTTTGAGATCTGAGATGTTCTTCATGCTTGATCCGGCCACAAGCATATCATCAATGCACAGAAGAAGGATGATGTACGACGTATCAAACTTCTTTAAATAGCAATAGTGGTCTGCATGACATCTCTTAAAATGTTTCCCGACATGAAATTGTCAAACTTCTTATACGCCTCGGGGCCTGCTTCAGGCCATATAGACTCTTCTTCAGTCTACACACATTATTCTCCTTTTCTAGTGTCACGTATCCTGTCAGCTGATGCATGTGTATCTCTTCTTCAAGGTCCCCATGAAGAAAGGTTGTTTTAACATCTAGCTGCTCTAGATGTAAGTCCTCTGTAGCCATTATACTTAAGACCATGCAAATCGTAGACATTTTCACCACAGATGAAAATATTTCAGTGAAGTCGATACCTACCTTTTGTTAGAACCCTTTCACAACTAATTTAGTCTTGTACCATTTCGAACCATTGTGCCCCTCCTTCAATTTGTAAACTCACTTGTTATGAAGAGCTTTCTTACTCTTAGGTAGAGTGACTAGCTCCCACGTACGATTAGACTCAAGAGAGTCCATCTCATCATTCATGGCCTGCTCCCACTTAACCCCTATATCTGACTGTAATGCCTTTTTAAAACACTCTGGTTCACCATTATCTATCAGAAGTAAATAATGTAAGGAGGGTAAGTATCGGACCATGGGTCTCCTCGCCCGAGTAAACCTCCTCACAACCAGTGTCTGTGGTTCTGCGTCATAATGCTCATGTGTATGATCATCTTATGCCACTATAACACCCATGTCTAGTAACTCTTCTAACTCTACGAATTATTTCTCATCGGCCTTATTTTGCTGTACATTGTCCTTTTGAATCACCTTTTCATTAAAGACTACGGTTTTGCTTCTAATGATTTTTCTGTTTTCTGTATCCCAAAAAGGTAGCCAAAATCATACTACCCCTAGCCTATAAACGTGCACCTCTTGGACTTCGCATCCAACTTGTTTCCATACTCTGCATTAATATGAACATATGAAGTGTAACCAAACACTTTAAGATGTGCAAGGTTCACTTCTTTCTCAATCCACGTTTCTTCTAGTAGCCCAACCTCCAATGGTGCTGAGGGACTTCTATTGATGAGATATGCAACAGTATTCACAGCATCTGCGCAAAACGTTTTAGGCAACCCTACATGTAACCTCATGCTCCTAGCGCACTCAAGAATAGTCCTGTTAATACGCTCAGCCACACTGTTCTGCTGCGGTGTCCCTAGAATCGTTTTCTAATGTTTGATTCCATTTACAACACAATACTCCTCAAATCTTTTATCACAGTACTCTCCCCCATTATCTAATCTGAGACATTTTACTGTTTTACCTGTTTTATTTTCTACCGTTACTTTCCACTTCTTAAATACATCAAATACATCAGATTTATGCTTTAAGAAATAGACCCACAATTTTCTACTAGCATCATCAATAAAAAAAATAACGTGAGCCACCAAGAGATGATACCTATGCTGGTCCCCACACATCAATGTGTACAAGCTCCAACAGATGCGTCTTTGGAGCGCGTCCTGTTTGAAACTTACCCTCTTCTACTTGTTATACATGAAGTCCTCATAGAATTCCAAGTCTATAGACTTCAGCCTTGATAGTTTCCCTTTTGACAATAGTACTTTCATCCATTTCTCACTCATATGTCCCAACCTCTGATGCCAGAACTGCCCATTTACTCCAGTTGATGCGACTGCGAGTGAAATATACAATCGTGAAGTCACATACAAGATACCTTCCTTTTTGTCTCGAGATATCACCAAGGCACCTTTTGTGATCTTCTAGAAATCACTAGTGAATGTTGTCACATATCCGGTATCGGTCAACTGCCCCAATGAGATCAAGTTCTGTTTCAGACTCGGTACATGTCTGACATCCTTCAATTTCAAAGTCGTTCCGTCTTTCTGACTTATATGAACATCTCCCTTTCCAACAATACTGCACGGCTCATCATCACCCAGGTAGACTTTTTCGAAGTCACTTGATACATAATCACGCAGAACTTCCTTACATGAAGTGGCATGAAACTAAGCACCCAAGTCTATGACCCCAAGACTTATTCCTTGTATCAAGAAACAATATCAACACCTCTGTGTCACTCTCCTCAAATAGATTCACTGAATCCTTCCCGCTTTGAGAGCTTCCTTCTTGTTTCTTAAGTGCTCTGCAATCACGTTTTATATACCCCTTCTTCTCACAATGCCAACATCCGTCTTTGTCTTTCGGTCCCTTGGACTTCTTCCTTCGCTTAAAACGTCCATGTTTATTGTCTCATTTATTTAGTGATCTTCCTCTTCCTTCAACATTTAAAGCATTCCCTGAATCCCCTGAAACTCTTGATGCCTTTCTTCTAGCTTCATCGCTGAGAATTAGACTGGTCACATCATTGAATTTTAGCTTTGTCGATCCTGAAGAATTGCTCACAGCAATCACCAAATCATCTCAATTGTTTGGCAAACTGGACAAGATCAATAATGCCCTGACCTCATCTTCAAAAACAATGCCAACGGATTCCAACTGGCTCGTGACTATATTGAATTCGTTGATGTTCAGCCACTCTCCCACCATCTGACATCTTTATCTCGAATAGATATTTCATAAAATAAACCTTGTTGGACGCTGAGGGTTTCTCATATATCGTAGCTATGACTTCCATTATTATGTAGTCTTCACCTTGGATATATTGAAGGCGATGCTCTTAAACAAAGAGAGTCAGATCGTTCTTAAAGCCTTCCAATTCAATAAAGACCATTCATCATATGTCATCTTCTCTAGTTTCTTCTCTTTTCCTCCTAGAGAAATATAGAATTTCTTCTGATATAAATAATCCTTCATCTGTATCTTCCAGAAGGCAAAGTTTGAACTATTAAACTTCTCAATTCTAGTCTTCCCTTCTTCTGTCATCGCTCCCACTTGAACTAAACCAATAGCTCTAATACCAGTTGTTGCGCATCACACCAACAACGCAGTGAACCGAGATCCAATCTTTAGTCTCACCCACAAACGATAAACAAAAAGAAATATAATCTAAAGATAGAATCAAAGCATACCAAACAAACCACAAGACAAGATATATGTGGGAAAACCCCAACAAGGGTAAAAAACCATGGGTGCAAACTTTCACTATGAAGAAAAACGAAGATTATAAACAATATACTAACCTCTTGATGCTCTCATGCACAAAGATAACCCTTAGCCTAGCTTAGAAAACCATTTCTCATACCCTAAAATAACCTTAGGAACCCATATTTATAGTTCAAGCAACTTCTCTTTCGCACCCTTATGAAACTGCCTCAAATTTCCACAGTCCGTGTGAAATCCGCGTAAGATTTTATGTAGCCCCGACTAGTCGAGCATGGGCCTCGACCAGTCAAGCAACACGGATCAAAAACAATTTTCAATGCTTGACTTTGAGTCGAGCAGCAACTCGACTAGTCGAGTAGCACCAGATGAGGCTCCACATTCTCAACAATAACCTAGAAAGAAAGCAATAAAGTTTCAACATGGTTTGATAGATCGAGGTCCCTTGAGCAGACCAATCAAGTCAATTGATCGATCAATCAATTGGGTTGATCAATGTAAAATAGGATTTAGATGAAAAACTTGTGGAATAATTTTTACTCAGTTCAATCAATTGATCGATCGATCGGAACAAATTTAATTTTATGGATTTTATTCTCTGAATGTTTTGTAACGTTCTGATCAATCGACGGTCAATCATTCAAAACAAATTTAAATTTATGGATTTTAGTATATGAACATTTTGTGCTATTCTATTCAATGAATCCGATAATGATCAACGGAATGGAGAAATCTGCACGTTTTTCCTATTTTGCTTCCTTATTTGTATAGTTTTTTCTTTTTTAATCACGTCTTAGAGTTTATTTAAAAATATTTAAGCATGCAAATTTATTTATTTGGATAGTTTTTTATAAAATTTTACAAATTCTTTTATTTCTCTCCTGAATTGGGGATGTTTTCATGTGGATTCAAAAGGACATTATGGATTCAAAGTGTTTATTGTTTGATGAAGACACGGTAACCTACATCCTCATTGTGTGATTAGAAGACCACAAATTTCGGTAATCACCGTAATTTTTGGATCATACCCATGCTGCAGGGTGGTCCACCAATCCAGTAGTCCGATCACCTTACAGATAAGGACTCAGACGGCCAAACATTTCCTTTTGGTCGTTTGTCTCATTGAGAAAGAACCTAACCAACCTTAAGGGTTTGTCCCCCCAAAAGAGTACATCCAACAACCGCACCATAGCACACTGCAAATTGAATTGGGCCCACGTAAAAGCGGCCCCACCTTGGTCCTGCAAATCCAACCGCAAAAACACTATCAGTTTTTCTTATTTTCAGCATCGCCCAAGTATCAGATTGATCAATGGGACGTTTCTGACCATTAAATAATAATAATACTAATAATAATAATAAGTCCACATTTCAACTTCAACAGTCCAAACTGGATGGCATCATCTATCCAAGTGGGTTATCCGATTCTCACCAGCAAATCTAGGTTTTCTGATCAAAACCATGGATCTGATAGCTCGGACAATGGACGGCAAATTTGGGAGCGGATTAGGTGAGACCCCGGATCCACGGAGATGGGTGGGACCCCTGACTGTGGGGCCCACTGTGATGTATGTGGCTACATCCACGCCGTCCATCTACATTGAAAGCTCATTTCAGGGAATGATGCAGATTCAAATCTCAGGTAGACCATAATACAGTAAACAGTGGTAATCAACCATTAAAAACTTCTCGTTGCCCACAAAATTTTTAGATCAAGATGATATTTGTGTGGTCTCTTCATCTAGATCTTTGTGACCTTAATAACAGGTTGGATGGTCAATAAATGGCCCCCATGAAGTTTTTAACGGCGGGGATTCAATCACTATCATTTCCTGCGTTATGGTCCACATAAGATTTGGATCTGCTTCATTTTTGGGACGATGCCCTTAAATAAGCTTCCAAAATGATTGGACGGTGTGGATTTAAGGCACATACGTCACTATGAGCCCCGCAATCAAGAGTCCCACCCACCTCTGTGTATCCAGAATCTCACCAAATCCTCTCGGGGCAAAATTCTCCGGAATTAGTGCCCTACGATCACTGCACTATTCCTGACTGATGTCGACCATTACCTTATTTTATCTTTAGATGTCTATTTTTGACTATTCAACGCGTCGGTATCTTTGATCCATCCCTATTCTATGGTTGGATCCACCCGTAGCTGACCAGTGTAGTAGTTACAAATCTCATCTTGGTAATTTCTCGGCCTAGAAATTTCACAAGAGATTTTCAGAATTTTACCCTTTTTTATTTATATATATGTACATAAGAGTATTTTAAAATATTTATTATAAATTAACTAAATAAATTAAAAAATAAAAATATATAAATACAAGAAATTCCTAAATTTTCTTATTACAGCTAACACCCCCAATAATATAGTGATAAAAACTTTCTATTTTAGTAACTGCGAGATTTTGAAAATATAGTGATACCATCATTTAATCAATTTATTACGATAACGTTGCAAGATATTCAAAATGTTGACCATATTTGTTAAAGTGCTTATTTTAAAATGGATCTAACTTTGGGAAGTGCAACCTACCGAAAGATATGACGGAAGTGTCTAACAAATGAATCTCATCTCGTTATCTTCAATTGTTTATTGTTTCAGTCAGAGTGCATGTGCGCTCTTCCTTGATGTCTGGCATTGGAGCCATTGAGAAGGTGGGCCACACCATAAAGATCTGTTGGTGCAATAATGAAGCTGATCTTAAGCAAGGACATGGCATCTAAATAAAGGTTCTTTTGGTAATCCATGGAACTAATGTATTATAGTATAGGACTCAACTTTGATTGATGGAGCCACTCAAAATCATGTACCTTCTCGGCAAGTAGGAAACCTTTGGATGATTGGGGGGCCTCGCACTTCAAAGAAAATTGGGTGGTCTCGCACTTGAAAGAAAACCCCACATTGGCCAACATAATATTAAATTTACTTCTCAATAGCTTGCTATTGGGCTCTTGGTGTTGTGTGTTGTGCTAATGCAAGAGCTGGCATGTCGCTTCAATAGAAGGTTCTGGAGGCCAAGTTCAAAGTATGAAAGTGGAGTAGATGCAGCTGATGGCCCTTGTTATGAAGCCTATCTTGATGCATGTATTATATATCCACACAGTCCATTCAATTTTGCCAGATCATTTTAGAGGTCGTTCCGCACCATAAAGTAAATAGTTTTGTTTTAATATAGAGGGTTAGAAATCCAAGGTGAAAGCTTGGAGTACATCTAAAATCATTTCAAGAGTTGCATGTGTGTCATTAGGCTTGGGCACATAACCCACTGATGATATACCAAAACAATTAAATTATCAATTAATTGCATCACTATAATTACTTTAACATAATGATTTGTGCCGTCCAAAGATTGTCTATATGAATCAATGGTTATAAACCATTGGTTAGTCACTCGGATGTGATCTTGTGCTTGTAGCTTATTCAAGACTTAGAATTTTATCATTTTTTGGGCAAAGTAAATATTTAATTGGGCTTATTACAACCATTAATGTTATATGTGTGTGTGTGTGTGTGTGTGTGTGTGTGTGTGTGTGTGTGTTAGTACACCCACTATCATTTCACACTTCACTGTTAGCCACCCCGACTAGGAAATCAATGCCAAAACCTTGGTGTTGAAACGAGGTATCTTTCACTCAGTCTACCATTTGAACTATGCATCTGGGTGTATGTCAAACATTACATATATACACTAATTAAAAATATTAAAGTTGATTATTAATTAAATTCAAACTCCTATAAATATACTATGTATAACTATTTTTGGATTGCGTGATATTTTTAATCCAGTTTGTTAAACACAACAAGAGGATTTCAAATTTAGTGGGTTTCAAATCCACGCTCCCAAACAGACACTAAGGGTCTATTTGAGAGGATGGATTTGGAATCCATTGGATTTAAAATGCCATAGATTTGAAATCCTCTTATTGTGTTTACACCTTGAATTCAGAATCCCTTGCAATTCAAAAGTAGCTATACATAGTATATTTACAAGGGTTTGAATTTAATTAGTGTATGTATATAATGTTTGACACAATGGTTATAATAAACTGGCTGAAATATACACTTTGCTTGGAAATGATGAAATTCCAAGTCTCAGATGGGCCACAAGCACAAAATCATGTCAGTCACTAACCAACCAATTTTAACCTTTAATTTACATGGACAATGTTTGAATGACACATATCATCCTATTAAATTAATTATAGTGATGTAATTGCTAATATAATTGTTCTGGGATATCATCCGTGGGTCATGTGCTCAATCAGTTAATAGCCTAATAACACACGAGTTACACATACAACTCTTGAAAGGATTTACATGCAATCAATGCTTTTATCTTGGATTTGAAAGCCCTTGAATTTGAAACCCTCCAGTTACTTTATGTGCCAAACCAAACAACCTGAGAATCAGCCAAAAAAGAAATCACATATGCCCACTGTAATGTTTATTTGCCATCCAACCTGTCGATAAGGTCACCCATACATGGATGGGGGGTGGGGGTGACAATTATCAGCTAGATCCAACACGTTTGTGGCCCATAAGAAGCTTTTAATGGGCAATCACTATTGTTTCATGTGGTGTGGTCGACCTGAGATTTGGATCTACTTTATTTTCCTGTTCATGACTCAAAATGAGCTAACAAAACAGATGGACGGTGTGGATGCAATACATACATCAAGGTGGGCTCCATGGTTAGGGATGCAGCATATTGGGTGAGGCCAGGCCGCGCCTAACCCGCTCCTCTTCTGGGTAGGTATGAGCCCTCTGGAGTAGATAATTGGGTAGTCTCGCACTTCCAAGAAAACACACGAAAAATAGACCACATTGGTTCTTCTATCCTCCTAACATTAAATTAGCATATTATCACAACAACTTGCTATTGGACCCGGACCCGCGAGTATGGCCATGTGGTGCACTACAGCATGAGCCAGCAGGCCACCATAATAAAATATTTTGGAGACTAGGGTTCAACGAATCTCTCCAGATACGTACTGATTTCATTTAATGAAAGATAGAGCTAGTCCATATCAGTTTAAATGGCCCAATCCTCACCCGGTTCTGGCAATGATTGTCGCTCCTTATATTTTTGGTCTTTTGTGGTCACAATACCAAAAGAACACCTGATGCGTACTTTATCTTGGCCCATGCTTTTTAATTTTTGTGGTGGGTGTAAATACTTTTTTTTATTATTAAATATTATTTCATTACCTAAAATATCTTCAGCCATGTCTCTGAAACGAAGCTGGCGCCGGCCAAGATGTGCTTGGTGTTCGAGAACAAGGGAAAGAAGGTTGTAGGAATAAAAGGTGACTAAAGCACCAATAGTCAGGCACATAACTCCAGCCACCCAGCCTAAGAAGGCAAACGCAAATGGCAGGCTCAGAAGTGCTGGTGCTACAATTGAAGTTGTCAAATGATAGCCACAGTGTAGCCATGAACCTACAAATGCCACAACCACGTTAGTTAGTTGTCTGATAATTCTCCAATGAGCTGTTTGATTTTTCATTTTCATCCGGTAAATATCTTGTAAATTATTATTTATTATTATTTACACATGTTTGGAAGCTGGTGAGTATTTCTACATCAAGAATTGGTCTGAAAAAAGTTGGCTTAAATTTGTGGGCCCATTGTGATGCTTGTGACATATCCACACTTTCTACTCATTTTACTGAAACATTTTAGGTACGAACTCAAAAATGAGGAAATTCCCATGCTCAAGTGGGCCACACCACAAGAAATAGTGGTTGTGAAACTTTCTCTCTTAGAAGGTTTTTTCTTCCTAGGATCACAACATAGTTAATTTCCCTACTAACCTATTCATAAGGTCACAAGGACATGGACAAGGGGAAAACACATATATCAACTTAGATCCAAAACTTATTGGGGTCAAAAAAGTTTTTAACAAAGACATTCAATTCTCATTGTTTCTTATGTTGTGATCCCCTTGAGTATTGGATTTGCCTCACTTTTGAGTTCATGTCCTAAAATCAATTGGCCGAATAGATGGATGGTATGGATAAGCCATATATATATATATATATATATATATATATATATATATATATATATATATATATATATATATATATATATGTGATAACGGGCTCCACATGAAATTAGCACTCTTGTCAATTTTAGTGTTAAAAATCAAGCTGTGAACCTTTACATTGAAAATGGTGTTAGAATTATATTGGTAAGGCTGTCAATCTTTGGTGCTCCAATTACATTGGTAAGTAATTATTACATGTTTATGTACATTTACAATGGTCCTGTTTTCGAGGTAGCAATGTATTTACAAATAGGTGAGACTGTAATAATTACTTATTTAACAAGTATTTACTGAGGATTTAGAAAATCAAATAGGCCTTACGGAAAGGTTTAGAAACATATATATCAGGTTTTATTAGAATAATTAGTCTAAAAGATTTGATCAAACAACCAACTTAATATATATGCCATTTTCTCATGAAAAGGTCTTTGACCGGTTAGACCCCAAATTATGGTCCACCCAGTAGATAATTTCCAAGCAATTAAGTCAATACAACATCCAGCTCTCCCAATATTATATTGGCCCCACTGTAACGATGACCTAGTGCAAAATTTAGCTCCATCTATTTATCAGGTGGGCCACACTGAAGAAAACAATTTCGAGCCATTGATAAATAGCAAAATTATAATTCTAGTCCAATCACTGAGTGGATTTGGCCAACTTGGCCAACTCTTGTATGGGGCAATCCTCATGGTGCATGCATATGAAGAATTGGGTGAAAGTAGAATGAGTAGAAGTATAACGCTTCCCCCAGATCACAAGATGCAATTATTATGTATATTATTTTCTTCTACCATGCGCCTTTGCAGCTATCATCAAATAGATTCACAAATAATTTTCTCAGTTCTAACCATTTTTTTATTCCATTTTTCATTGAAAAATCACACCTACTTATTGGCTGTTTATCTACTATGAGAAATTCAATCTGTAATAGTAGCATTCAATATGTATTTCTTTGTATCTCATCTATCATCTTAAGATGTACCCAAATCTAGAGCAGTCTCACAAATTTGTGAATTCATAGATGAATTTAGACTTGGAAAATTATTAGCCATGTGATGGAAATTTTCTTTTAGACATCAAGAAACACAGTGGGTGAAAAAAATCAGAAGATTTGAACCGGCCGGCCGACATTGCCAAAATAGAAGACGATAGTAATGTTGCATATATAACTAGTGATAGCAATGAGAGAGTGCTCTTCCTACATGTAAGTAAGATTTGTGGCGTTTTGGTGTATTCTCTTGTATCATTGCAATGGGGTTACTAATTCATTTTTTAAACTCTAATCCACCAATAAAACGGTTGAATCATCGACTCTCCTGAGGTGAAACGGCCCTCTCATTTGGGTAATGTTAAGAATTATTTTAATCAGAATTTAAATATTAAAAATAAATTTCCAAATTAAATAAATAACATTAATAATAATATCATTACTTATTAGAAGTTTGATTAACAAGCCCATGTGGGGATTACTTGGGATCTCCAGCATGGACAGTTGGGATCAAGAGGGCCTCATGGCCATTGATCCAATACTTGGTCACTTCCAAAAAGCGCTATTTTATTATTTATTTATTTATTTTCTTGCAATGGCTCATCTAAGAGGTGGTCCACTAATTGAATGGTTTGGATCAACCACCTAGTCGAGCATGTTTTTACACCAGCATAAAAGTATTTCCACCTTTTTACGTGGAGTAATTATACAAAGTTTCTCTTCTTCTCTCTTGGTTTTTTTTTTTTTTTTTTTTTTAAAAAAAAAAAATTGTTTTATTTATTTTTATTTTTCTATTTTCTCACAACAGAATCAGCAATACAACGACGAAAGAGAAGAAGAATAATATGAGATACAAGTAGTATTTATTTTACGGGCTAGAGAAAGAAAAACTGAAAATACGAAAACTAGATAGAAATTTACACGACTAGATTATAAATGAAAATTTTCAATAAAAGAAAAATCAAATACCTTTAGATTTGAGAACAAAAAGAGCGCCGGCGTCGAGCTTCTGAGCATCGATAGGAGACGGACCAAAAGGAGATGGAGATGGATTAAGAGGCGTCGGATCAAGTCTCAGTTCTTCCTCTCTATGTTCGTTGATGGTCCCCATAGCAAGAAAGAAGGGAAGAAAAAAATCAGATGGTGGAGATGGAGATG
This sequence comes from Magnolia sinica, assembly GCF_029962835.1. Taxonomy (NCBI): domain Eukaryota; kingdom Viridiplantae; phylum Streptophyta; class Magnoliopsida; order Magnoliales; family Magnoliaceae; genus Magnolia; species Magnolia sinica. The sequence continues at coordinate 93,979,314 of NC_080573.1, read as the reverse complement.
GCCCAAGAAAAAATCAGAAGAGAAATCTTATATGGCTGAGATACGAAAGATCAATGCAACTGAGCTGCACCAGCACCGATCCAACCCACCACTCCTTTTTTGTTGCTAATCTATCCGAATAACGACAAAATGTTTAACTGCAGGTAGAAGTAGAATGGATTTAATTGCCAAAATTTGCTACAAAAATAGCTGTGATTTTGAATATCCAGTGATATTATCGTGATAACTTATGAAACAATTATTTCTCGAGATTAACAAAGTCTTAGCGGTTTTTAATTTCTGGCCATTTTATCTTGAAATTACCATGCTTTTAACGTTAAAACCATTTAGAAGAAAAAATAATTCATATTTATATTTTAAAATCATTAAAATATTTGTAATTGTTGGGGATTGTGCCGCAGAATCACACATAGATGGATCTAGGATAGCAATCCAAGAGCATCAAGCAAATACAAGAGAACACAAAGATTTAACGTGAAAAACCCTTTCGAGAAAAAAAAACCACAGCACAAAGCGACAAATCTTCACTATGAAAGTAGAAATTACAAAGGGAAAATACTTACCAGAATTCAGTAATCCTTAAATCTCTCCCTTGCTTCACCCTTTTAGAAAACCTAGAACCATTTTAGAAAGCCATAGAATACCTCTCAATCCTGCTTACACCCATATATATAGTTGTAAAAAGAATTCCAAACAAAATCGGAAAGAATCCTAAATGAAATTAGAAACAATTCCTACACTTTCACAGTTTTGCAAAAAAATATGCACAGAATCTTATTAGATTTAAGACATTAAATACAACAATCTTCACTATGTCTTTAATCTTTAAATATGTAGCTTTATGTCCTCTTATCTCATCTCTGTCTCTCATCTTAGCTTCATCAATGCTCTTCGTGCGCACTCCGTCCTCCTATTACATCATCGCCAAGCCTAAAGAAGTTGCACAGAACTTGAACTTTTCTATATGAACAACCTTGGTGAGCATGTCTACTGGATTCACAGTGGTGTAAATCTTCTCCAGAATTACGCCTCCTTCCTCAAGCACCTGTCAGATAAAATGATGACGAACATCAATGTGTTTAGTACAAGAGTGATAAATGAAATTTTTAGCCAATTGATAGCGCTCTCGCTATCACAATTAACCGATACAGCATCATGCTGAAGTCTCAACTGATTTATCATGCCTCTTAACCAGACACTTTCCTTAAACGCTTCCATCACTACCATATATTCTGCTTCGGTCATGGAAAGTACCACCATAGATTGAAGCTTCCACATCTAACTAATTGCTCCACCTGCTAGTACAAATGAATATCTTTAAGTCGACTTTCTAGAATCCACACTGCCTGCGTAGTCTGAATCCACATACCCTATCAACGTTGCCCCTTTGTTCTCAAAAGTTAAGATATAGTCTTTTATACCTCGAATGTATTGAATTAGCCATTTCACTGCTTCCCAATGTTATTTATCGAGGTTTGACATGTATCTGCTTACAACACCAACTGCCTGTGAAATATCTGGTCTCGTATAGACCATGACATACATTAAATTGTCAATCGCATTCGAATAAGGCACATGAGACATAACCTATTTTTCCTCATTTGATATAGGACATTGTTCTGAGGAAAGCTTGAAGTGAGCCACGTGGGAAACGCTCACTGGATTTGTCTGGTCCATCTCATACTTGATCAGCACATTTTTAAGATATTCTGCCTGTAATAACCAAAGCCTGCTCCTCTTCCTGTCTCTATGAATATCTATGCCAAAAACCCTCTTTACAGCCCCCAGATCTTTCATCTCGAATGTCCCTGATAACTGAGTTTTCAGTACGTTGATTTCAGATATATCATGACAAGCGATCAAATATCATCAACAAACAATAATAGGATGATGAATTTTCCATCACTTATAATAGACATAGTGATCGTATTCACTCCAAGTAAATTTCTAACTCAACATGAAAGAATCAATTTTTTTATACCACTACATAGGTGACTGTTTCAGGTCATACAACGACCTCATTAACCTACAAACTTTTTTCTCTGCCCCTTTAACTTCATATCCCTCTAGTTGCTTCATGTAGATCTGATCTTCCAACTCCCCATGCAGGAAAGTAGTCTTAACATCCATTTATTCCAGTTCGAGATCATATTGGGCAACCAGCACCAACACAAATCTGATGGATACATATTTAACCACTTGCGTGAATATATTTATGAAATCGATTACTTCTCTCTGATTATATTTATTCGCTAATAACCTTGCTTTGTATCTATCCTATTTCCTTTTGAATAACCAGTTGCATCTGATCGCTTTTCAGCCCATTGAAAGCTCCACCAGCTCACATGTGTGATTTTTGTGCAATGAGTTCATCTCATCATCCATAATCGCCTTCCACTTTTCTACATCAAGCTCATCAAGAGCCTCCTAAATAGTTGACAGGTCTCACTCATCTGTAATGAGGGCATATGCGATATTAGAGTTGTCCATGTATCTTTTCGATAACCTGCGATCATGCGATGGGTTCTTTCTCACAGATGGCTGCTCCGTTTGCTCTTGTACTTTTGTCTATATATTTGTTTCTGCCTGAGTATCATTTTTGTCAATCTGGATGTCTACGATCAACCTTTCTGGTTCCTCTTGCTCCTCTTGATCATTCTTGCGGAATGGGGAGCTTTCATCGAATCTGACGTCACGGCTAGTGATGATCTTGTCAAATAACCTGTAACCTTTCACACCAACTCTATAGCCAACAAAATTATACTTTTTAGCTTTATGGTCTAACTTATCTCTCTCAATTGACGGTACATGAGAGTAAGCATCATAACCAAATATGCGTAAATGTGAGTAGTCCAGCTTATGACCACTCCATACTTCCTCTGAGATTTTACATTTAATTGTTGTAGACAGTGATAGATTCACCAAATAGCAAGCCATGTTAACGACCTCTATCCATAGGTCCTTGCCCAACGCATCATTACGTAACACACATCATGCCCTCTCCAAGAGAGTCCGATTCATCCGCTCAGCCACACCATTTTGTTCGGCTGTGCGGGGCACTGTGTTGTACTTAATGATCTCTTCATCTTTACAATATTCATTAAAATCAATGGAAGTAAATTCTCCACCATTGTTAGTCCTTAAAACCTTTATTTTTCGCCTTGACTGTTTTTCCACCATTATCTTTGTAAGCCCCGTATCCTAGACCGTATCGTTCTTTAGGCTTCCGCGGTCTTCCCAGTCGAATTTCGACAACCTTCGACCCTTAACCGGTATTTACGCGCGATCTTGATTCTCATGCCGTCAACCTGAATCGACTCAACCCAGGACTTGTACCTTAGCGATCGCATCGTCACCACGGTTTCGATGCCGCAACTCACGCGCCGAGGCAATACCCTGGTCAGAAGATGTGGGCCAGCGTTCGGTGCGAGGAAAATGCCGCGCGTTGCAAAACTCGAGAAAATCTCTACAAGATGTCACATCAATCAATCAACCTATCAATCCCATCATGTCAAGTACACATCATCTTTCACCCATTCCCAAGCAAGCCCCAAAAGTCAAAAAAAGATCTTACAAGCCCATACCTTCTCTTACAACTTTTACCACAAAAGTCAAAAAGGGGCTCTTACACCCATCACCACTACATCCATCACTCCATCACCCATCACTCCCTCTCTCTCTCCCTTTACAAGTCTCTCTCTCATTTTCAAACTCTCCCTAAGCAAAAAAATTTCATACGTATGAGCTCTCTAACTCTTCCAAGCTTCAAGTGTGACCCACCTTTCCATCCCTAGATCTCTCATCCTAGCCATCAATTTCTCATCTTCCTCCATCAAAGAGAAGTACAAGGAGCTAAGGAAGCCAAGGGAGCAAAAAAATCAAGTGGTGGGTGCTTTGATAGGGTAGTTTTTAATGTTTTTTAAGATGGGCCAAGTGAGGCCAACCGATCAATGGTTTGGATCTCACTTTGGACCCTAAGATGTGGCCGATGGCCCACTTGGATCATCATGATCATTCCATGATGGGGCCATTCTCCATGGACCCCATCATGATGTTTATTTTCCTTGCATACTTAGGGTCATCTAGACCGTCTATTTTAGTGGAGAAGGGATCTCCACCGTTGGATTTCGATTTCATGGACCCACATGTAATGGGACCCACTTGATGTATGATTTAGTGCAAGGGAGGGCCCATAGTGCCGGGGTCCCTCCATCACGCGGGTCCCACTCTTTATCCCTCTCTCTCCCTCTCTATTTCTTTTTTTTATATGTGATGATAATGAGGTTGTGTGGCCCACTTGAATGGACCCCACCACAAGGTATGTATTCCATCCAAACCATCTACAAGTAGGGCCCACTTTGTGTGTATTGTACCCACACCATACCCCATTTGGTGGCCCACCTAAGCAGGGCCCACCTCACTGTTTGTGCCAGACCAAACCGTCCAGTGTCTCTGGACGCTGGACAAAAGGAAAAATGCAAATATCAGCTTGTTCCCAAGCTTTGGAGTGGCCCACTCATGTAGGCCCCACCTTGATGCATATATTCAATCCACGCCGTCCATTCCCCTCTCAACCTCATTTCAGGCATTGAACTGAAAAATGGTGTCAATCCGAGGTCTTGGGGTTCCATACCGTAGCAAATGGTAGTTTCCACCATTGAAACCTTCCCTAATGCTTTTATACGATGAAATATGCCCAATATTGGGCTTGTTTTGCTTGTCTGGAGCCATGGAGGGCCATTCGACGAAGTGGATTGTCTAGATGTGGACCCCACCTGTGAAAACCCAGAAAAAATAGAAAAAAAAAATTCATCACAGCAGTTGCTGCTGCTGTGTCAGAAAGGTAGCAAGCGCTGCCTGCGCACCAGCGCCCAGACGGGCGAGCTAACAGGATCCCACGGCTCCAGCCGTGGGCCCCACCTTGATGTTCATTTGTCATCCAATCCATTCATATGGTGGACCCTCAGGGCAGTGGACCACCCTCAAAATTTTGGGTCCATCCAAGACTCAGGTGGCCCACATTATAGGAAACAGTGTGAATTAAAATCTACCATTGAAACCCCTTTTGGGCCCACAGAAGTTTTGGATCAATATGAAATTTATTTTTCCACTTCAATCCAGGTCTGCGTGACCTTCTCAACAGGTTGGATGGAAAGCAAACACATGGTGGGCCCCACGTGGAGCCCACAGTGATATATGTACCTTACTCCCACCGTCCGGACGGACGGTGGAGCCCACTGTAATGTGTGTGTGTGCGCCTGTGCGTGTGCGCCTGTGTATGTGGTCGTGTGTGTGTGTGTGTGTATATATATATATAATATTATATTATATAGAATATTGAATGTAGTATATATATATATATATATATATATATATATATTATATTATATTATATATAATATATATACTGGTGGTGGGAGGCCCATCTCAGTTTACTTGTGGCCCATGGTTGAGGCCCACTTTGATATATATGTAAGGCCCATGGGTCGAGGCCCATTTGATGTATTAGGGGCCCATGGGTTAAGGCCCATTAAGATGTATTGGGGCCTATGGGTTGAAGCCCATTTGATGTACATATAAGGCCCAATTGGTGTGGCCCATTTGATACACATAAGGCCCATAAGATTAGGCCCATTTGATGCATTCTAAGGCCCACGGGTTATGGCCCATTGCAATGCACATAAGGCCCATTGGTGCGGCCCATTGATGTGGCTCACTTGATGAATATGAGGCCCATATGATATGGCCCATTTGATGTATTGAAGGCCCAATGGGATATACCTAAGGTCCATTGCAATGTGCAATCCCAACATGATTTATGTAATGATGTTTACGACGGGCTATACCTTGGGAGCAATGGCGGTTTGACGTCCCCATTGCAAGTATAGTGTTGGTTAAATGTCCGCATTATGACTTCCCCTAGGGCCCATACGTGTAATGTGTAGGCCGTCTAGGCCCATCTTCGTTATGAACATCATCCATCCCATATAACATGTTTAGTTCCATGATTCATAATCATATGCATCATACGTATGCTTGATATGAGAAATGACTGATCATAGCATATGCCTTCGAGCAGATTGTTTAGGGGCTCCCTATAGGGGGTGTTGCCCTACATGAGTGCACGATATGCGCAGGATTGCTTTATGACTAAATAGTGTGATTCATACATTCGCATTATGTGATATGGTTATTGTACGCCCTAGCGACATCAGGGTCGTAGCCTCCACAGACGTATCGTGGTTAGCAGGATTGGATACCAGAAATACTGTTCTACATAGGGTGCTATAGATATCCCTGGGTGAAAGTCCCTAAACCGTTATGGTACCAAGAGATTGCTCCAACGTCTAGACCGAGTGGGTGCATGAGCGCTGAGTGCCGATTACCAGACGGTTGTGCTTTCCACTGTGTCGTAGTAGGTTGGAAGGGGGTGCGGCCTTACCCACCCGAGAGTAGGGGGCAATGCTAGGCTGAGTCTGACCAGCTCGAGGAATGGGTCCGCTATTGACGAGCCGATCTTAATATTGGCAGGCGGATAGTGAGGTCTTTTTCACTCACCTTATTGCGCGCGATGGGGCGGCAATCTGGCTTGGAGTGTACTAGACCCCGGTGATATCCCAGATTTGAGCCGTATTGACATGTAGACGTAGATGAGGGTTTGTATGCTTGAGTTGTATTTCGTATTGCATGGCCTTGGTATGGCCGACATCATTCTTTGCACTGCATGGCCTTGGTACGGCTAATGGTATTTTTGACATTCATCAGCATATTCCGCATTACTCTGATACTGCATAACTGCATTACCACCTTGAGCATATACTTTCACCACCCTCTAAGCTTTCTATAAGCTTATGCACGACCGTTGCGTGCAGGTGACGTTGGATCGCAGCAGCGCTGAGGCTTGAGCACGTAGCAGATCTTTTTGGAGCTTTTGGTCTATCATCATTGTATTTCCCTTTATGCTTATTGTACTTGTAAAGTTTTTTATCATAGTGAAAATGTGATGAAGTTTTTGGTTGTTGTTTGTGGGTTATGCCTTTGGTTATGCTTATTATGAATCAAACTGATGTTGAAAATCCTCCTCGTAGCATCCCAGGATCGGAACCTGGCGAATGACCGCTGGAAGCCGAGAATGGGGTTCCACGGAGGCTGTCGGCGCCGGATTCGGTGATCGGGAATTTTGTGAGCCCGGTTTCCGAGTTTGGGGCGTGACAATCTTCCATTGTTTGAATATGGTGAAAACTTCAGATTTACATTTCATGAAGTAAACCTAAACTTTTCTGAAGTAGTCGTCAATGAATGAAACAAACTATAATGACCCCCTAATGGAAACCTCTGGTAATGGCCCTCATACGTCAGAGTGCACATAATCAAGCACTCTCTTACATACATGTTTTCAGATTTAAAAGATAATCTAAATTGTTTACCATATATACAATGTTAGCATATACCTTAATTAGAATTCTTAAAAGCTGGAATCAAACAACGATCGGATAGTACCTTCATGCCTTGCTTGCTCATGTAGTCCAAACGAGCATGTCACATACGTACAGACATGAAATTTGCAACAACTGCTACCGCTCCACCTGCTGAAGTGTTCCTAATCAACCTGTAAAGGTTTTCGTGCCTTTGTGCTCTCATAACCACGAGTGCCCCTTTTAAAACTTTAAAGACACCATCGATACCAGTGAACTTGCACCCTATAGCTTCGAGTGCACCGAGAGAAATCAGACTTTTCTTTATATCAGGAAAATGCCTGACATCAGTCAAGGTACACTCCATCCCATCAAGCATCTTGATGCTCACAGTATCAATAGCCACAACATTACAGGCATTGTCATTGCGCATAAAGACCTGTCCACCATCGCATTCCTTGTAACTGGTGAACCAACTCTGATGAGGAGTCATGTGATATGATGCTCCTGTGTCAAGGATTTACTCATCTCTAAGATTGTCATGCAAGTGTCCGACCATACACATAGACAGAACATCACCTCCACGTGTTTCTTCATAAGATGTGACAACATTGGCCTCCCTAGAAGAAGCCTCTAAGTTTTCTTTCTTTGTTTTAGGATTTGCGCAATCCTTCTTCATGTGTCCATTCATCTCAAAATTCCAGCACTTTAGTTTTCCTTTGCCTTTGCCCTTGCCCTTAGATTTGGATCTAGGTCTTGAATATCCTATACCTCGCTCAGTATTTCTTCCCCTCGTAAATAGTGCATCGAAAGATGTCCCCACGCCACTGTTTAGCTTTCTCATGGCCTTTCCTTGAAGGGATGAGATAATAATGTCAACACTCAGGGTTTTATTTACGATGCACATTGTGTCCCTGAATGACTCATACAATGTCAGAAGAGAATTCAACAACATACATGCTTTTTCCTCATCTTTGATCACTTCCTCCATATCTAACAGTTCACAAACCAATTTATTAAAGTTATTCGTAGGGGCCTCCAGATCTCCACCCTTATCTATCTTGAAGGTATACCATTGTAGCTTCGAGTGTAAGCGATTTTCAGAGAATTTTTACGCATAAATATCCTCTAACTTCGCCCATAAACTAGCTGCAGTTTTCTCCCTCAAAACATTGTAGAAAACTTCATCCATGAGACATAAACGGATGGAAGCTAAAGCATTCATGTCAAGAGTATTCCAGTCTTCGTCATTCATAGTCGATTTTTGCTCCTTAAGAGCCTTAACTTTGTCTTGCTTAGTTAATAGACTAATCATCTTGATCTTCCATAACTCAAAATTATTTTTGCCTGAGTACTTCTTAATATCAAACTTGGCATTTTCCATTGATGTTAATCCTACAGATCCAGATCTGTGCCCCAATGATTGCTTTGATACCACTTGTTGGGGATTATGTTGCGGAATCACACAAAGATGGATCTAGGAATGCAATCCAAGAGCACTAAGCAAACACAAGACAACACAATGATTTAACGTGGAAAACTCTTTCAAGAAAAAACCACAGCACAAAGCAACAGATCTTCACTATGAAAGAAGAAATTGCAAAGAGAAAGGACTTACCAGACTTGAGTAATCCTCAAATCTCTCCTTAGCTCCACCCTTTTAGAAACCCTAGAACCCTTTTAGAAAGCCTTAGAATCCCTTAGAATGCCTCCCAATCCTGTTTACACCCATATACATAATTGTAAAAAGAATCCCAAACAAAATCGGAAAGAATCTTAAACGAAATCGGAAATAAATCCCGCACTTTCACAGTTTTGTGAAAAAATCTGCGCAAAATCTTATTAGATTTAAGACATCAAACACAATAATAATAAATATTTTTAATATTATAACTCCAGCTAGATTTTCCCTATTTCATCATGAGATAAAAACATCAAACTTATGAAAATCTTACAAAAATTGCCACGTTGATAAATTACCGACAATGAGATGTATAGCTTTTTTTAGAACATTGTCCCCGGACTACCCCAAATGAGCATCAGGCCCCATCATTATCATTTAAACCTTATCTCGGACTGATTACAGTATACATTCACTTGGTAATGGATTAGATGATCGCTGGCTCGATCAGAAGGATTGTTTTTCACACAAAAATCAGAACCACACATTCTATTAAGTAGTGTAAGTACATCCAAAATCACATATAACCTAATCTGATCACTCAAAGCTTAATCCAAGTCATCCAAACTCTTAAAAAGGCTAATTGGCCATCTAACTATAATTAAAACTCTCTAAAATTTGTAACTTACTATAAATAATAAATTTACTATTTATAGCAAGTGTCCTATGTGGCTTAACCACGTTATTCTCCTAATTTTTTAAACACTTTTCATGTTGGACACAACTCCTAAAGCCCAACGGATGAAGAGTTATAATCAAACTAAAACTTACTTTTAAAAAAAAAAAGTAAAAACGAAAATAAACCTTATCCTGGATTGATTATAGTATACATTCACTTGGTAACGGATTAGATGATCGCTAGCTCGATCAGAAGGATTGTTTTTCACATGAAAACCAATACCAGACATTATATCAAGTATGTGTAAGTTCATCCAAAATCACATGTAACCCAATCTGATCACTAAAAGCTTAATCCAAGCCATCTAAACTCTTAAAAAGGCTAATTGGCCATCTAACTATAATTAAAACTCTCTAAAATTTGCAACTTACTATAAATAATAAATTTACTATTTATAGCAAGTGTCCTATGTGGCTTAACCACGTTATTCTCCTAATTTTTCTAAACACTTTTCATGTTGGACACAACTCCTAAAGCTTAATGGATGAAGAGTTATAATCAAACTAAAACTTACTAAAAAAAAAACAAAAGTAAAAACGAAAACAAACATGGAATTTGACAATTGATATGATGGAATCTCACAAATTCAGCATGGGTAACCCGGCATGGCTGGGTTAGTTGGATAAATTAGCTCTTTCAACCCCAAAATCATATTTGGCACGTCGTGTAACTCATTCCAGTTCGCGAGATATGCCTGTTTTAAGGTTCTGACGGTCTTGATGACTTCTGCCTCTGATCGGGTCTTCTCTGATCCATCTTGGACATGAAAGTATAGACATCCCACCCATGCTAGCAATTTGATAAGGCATGGATAATCCTTAGGAATTGAACTTGAACCCACACCCTACCTAAAACCGTAACCAAGCCCTAGCCAAACCTAAATCATCCCATTACCCGTAACCATAACTTAATTCAAGCCATAACTAAGCCATTTTTGAACCCTTACCGAGCCATTTTTTAACCAAAATCCACAACGGACTTTGGGCCACACCCAGGGCTCAAATAGAACCCATCGACTGAAGTTCGGGAACAACAGTGAAGGAGCAGTAATCGGATTACCACCAGTAGTAATCTGATTACTGCCCCACCTTGATAGATGTGCCCCTCTGAGCTACAAATGTTGCTCCCTTCCAAAGTCAACTCTTTTCACCAATTTGACTTTGAGATAGACCCTATTTACCATCTTACCAAGCTTATGAACTTATAAGGAAGCGTCATGTGGTATTACCCTCTCTTCCACCAATCACAAGCCACCACATCATCATTCACTCTCCAAAGTCCTTAGAATTACTTAAAGACTATCCCAAAAAGCTATAAATACCCTTCATTTCTCTTCATTTCTCACCAACAACAATCATCACAATCACCAACCAACAAAAGAGAAGGAGAGTGAGTGAGTGAGAGAGAGAGAGAGAGAGAGAGAGAGAGTAAGCAAGTGAGAGTGAGGAGTGCTTGAATCTTCAAGTCCCTATCCTTCTAGAATCTTCAGTCATCCCTTAGCCAAACCTTCCAACCATAATGCACCAAAACATCCAAGCCTTTTCAAGTGCAAGCCAAGGATCACACATCCATCATTAGCATTTCATATCATTACTTCCCTCCTCAACCCCCTTGCTTTTCTATGTTGTTATTGCATGTATGCTCTGTGATTGCCAGAACTATGTATCTTGTCACATCAGAAGCTCATGGTAGCCTAGTTGTAACACCCCGTACCTTTTAGTACTCGGGTGTTACCGTGTACTCTAAATTAAAATAAATTACAAAATCTATAACACCTGAAAATAAAATATACTAGAAAGGGTTACAATGAATAACATATTCCAAACAATTTAACAACTTATATGAAATTAAAACATAACACATGTAACCCTACAAATAATGCACAAATGATATATAAAGTAATCTTTGCTTGTTAACATTCGTACAATTTACATGACAATAACCTGTGATATTATAAAATATATAAGTGATAGTAATAGTAATAATAATAATAATAATAATAATAATAATAATAATAATAATAATAATAATAAACATTATTAAGAATAGTGTAACGTGATATTTAGTGTTATTAAAACATAACAGGTCATATATCAAGTGATTTCTAGCTAAGGTAGTCCCTTGGACCCTTTTAGCCATTGACGTTCAAATTCGGACTGATCTGACCAAAGGATCAATGGGAAATCCATAATTTGACCCAAATCAAGTTGTGGGCCCCACCTGAATCTTAGATCAGTTTGATGGTTGGTTCGAGACCTCAAATGAGACCTCCAAGCTAATGAACGAAGTGGATTTCTCAAAGACACCCCGGTGGGCCCCTAAGTGTTTTGTGTGTGCACCGTAAGTGGGGCACTCGAGATGCCCTGGACCACTACCTTGGTCGATTTGGCTCTGACCCGAGAATTTCCATAAAAGGGAAGAACTCCCTCTTTTGCGTTTTTGCCAGCGGACGAACATATGCCCGAAATTTTCGATCGTGGCCCACAAATGGGGGACTCACATTCATGATCCAAACCATCCATCATGTTCAAGGCTTGGGCCTCACCAAAACCCAGCTATCTCACGTGTTTGAGTGCACGTGTGTGAACACAATCTCTGGCGTAAACAGACCCTACAAGCTCATATTTCCAGAAATAGAAACTGTTTCACCACTCCACGTTGGCGATCCGTGTGCCCTGGCGCCTGCCCATCCTGACCGTCCATGCGGGGTCAATCCCAACCGTTGAGCGCAGTAGTCGCTGTTGCCAGCTATACAACCGAATGACCGGATTTTTTTGAAGAGGGAAAGAGAGAAAGCCCTAGATTCGATCCAGGCCGTCTACTCTTCATCCAAGGGCTCTTGGGAGAGCTAGGGTTGCTAAAAACAGAGAGGATTTAGGAAAGAAAAGAACTCCTCATCCGTTCTCGCAGCCGCACTCCAAAAATTGGCTGAACTCTCCTCCATCTGAACCCACCGACCAAATCCCTTCAAGGCTTCAATAAAGCTCATCTAAAAGCTTCCTAAGGTCCAAACGGACTCTCTGCATGAAGCAGATGGGAGGATGGAGCACCCTCTCCGAATGCACTATTAATGGCAAGTTGTCTCCTCCACCATGCAAAACCGAGTCGCGGCTGGGGGTGTGCGTTTGGGCACTTCTAGCCCAGCTTGTCCTAGCCAAGGGATTGCTGGAAGTCTGGCAAAGGGAAAGAGAAGAGAAGAGGATGAAGAGAAAGAGAGAGAGAAGCCGATCTGTGGGTCAGATTGCCAGGTAGAATGAGTCAGGTTCTGACCGGGTTCGCCTTAGCAAAATAGGCACTCTGGCCATGGAGTTGGGGCTAGTTTGTTGTATTGGGCAAGCTGAATTAAGTCCACATAGTGCTGATGGGTTTCATCAGGGAATGAGAGGAAGAAATAAGGATAGAGAGGCTAGGGGTGGCGCAGCTGCAACGTTGAAGACCTACTGCCTAGTTGCTGGCGCATTCGGACTCCGTCCAGGCCTGTTCGAGTTTGTCAACTCACTAGCCATCCTCTGATTTATTCAAAAGCTAGTCTGGGAGTCCAGCAATGGAAGAGAGAGAGAGAGAGAGAGAGAGAGAGAGAGAGAGAAGGGAGAAGGAAAATAAAGGAAGAAAGGAATGGAGAAAAGATAGAAGAAGAAGAAGATAAGGCAGGGAAGAGAGTTGGGGTTGAGTTGTTGGCTGACTCACTGCCGAGTCAGTTGGGATGAGCTAGACATAGGCCTAGCCTAGATCTAACCGGAGGAGAGGTCTTGAGTGAGGAGAGAAGAGGGAAGGAAAGAGAGAGAGAGAGAGAGAGAGAGAGAGAGAGAGAGAGAGCGAGCAAAGTGGTGGCTGTGTTGAGGCGAGCCAACTTGACTCGAACTGAGTCAACCAGTTGAGAATTTCCTTTTATTTTCAAACTCATCATCAGTCATTTTATTATCAATTATATCGCTATTTTTTTCTATCTATTGTAACAACTAATGTTATCTTAATGACATTAACTAGAAATTTTAATCAACATGACAATGCACTAATTAGCGTTATGGATATTATTGTTAATTTTCATCATAATGATTTTTACCATGTTAGCTAATGTAAATTACAACACTAATGATAATAGTTATTGTAATTAATAATACACAAACTAGGGTTCAAACCCTAAGAAACCTAGCCTGGACCTAAATTCTAGGATAAAATCCTAAAGATAAGTAATCTAAGCCATGGGTCAATACCTTGAACATAGATAGTGTGTTGGGTTTGATCTGGTTATAGAATTTCACAAAGTATGCTAGAGCGTAGCATCTATTACCATAGCTAGATATATTAATGATAACTATTATTATTATCATTAGGGAATACCATCATTTTCAATACGGGACTAGTATAATTCTTGGTAATATAATTATCAATATTATTCCTCACTATACTATCGTTAGCAAAGACTTTAATACTATTACTTATATTATTTAAGAGGCTATCAGTCATTATAAGAATATTAGGTAACGTCGGTATATTTAACAGGAACTTAGGAGCCATCATTAATAATAGATTAGCACTCCTACTATAAATATTTTTCAATTCATCGTACAACATTAATAATAATCATGATGGTAATACTAATCCAGGATTTAATCCTAGAATCTAAAGCTTATCACTAAACCCTAGGATGGAACCCTAAGTTCTACATCAAAACCCTAAAAAGGAGCAATCCAAACCCTAGGTTGTATTGGTCTTGACCATAGGTACATGGTAGAACATTGATCTCACATACAACTTCACCATTCATGGTAGGGTTCAATTCTAAGGGCACAAGCACTTAGCGACACTAGAAGGCGATTCAAGTATAAGGTGATGATTCTTCCCCTTGAGCTTCCCATCTTCTCATTAGCTTAAGTTATAGTTTTTATTAAAATTGATGATTGATATCTCCATTCTATAATTACATATGTTAACTGTTAGAATTGAATTGATATATTACATGCTTAATGTTTATCCTGCATATTTATTTCATGCCTGTGGACTATTTGTGGATCGCTTATAGAATTTAAACTGGTACATTAGTGGGAAACCCTCACCTATAAATGTACACCTATACTTGGGATGTAACTCGACCGAAAGGTTTTCACATCCTAAGATGGTAGTCTCATGGGCCAGGGATGGTGGTCATGGGACACTATGCCCGAGCTGTCGGCTTACGCTGGGTCATGTGCTCCCCATAGTGACCGTGATCTTATTTAAATTGCCTGGTTGTAAATGGACTAATAATGACTTGGCCAATCATGCATATATAGCACAGACTAGCATTTATTGCTATCGTATGTGATGTAAGTATTGTTCTGTCTTGATGATGTGTCCCGGGTTCGATGATTGCATTACTGATGTACGTATCATTCTGTCTGGATGATGTGTCCCGGGTTCGATGTTCCGACTAGATGATGTTTTCCAGGTTCAATGATTGCATGAGTGGCGGCCCACTGTCCGCACGGATGAGCATCCCCGGGGCATGAACGCATTCCATACATTCATGCACTTAATAAGACTGCATTTACTCTGGTTTGGTTGTCTAGATATTTTATACTATTTCTTACCTAATGCGGCGGTGTGTAATCTTGAGGGGAGTTCACACTGAGTTGGCCACTCATCCATCAAATATATAACCGTACAGGTAGCAGAGGTGGCCCAGGTGAAATTCATGTTTATATTGACGAGGAGCAAGCTACATTTGACAGGGATGCATGATTGTGATTGCTAAGAGTTGTTACAGGATTTCATATCTCGAATTTGTTGTAATTTACTTTATTTCACATGTAGTATTATTTTATTTTGTAATTGTAAGAATGGGGACATTGGTTTGTATAAGTCATTATGGGCAGCACTTGTATATTCTAAATGAAATTTGAAATTTTCCTTTTATGCTACTTGTCCATTCTACGCTCATTTGCTTACTCTGATGAAAGAAAAATATATATATACTCGAATTTCACCATCCTTTAAGGTTAACACTCGGGTTTTTGGGAAACGGGTCGTGTACTAGGGTCCTGAAAACATGGGGCGTTACACTAGTCCATTTTAAATGATATTTTAGCACCATCACATCTATTGAAAAAAAAAAAAACTTCTCTAGACATTCTTCGAACGTATGCTCTGTGACTTTCAGGAATTTTGGACATTGCCATATTAGAAATCTAAGTCTGCCTAATTCCTATTTCAATCTTATCATCTTGTCCCTTAATAATATTTTACCACACGAAGTAGAGACCGTACACCCGTACAGGCAGAGAGGGTGCCTAATACCTTCCCTCTTTGTAATCGAGGTCCTTTACTCAGAATCCCAAATCACAAATTAGGAGTCAACTTAAAGCAAGAGAGTCTCCGGATTCTCTAGCTTTACTTATTTTGTAGGTTCTAACCGACTGTGGGATTTTGAGTTAAGTGGCTAGTGGCGACTCCAAGTCTATTGCATCATCAATCCAAATCAGCCCAAACAGCCCCAAAACAAACATAAATCAAAGTGCCTATTTACAGCATTCACAGAATGGTTACTCCGCTAGGGATTTGCTAGCTCACACTAGCCGAAACCCAACTTGAAAGAGTGTGGTAATCCAATCTTAAGGGATATTCTTCAAAAACATTTGCATTTTTCTTCACATAAAAAAAAAACATCGATCTTTGGTTCACACTTGGTTAGGAATCCACTTCCACTATGACTACCCGATCTAGCACAACGATGGCAAGTCAAAAAAAAAAAAAAAAAGAACCGATAGCCCTACTAGCTCCCGGAAGTACCAGAGCCAGCACCCTTAGTGAATCCCATAGATTTTTCAGGTACTGTAACCATGAATGAGATGGCCCAAAACCTCAAGGTAATGCAAGAGTTACTACTTCGCCTTGTGCCAGGAATCATACCAAACATATAAGCACCACAGCCTAGTGCTCAAAACAACTTAATCCCATAACTTCCCCTTGTTTTTTCCCTTCCTCCGGCAGCAAATCCAATTCTATCTTTCCCTTCAGAATCTGCACAAGATCTCCAGCATCTTTTGAATCTACATAGTGACATCACTACAAAGAGCTTGTCAAAAGGAAGAGAAATGTCTTCAACCGAGAGCGAGTCTTTGGTTGTTGTAGTAGAAGTCAAGGCATCATCAGTCAACATCGGCACTGGTGATAAAATTGGTGTCGAGGGAGGTAGAGGAATATCGATCGCTAGAACTTCCTCCATTGCCTAGTTAGAGAAGACTACCTCATGTGTTGTGCTTGACTGAAGGGGCTCTTCAATTTCTGTATGAAGAGATTTCACGGTCAAGGGAAGTTGTTGAACATACGGAAGAATGGATCAACGGGGTGATCCTCTTCTGGAGCTCCGCGAAGTAACAATCAAGGGGCACTCATCTTGTTCTCGTTCTTCTTCTTCTCGATTAACAATAATGATTGTCGTCTCAGGGATGTCGACCATGTATTTGGACTTCATAATGATGATTGTAGCCTCCATAGAAAGATGAGAAGAAAGGGCTTCATTGCTAGCTGTCCCTTTGGAATCAACATCTTTTACTTTAGCTATCTCGGTGATATCGCTTGTACTTCAGCTATCCCAATTAATATTTCTCTAGTAAAACTACAAAAATGTTATAATTGGCAAAAGGGGAATGTAAACGACCTGGAGCAGTTATAAAAGTGAAAATAGCCTCCACCTAAATCAAAACGGACAACAATGGTAATGAATCGTCTATCCACAGATTGAGAATTTTTTATAACTATTGCATCACTCAAGTAGAAGAATTGGGAATGGTGGAGGATTGGGTAATATGGAGTAAAGTATATCTCATTGAATGGAAGGTCATGGTTGTTTAATCTTTCCCTATCCTATCACCATTTCTTGTAACATTTATTATAGTGAACTTCTTAGTGATGTTTCTGACCTTCTTTAATTTCTTTATAATAGTCTTCAATGGAGAGCCTTAGCCAATATTTAGTTTTGAAGTATTTTTCAAATCAAGATACAGCCGTGCTAGAGGAAGCACCTGATTGCAATCGTTCTTTAGTTGAGATCGGTAGAGGCTAACTCATTATTGTTGGTTGTAGAGTCAGATCGATACGGGTGAAGACTAGAGTAGGAGATTGCAGAGCTTGGTCAAGAGGCGCTCCTAAATCAAGGATCCTCTTTGGGGCTAGTGAAGATGGCTGAGGCGGTGGAGATTTCGAAGGAACAGGTCCTTTCACTATAAATTTTTGGTGCTTCGGTTAAGGAACTTTGATGATCAATGGAGTTGATGGGACAGTAGCAGTAGCCGATTTGGTCTTCGGCTTATTCAATTTTTGGCTAGGAGTTGTGGCCGATTGAGGTGCTGCTCTTTTCTTTCCTCGCAGCTCCATAGAGGAGAAGAGTCGAGCAATAATAACTTAGGGATATCTATTAACCAATCTTTTGTAGTAATCCTCCCACCAATTAGAGAAAGTGTCCATCATCTAAGGTTGATTAGATAGATAGGAAGATTAAGAGTCAAATTGATCAACTAGAAAGTGAAATGAAGAGAATGATAGAGGTCAATTTGATATGCAATTGGCCGAGTGAAAGGGGGTTGGTTGCAACTTTTCTGAATGAATAGATAGGGAATGCATTTGACAAGACCGAACTGAAGGGTGAGCAAGTTTTGACAATATTGCTCGATTCCAGCCTTGGCATCTTGCCAATGTCTATTATGACGCCATAGGAAGATCCTTGCAAATGAGGTATCTCTCCTAAGCGAGATGCATCTGAAATGGTTCATGGCTATCTTTATTCTCATATCGACCGGTAAACCATGCTGGGCCGAACTTTCTATCATGAAAGGGGGTAAAAGACCAACTGTGTTTGTTTTTATTAAGTGAAAAGAATAGGGAGTTCATATAACTAGAAAACATATTGATCTAGAGAAACCATACCGGTCCTCCACTAAGATATAGACCCTTGGTGGTACTCTAAAAAATACCTCTGTACAGGTGGTCGAGTACAAAGGTGTCAAAGCAAGTGTTTGACCCTGCTCAAGCACCTCGGCCAATTAAACATATTCATTTGTGATTTGAAGAGCATTCACGTAAAGTAAATGTCGGTAGATCCAGAGTAGTAGGAAGGCCATGTGTTCTTCATTCTCGACCAGGCCTTCATGTTTGCGGTACACTTGCATGAAGTGTGAATAGGTCTGCATACCATATTGGTGAAATATCTTGGTTCTTTCTGAGCAAAGATTGGGAAGACTGCTTCATCGAAGGGAAGGAGTTAAGTTAGAGCTGCAATATCCAAAGTTGTTGGACTCATAGGGCCATATTTGAAGAAGGTGTTCTTGGATGGGCTCTAGAATATTGATGCCACTATTAGAAAAGCAAGGTCCAATGGATATTCATATATGGAGAGTTTGATGCACTCATAAATTCCAAATTCATCCACGTCGTCTTATATTGAGAAGCAAGGTGATTAAACCATGTCCCATTCTGGTAGTGGTTTTGCCCAGGATTAAGGGTTCATTAGAGTGTTGGATGGCTCAGGGATAGATTCGGATTGAATCATTATGTTTTCGCCTGGTCGGTTCGGGAATAAAGGATTCATCATACTAACTTCAGTAATATCAACCCCAGGGAAGAACGTTGGTCACATATAATAATAGTCTCCAATTGGCGATTTGAAGACTATTTCATTAGAGAAATGCTTAGAAAGAGCGTCAATTACAGTGATTAGGTCATCCTAATGGAAAGATGGGGCAAAGGACGATGAGGCAGCCATTGCTAAGGTTGGAGAGAGAAGGAAAGAATTAGGATTTAGGAGAGGAATGATGAAGAAGGAAGCATGGAGTGGAAAAGAATGTTTAAAACATCGCTTATATAAGCCGAGAGTATAGAGCATTTATTAGGGCATCATTAAATTTTTTTCATTTTGTATAATACGAGTACACGTGTTGCAATGAGGTTAGCTCTTATTTCGAAAAAGGGTAGTTGGAGTTGACGTGTGAGGCTACATCTGTTATAAACAATTGTTATGGCATCGCAACATGTGCCGATGGATTGTGATGTAGAGCGGATCGCAGATACTTTCATGTCCAAGATGGATCAGAGAAGGCTTGATTAGAGGCAGAAGTCATCAAGACCGTCGAAACCTTAAAACAGGCATATGTCACAAACCGGAATGAGTTTCTCGACATACCATATATGATTTTAGGGTAGGACAAGCTACTTTAGGCAACCAACCTGGCGATGACGGGTTACCCATGTCAAATTTGTGAGATTCCATCACATCGACGGCCGAATTCCATGTTTAATTCCATTTATTTCATCATATCGACGGCCAAATTCCAATTTTAATTCCGTTTTTACTATAAATAGTAAGTGTTAGTTTAAATATAACTCTTCATCCGTTGGGTTTTAGGAGTTGTGCCCAACATGAAAAGTGTTAAGAAAAATTAGGAGAATAATGTGATTAAGCCACATTGGACACTTACTGTAAATAGAAAATTTACTATTTAAAGTAAGTTACGAATTTTAGGAAGTTTTAGTTATAATTTAATTCTTAAACTTTTTCATAGTCTTGGTATCCCTATTTAAAGGTTTGTAGACTCGTCTATTTCAACTATCAATCAATTTATGAATTTTCATGAATACTATTTCTATTTTCTTGTTTTTTCCTCGTGGATTCGAGAAGTCTCTTTGACGAGTCCAGAGAAGCTCCGTTGATTTGGAGTAGTTATCCTTGAGGAAGATGGTGATCGGCCTCATCACGCTTATCCCTACGTCAGATTGCTGCAATAATAAGTGGTCACATGTCACTTTCATCATTTCCAAAGGCGAAGCAACATGGGAGGCAATGTTCATCCCCATTATCGTCAATCCCTGCAAAAGCCAATTAAAGCGAGTTGCATGTGATTTGGATGGATTTGCATGGTGTCTTTGGAGATCTTTGGGGATTTACGAAGAGAATTCTACAGTAATATAGCTGGAGCACATCAAGCGATGCCACATCACCCACTAAGCGGTTGAGTGAAGAGTGATCATGTAGAAGCGGTTACAAGACAAATTGCAAGTTTTGAAGCAAGAGGGTTATGTTGTGTTAAACGATTATAGCAATTGTCGACAGAACGTGGAAAGCATACAGATGGCTCGATGAGGCTATAAATAGCAAACGATTTCAGCAGAGCAAGGTGTCTCATACCAACTCAATCAAACTAAATCTATCTTTCAATTATTCTTACAATTATTTGTCATTTACATTCCTCAGTGTAATCCCTCTAATTTTTTGTTGGTCAATTACATTTCTTAATGTAGTAATTCATTTTTGCATGTTGTTTACATTTCTTAGTGTAACTCATAGCATTAATCAATTAGCTGTTAACTTTAGCTGTAATTTGGATCTATGCTCATACATTGGGTTCAGTTTAAGCATCAATTTGAGTTTTCCATTTAGGAAGATGTTTTGTAATTATTCTCCGTGATCGATTATAAAAATTTCTTTCTTGTTTCTCTTTTATCTGTATTGAAAAAGTCCATTCATACGAAAGACAAAGGTATAACCCATTATCGGATACCGAACCCTACCCTCTGACTATCGCCTAATCATTTTAACATATTGTGCGAGTGGCCGAATATGTGACTGATCTTATTCGATATCGATCACATATTGTGCATGTGTCTATCTTAGCACTTCGGTCATAGTTGTTTGATTTGAATTGAGCTGCGTATTCAATTCTAGTACACTTGCACTTATCACGTGAGAAAAATTGTAAATCAAACGCCAACCAAGATGTGCAAAAAATTAATTGTATCGAAAACTCAAGTGGGTCATATAATTTGAAATCATTGAAAATCACTCTTATGCATCTTAAAGTACTTGCTTGGGCCCACCTGAGTTTTGCAATAACCTAAATTTTGGTGTGATGGGATGCTCACACACACATATATGGGAAAAGGTTCTATGCGGTCGAGCTCATGGGAACTTCCCATGAGGTTGAGCTGGTGGGCCCCACCGTGTTGTATGTCGAACATCAACACTGTGCATTTGATGAGTCCCCTTTAAATTATGGGATATCTCAAAAATCAGCCATATACGGAACTCAAGTGGGCCATACCATATAAAATCATGTGAAGACATCCCTAAAACATATAAAAGCACTTGGTAGGGCTTGCCCGAAATTTGGATGCATCTAAACTTGGTCTGACCCGTCATCCTAGTGGGGCACACATAATGGATGGGCTGGATTTGTGAACAGCTTTGGGCTCAAAAAATGATTATAAATGTTTTAACGAAGGATAACCCCTCTCAACTTTTCTACGTGGTGTGGCCCACACAATTCACAGGTTGAGTTGATTTTTAATCCCTAGGCCCACCATGGAATGGTGCATCTGACTGATGAGGTAGATGTTCGACACGCATCACAGTGGGGCCACACAGCTCGACCACATAGAACCAAAAGTAAATGTTTTGGTTTTGTCCATATTTATCTCTCCCTGATTATGAAAAGCGGTGGCCCACGTGGTGCGCGTGGGCCACAAGGGTCTGTCCATGGTGTCCAACCTGTCCATCACTCCACCTTAGACGCCCCTAAAATGAGGAAGATCGCGTCATCGCGCGCGTGGGCTACAAAGTGAATTCCATGGCAGCACCCACCGACTGTATACATGCCGGAAGCGGATTGGCCGGTGTAGGTACGTTTCGTGCCAAAGACGAGCGCTGACGCTCCTAGATCTCCGAGTTATACGAACGGTTCAAAGGAGATTAAAGTTACATGGCCCTGGTGATTCATTTAATATTTCCACACCGTTCATCCATTTTTTAGATCATTTTAGGGCATATATTATCCAAAAAAATGAATCATATACGGAGATATGGACCACACCACAAATAGCAGCGGGATAATAATTTTCATCCTTAAAAAATTAGTAGAGCCTATCACAACATTTATTTTCTATCCAATTTGTTCATAAGGTGATAAATTTCATATCGATCCAAAACTTTGCTGACCCATGAAAGGGTTTCAATGGTAGACGTTCAATCCCCCAGCTTTTTACAGTGTGGTCTACCTGATAGTTAGATCTGTCTTACCTTTGGACTTAGGCGTTAATATGAGCTCACCAAATTGATGGACGGCTTGGATATAACACAGACCTAATAATTAGACCTACAGAACTTGACAACTTCGATGCATCAGCTGTATAGCTGCTGTCTTCCATATATGCCATACAACCGTAGTACTATGTAAGCCTTACTGTGAAGATGAGATGCCCAATAATCAGGTTTATACAATTATTAAGTGGACCACATCATTAGAAAACAATTAACAACCACTTAAAAACCTCATAATTCAGGAGGTGATCAGCCACGGAATGGAGATGAAGCTTCTTTTCTTTTCTTTTTTATTTCCTGGGGTCAACCTTTATACTGGAATGACCTTAGGACACGCTGGATGCCACAAAGACATCCAAATGGACCCTCATGCAGCACTTGTAAGTAAGATAAAGTTCAATCTAATAATTAATTTTGAAGGGCCTTCGTTGGAAGGAAAAATAAATATATAATTATACCTCGAAAACTGTGTGGAAAAACATCAAATCAAGAGAAATTGGGAACAGCTGAAGTCCGCGGGTTCCAGATAATGTGTCTGATCCATACAATTTATCTATTTTACTTTTCTTTTCTGTTTTTTTCTTTTTTTTTTTAAGGCATGAGGCAAACAAAGATTGAAAGCTCATGTGGACTGGGGTTAATGATATCCACCGTTCAAAGTGAATTTATCATTCAATTTCTTCGTTAAATTTCATTGACACGCAGGAAATATACAAATATCAGCTTGATCGAAAACCTCGTTGGCCCCTAATAAGTTTTGAACGTTAGGTGTTCAATTCTTACCTCTTTTTATTTATTTATTTATTTATTTATTTAATTTTTTTATGGTGAGGTTGACTTGAGCTTTAAATTAGCCTCATTTTTGGGCGCTGCTATAAAATGAGATGGGCGGAGTGGATAGATGTTGTGGATGAGATACAAACTTTACGGACACAATATTTATATGTGAAAACTGTACTACTGTATTTTCTGGGGGGAATGCATTTCAAATAAGATCCCTGTCAATGTCAACCTCCCCGGACAGCTGCTACATTTACAGACCAATAACCATTACTTATTTGTGTGTAAATACACCCGCAGATGAAGAAACAAACATATTTTCAACATGACCGTGAATACCAGTTCAATCCAAATGCTGTGTTAGGCGAGAAGTAGGTAGTCCACGATCCATAAGAATGGCAAGTGAAAAGGCACCAGCTCTACATGAATCATCAGATAAAAGTAGAGTTGTACACGAACCGAGTTTTCTCGGTTAACTCACTCAAGGCAACAAACCT
Source organism: Magnolia sinica (assembly GCF_029962835.1). Classification (NCBI taxonomy): domain Eukaryota; kingdom Viridiplantae; phylum Streptophyta; class Magnoliopsida; order Magnoliales; family Magnoliaceae; genus Magnolia; species Magnolia sinica. The sequence continues at coordinate 93,955,196 of NC_080573.1, read as the reverse complement.
CGCTGGAATCGGCTCAAAAAAGCTCGGTTTGATTCGATTCAAAACTAAGTACGAGACGAGTTGAGCCGATTTTTAAAGCTCAAGCCTAGTTCCAGCTTTGCCCAAGCTTGAATTGGCTCAAATTGAACCTCATCTCAAATCAAACTTGGATCAAATTAGTTTGATGGCTCGGTTATTTTGATTTTGACCTTGCTCATCAAGTGTTAGATGAAATGACTCAACGAAGTGTTGTTTCAGGTGCTTATATTCTCCACGGGATCGGCTAGTGGCGAGAAAGGTATGGATACAAAACAAATTACTACAAAATAATAATAATAAATAAATAAATAAATCAGGGCTTGTTTGGCCAAGCAAATTGGATGGGATTAGATGGTATTAGAGTGGATTGCACGGATTTCAAAGTAATGATAGCTGCGTCAGTGGATTGGTGCAAGATCTATGGGATTGCTATATCCAGTCTGTTTGGCACGCCCGGCCAATCCCGAGATTAAACCTTCCAATCTCTTTCAATCCCTTAAACCAAACACGTCCCAGACAATTTTGAAGGGATTAGGATAATTTGAATGGGATTTATAGGTAATGATGGTGATGTCAGTGGATTGTCTTAAGATCCATGGGATTGTTATATCCCAGGATCAGGATCTCGTGTCTGTTTGGCACGCCTGCCCAATACGGGGATCTATCTTCCAATCCCTTCCAATCCCATCCAATCTGCCCGACCAAACAGGCCCTAAAAGACTTTACATGATAAAACTACCTTCGTACTTTGATTTTGATGCTGCCTATCAAGTGTTCGATGAAATACTTGTAAATAGATGTTGTTGTTTTGCTTACTATGAGAAATTGAAGTTGCACTCCATGTGTTTGAGAAAATGTCACACTGGCTCGAACTCGGTTCGAACTGGCCCGAGCTACTTACTGAACTGAGCCGAGCTAGCCAGTCAGGCTCGAGGACCGAGCAGAGTCGAGTTCGAGCTGGGGTCAACTACTGGACGAGCCGAGTCGAGCTGTGTCAAGCTTGACGCGGTTCGACTCGTGTACATCTCTAGATAAAAGGATAAAATAAATAAATAAATAAACAAAGGAAAACTATGTTACAGACGGTTCCCTTATACGAACATGGGAGGTTAAAACAGTAATTTCATTCCTTTAAGTAAGTTTCGGTGGTAAAACATATAATTAAGGGAATTTTCTAAAGAATCTAGATCCTCTCCTTGCCTCAGATGCAATTTGCGTCCTATCCCCGCACGTCTCTAGCCTCGAACGGACAGTTTTGTGGGCGGGCCCACCATAATGCATCTGTTTATCCACGCCATCCATCCCTTCTCTCAAATCATTTTAACGTATGTGCACAAAATGAGGTAGATCTAACGCTCAAATGGACCACACCAAATATGACTCTTACATTTAATGCAACTTGCTTTTAATGCTTTGTGCATTTATTGCAACCTAAGTTTATTATTTGATGTGGTCCACTCGAGCGTTGGATTTGCCTCATTTTTTTGTACATTGTTCATCCTATCATCGCCATTTCTATTAAGGGCTAATCAAAATAGATTATGCGTGACTTATATGAATCCGCGTGGTATATTCAGAGATTTAAAAAGATTTCTTAGCAAGCAATAGTTTGGGCATATCAAATAATACAACGTCAATGTTTAAGCAGCCAATTAAAAAGCAATCGTGAATAAACAGTTACAGGATAGATGGCAAAGGGAGAAACATAGGAATTCAAGTAATGGTGAACAGTTAGAACAACTGTCAGAACGTGGGAAGGATCCAAATGATCATATTAAAGCTATAAATAGCAAAGAAATGCAAGCAAGAAAATTTTGTCTCACACCAACCCAATCAAACCAAACATTATCTTTCAATTATTAGTCAATTTACACTTCATAGTGTAATTCTTTACTTTTCCTATCAAGCAAATTACATTTGTTAGTGTAATCATTTACTTTCAACTATTGTTTACCTTCCATAGTGTAATCTGTAGCGTTAAATCAAGTAGCTGGTAATTTTAGCTATAATTTGAGTTTACGATCGCACGTTGGATTTAGTTCTTCATTCAAAAAGGTGTTTTTCAATTGTTCTTCGCGACCGACTGTAAGAATGCCTTTCTCGTTTATTTGTATCGAAAAGTCATTTCGTACGGAAGAAAAAGGTGTCACTCATCATCAGAGGATGAACCACACTCTCTGAATATCACTTGATCTTGTTTACACATTAGGCGAGCGGCTGAATAGGCGACTGATCTCATCGGATCTCGGTCATACAATACTTGTCTTCCTATCTTGGCGCTTGAGGTTATAGTTATTCGGTTTGAATTGAGTAGCAATTTCAATTATGGCATGCCAGCAAAAGTAAAGCCAAAAATAAAACCACACAACAGTTTTTAGCATGCCTAGTGAGACCTTGTCTTTAATTAACTAGCGTAAAATTGCCAATTACAAACAGAAGAAGTGCTCACATTATTGGGATTGATCCTTTAACCCCAACCGCACCACCTCTAGTTGAGGACGTGCCGGTTTTAGCGGCCCCTGAGGTGTTGAATCTAAACAATAGTCCAATGCCTGGTACTGGGGATCAGGGAGGAGCATCAACTTCTCGGATTGTTCTTCCAAACAAGATTTATGTCTTGATTCGAGATGTACAGCTGAGCATTTAGCTTATACATGAATATGGAAGGGCTCAAGAAGAGCAATTATGTATTCAAGCTAAGAATACTAGTCGATATATGGCTAGCCAGACTGAAGCCATGCATTGATTGATGGCTATGATGGCCAAGTGAACACCATCGACAATGCAATACAATGCCGAGAGAAGTTCTATCGGTAATACGATTTTACTACCATCCATGCCGCATCCACAAAGGAATCCACCACCAGTCCCAATCTAAGAGATAAGAAATGTTCCACCTCCTGTGGAAGCTATGCAAAAAGAGCGATAGGCTAGGAACTTTGTACTTGAGAAATGAAATCGAGGGTTACATGGAGGATTTAAGCCTCAACAATTTCCTAGGAATCCTAAATTCCAAGATAAATTGAACCAATTTGGCCTTGACCCACCACTGGTCTTTGAACGTCAGCGGCTAGATCACGACCAAATTATGCAAATTGTCTAAGAAGTTATTGGTTAGGTACTCGGTCGTAAGACTATCCCAGTGCATCATAAACCATACCTCGAATGGATAGATCTGCAACACTCATTTCCAAGGAACTATCAACCGGATTTTGCCTTATTATTAGGTGAACCTAGTCAGTTGACTATTGAACATGTCGGTCGATTCACTATGCAATGCGGAGAATTGGCCAATAATAATTATCATAAATTGCAATTATTTGGTCATTTGCCAACAACAACGGCCTTCACATGGTATTTGAACCTATTACCAGATTTAGTTCACACTTGGCAAGAAATGGAGGAAAAGTTTCACGTTCAATTCTTCTCTAAAAATAGAGAGATAATTATGGCCAATCTCACCTGTCATCGACAACTACCCGGAGAGACATTTGAAAGTTACATCACACAATTCAAACGGGCAAAGAGTCATTGTAAGGTTGGCATGACTAAAGCCAAATTTGTATAACTTGCATAAGAAGGGCTTAAGTATAAACTTCGTAAGAAGCTCATAGGCACGGAGTTCATAGATTTATACAAGCTAACTAAGAAGGTCTTTCGATATGAGGAACTCCTGCTGGAAGGGACCAGGAAAAATAACTCGTAATTAGGGACGTATTACATCGATCCGAATTATAAGGTCACAATTGCTGAAGTGGTGGCTAAGAAGGCACTAGTATGTTTTGCATTGGTTAAAGTGGAATCAACTTCATCGACCACACAAAAGGCTCAAAAGATCTACACTTTTGACATCACAAAAGCTGAAGAAATATTTGATATTTTGTTGCTGAAAAATTTATCAAATTTCTTATGAATCATAAGATACCGTGGGCCGATGAATTGCAAAAGACTGAATATTGCAAATGGCAAGTAACTCGGGCTCATTCAACTAACAAGTGCGTTGTGTTTAGGAACATCATCCAGGATCACATCGACCGCAGATTGCTGAAGTTTTCTGAGAAAGGTGAGGAAGCTATGATGATCGATACTGACACGTTCCCTTCCAAACTTGAAGTCAACATGGTCACGACTAATCTGAGGAATCAACTGTGGTTGAAGGTCGATCTTGGCCCGAATAATCAAGGAGAGGTATCAGGACAACCAGTACAGGGTCGGCGTTGGCCCTCTCATTCTAATGATAATCAGTCAAATGTCATTCGATGGGTCAATCAAGGCTCGCAACTATGTGACAGATGTACTCGAAGAACTATTCCTGGATGGGGGAAACCCCTAGAATCACGATGAAAAGGTCGTTACTGGCCCCTACACCAGTCAGAGGGAATGACTCGCATCGACCATAAGGGATGATCCCCGACTACCACCAACGAGCTAAATTACTGAGTCAAAGGATGGTCAAACCCCCAGTGACTTAAGAAGGAATATGGAAGCAGGTTACACATCCAAAATTTTCAGTGGTACCAGAGGCGCTAACCCGCACTTAAAAGCATTTATGGAAAAGGCATCGAGCTATGATAAGAAGAAAATCAGAAGAAGCTGCAAGACCTCCTTGGTCAAAGGTAACTCAACCTAGACCTTTCTAGAGGATCCCTATGTTGAAGGACAGGTGACCGTAAATATAGTAGGGTCAGTATTGTCTCCTATATTACAAAATCAAGATTCTAATTATCTCGGCTGATCTAATCAGTCGGCAAGTCCTAAGGAGGAAGATAGTTGCAGTAACCTATCAGACTACCTCAGTGATAAGTACTTCCTATTGGATGAATGGTTGGCTAATGAATTGACGTCAACCACTGAAGCGTTGAAAATTGTTTCACCAACAGACACCTCGACCAACTTCGTAGCCAATAAGAGTGCTGATCATATAGAAGATATCAGAATAAAAGCAAACCCTGAAACGCTAAGGGGGCTATGTCCAAATGATGGAATTGTGTTTGGGACATTACCAACAATCGTGTTCCATTGCAACATGGTCTTTATGTTACCTGCTGACCACTCCACACTTCCTTTAAGATTTTACATTCAATGGTTATAGAAGGGGTCGATTTACTAAATAACAAGCCGTGTTAATGGCCTCAGTCCACAGCTCCTTGCCCAACCCATCATTACTAATCATGCATCGGGCCCTCAATAAGAGAGTGCAATTCATCCTCTCAACCACACCGTTCTACTCTGCTGTGTGTCGCACTGTGTGTAAGGCCTATATTCTAGACCGTACCGTTCTTGAGACACATGCAGTACTCCCTGTCGAATTCTAGCAACCCGCGACCTATAATTGGTATTTGTGCGTGACCCTAAGTCGCATCCTATAAATCCGAATCGACTTGACCTAAGACTTATACCATAGTGACCACATCGTCACCATGGTTCCAACGCCGCATCTCATGCGTCGATGAGATACCCAGGCTAGGAGTTGTGGGCCCGCGTTTATTTTGAGAAAATACCGCACATTGCAATTTCGAGAAGAGAATCTCTACAATCTACCAAATCAATCCCATCAATCAATCAAGTACAACACCTGTCACACCCCAAACTCAGAAACCGGGCTCACAAAATTTTTGATCACCAAATCTGGTACCGCCAGCCTCCTTAGTACCCCATTATCGGCTTCCAATGTCCATACGCCAGATTTCGATCTTGGGATCCTACAAGGAAGATTTTTAATGTACATTTCTTTTATAACAAGCATAACCACAAGTTTATCCAAATCACAAAGACAACATCATCATCACATATCCACTAATATAAACATTTGGATACAATGCTGAAAGGGAAATACATATGTATCAAAAATCAAAGCTCCAGAAGTCCGCTGCATGCTCCAAGCTCAACGCTGCTGCAACCTAACGCCACCTGCACACATCTTAGTACATGAGCTTATAGAAAGCTTAAAGGGTGGTGTAAGTGTGTTCATAAGGTAAGTGTCAAGTATTCAATACAATGCCATAACCGTACAATATCAGAAATACTAGCAAGATCATGAATCATACGATATTGGAGTAAGCGGAAATACTGACAAGTCCATGAGTCATACAATATCTGAGTACCTAATATAGATCAGCTATGCAAATGAGGAGTCATAAAGGGCCAAATATCAGATGCCGAGGATGCAATGCAATATACAATTCCTGGTGAGTTCGCGAATACTGCCAGTCGTATCTAAGCCATATAAATGCAGAAACATAGCAATTCAAAATATCATATGCCACGGATGTAATGCAATATGCGGTGTGAATGAAATGACCAAGCTGGAGTGTGAAGTCGGGATGATACTACATAGTATCGCAGGCTACGAGGCCCATCACAAGGGACTTCTATCCAAACCAGTCCCATACCTAAATTTGAATAGATAAACTCAATATGGTAAACTCCTGACCTCAAGTTGGTCACGCGCCCCAACAGAAATCCTGGCCACTACGTAGGTACATATAATAATTAGTTGCGCACCACCAGCCCGAGTGGAAAGTGAATGAATGAATGAATGAGTAAAATGCTGAGTATGTAACACTTGCTCAATAAGTCCATCTATCAGTACCGTACATCTCTAGGATCATCAACGGGGTCTAATACACTCTACATACAATCATCGCCCACTGGACGCACGACCATGTAAGTGGAAGAGACCTCACTATCCGCCTGGCTAGTAGTCAACTAATATTTACCCGGCATGTTGATAGCAGACCCAATCATGAGCTAGTTAAACTCAGTCTAGCTATGCCCACTACCCTCGGGTGGATAAGGCCACCACCCCTTTCCAACTGACCATGACACAGTAGGAGACGTGGCTCGGCACTCAGGCGCTTATGTATCTACTAGGTCTAGACGTTGGGGCATCTCCTGGCCACGGAGTTTTATGAATTTCTACCCAAGGACATCTATGGAGGCCCGATGCTAGTAACAGATTTTCGATGTCCCATCTGGCCATCCACGACATGCCTATGGAGGCTAGAACCCTGATGTCGTTAGGGTGTATAGTAATCACAACACACAATGCAAGATGTATGAGTCATACAATTTAGTCATGCATCAATCCTGCGCATACCATGCGATCATGTGAGATATTCTCTTTCTATCAAGGAGTCCTATAAGATTTTGTCCAATGACATATGAAATGGTCAACCACATCTCATAACAAACATGTAGATGATGCGTATGGGCATGTATCATTATGCTATGCTGTCACATACTCATAATCGGTATTGACAACCGGTACCGATAATCGGCCTCAATAATCATCCTATACAATTGGAGTCGACCTCGATAATTGGCCTCGACAATCGGAATCGGCCTCGATAATTGGAATCAGCCCCAAATTGGAATCGACCTCGACAATCAAAATCGACCTCGATAATTAAAATCGGTAATCGGCCTAACAAAGGGCCTAAGGGAAGGTCACAATGTGGACATTTAACCATCACTGCCCATCAATGTGGACATTTAACCAACATTGCTCCCAAGGAGTGGCCCATATAGAGCCAAACGTATAGTAGGCCCATGGCCTCACACAATGGCCCAATATACATCACCATGGGCCTTACAAAATGGGCCAGAAATACATCACAATGGGCCTCATCATATGGGTCGAAAATACATCACAATGGTCCTCAACGCATGGCCCGAAAATATATCATGATGGCCTGCTCATACGGGCCTAATATACATCACCATGGGCCACGACCCATGGGCCCCAAATATGTCACAGTGGGCTACGACCCGTGGGCCTTAATATACATCATAATGAGCCGTAACCCATGGGCCTCAATATACAACAAGTGGGACACATCAATGGCCACACCAATGGGCCTCATATACAACAAGTGGGCCGCACCAATGGGCCTCATATGCAACGAGTGGGCCGCATTAATGGGCCGCACCAATGGGCCTCATATACAACAAGTGGGCCACGTCAATGGGTCTTATATATAACAAGTGGGCCACATCAATAGGCCTCAAGAGAGAGCTTGGATTACACTAAAAATCATTCCAATAGTTGCAGGTGTAACATGTGTATCACTGTACACTATCATCTTATGGGGCACGTGGCTCACTAATGATGATCAGCAATACCAAACATTGTCTATGTAAATCAGCATTGTCCAAATATTAGACATGTAAATCAATACTGTCCAAACATTGTCCATGTAAATCAGCACTGTCCAAACATTGTTCAGCACCGTCCAACACAATCTGGACGATGTGGATGAAATAAATACATCATGGTGGTGTACCATCAGATGGATGGTTAGATAAAACACGTCCCAAGGTGGGCCCCACGTAAGGCTCACCATATAATATTATATGTTATAATATATATATTATTATCATTATTATTATTTTATTATTTATTTTATTTTTATTTTAAAAAAGATGCAATGCCCAGGCCCGCCAAATCGGAGCGGGGCCCACCATATAAATGATCTTGGAAAAATGGATGGGCGGTGTTGATAAAACACATACGTCAGGGTGTGGCCCACCATTTTATTTTTCGTCCAACCTGATCATAAGGTCATAAAGACCAGGATTAAGAGGAAAAACAAGTATCATTTTAATCCAAAACTTTTATGCAGCCAAAAAGGGCTTCAATGGTGGACGTTCAATCTCCACTGTTTTCTGCAGTGTCATCCACCTGATAGATAGCGTGGATATAGAATAAATACATTAGGGGTGGGTCCCACCGTCTAGCCATCTGAACGATGCGGATAAGACCCATACATCATAGTGGAGTCCACCTGATGGATGGTGTGGATCAAATCCACACATCATACAGATGGACAGTGCAGAGCAACATATACATCATGGTATGCGCCATACAACACCGTCCAGATGGACGGTGCAGATACACATCGAAGGGGCCCACTGTTCTAGAAACAGATGGATGGTTTAGATATAACACATACCTCATGTTGGTTCCCACGTGTGGGGCCCACGCTGCATGGGTAAAACACTTAGATCATGGTGAGTCCCACGTCCTCAGATGGACGGTGTGGATGCCACACATGTGCCCTAGGGCCCCACCGTCTTGGACGACAAGTATAAAACACATATATCATAGTAGATTCCACCATCCAGATAGCTGGATGGTGAGGATACAACATATATATCATCGATGGGTCCACGTGGTGGCCCACCAGAATATTATTATTATTATTATTATTATTATTATTATTATTATTATTATTATATGTATATTATATTATTATTATTATATCACTTATACCAACGTCCAGAGCTAAGCGTCCATTGACGGACGGTCTGGATTTACAGCAGCTATGCAGTTGTTATACGGTAACTAGCTAACATGCCTACACGACAGGTGGGTCCCACATATGTGTGAGCCACACATACCATCAAGGTGGGCCCACGTTCCACATCAAGCCGATATTTGTATTTTCCTTCATCCAGATCTATTCAGGCAGACAGGCAGTGGCCTGTCCGCTGGACGCCAAGGAGGTGGGTCCCACGGATGGGACGGCGTGGATCATACATCACAGTGGGGTCCACAACACATGGGGAAAGAGAGAGAGAGAGAGAGAGAGAGAGAGAGAGAGAGAGAGAGAGAGGAGATGGGAGGTAGGAAGGTGGGCCACACTTCCTCTCTCCCATGGAGCTTGGACGTTGGATTGCTATCATGGAGCTTAGGAGAAAATGAGAGAGAGATGAGAGAGAGAGAGAGGTGATGTAAGAGATGGGTGAGGGATGGGTGAAAGGTGATGGATGCACTTGACATAGTTAACGTTGGGGATGTGTATTGTACTTGGGGATATGTGTGAGTGATGGGAGTGATAGGGTGTGTACTTGACATTTGATGGGACATATTCTCTTGAGATTTGTAACACGCGGCATTTTCTCGGACAGAACGCGGGTCCACATCTCCTAGCCCGGTATCGCCTCAGCGTGTGAGACACGGCGTCTCACCATGGTCGCAAGGATACAAGTCTCGGGTCGAGCTGACTCTGAAATACGAGATACGACTCAGGGTTGCACGCAAATGTTATCTATGCATCGCAGGTCGCCTGAATTCGACCGAGAGGACCGCGGAAGTCTTTGGAATGGTACGGGCTAGGATACAGGCCTCACAGCTCTCCCCTCATAATAAAAATTTCATCCTTGAAATTTAAACCACAACACAAGCAATAGAGAGCTCTCCAAGGGAGGAAAATCCTATCAGAACACAACATACTAATCATGATCAAACACCTAAAAGATGGGGACAATGCCCACGAATCTCAGCCTCTTGCTCCCAAAATGCCTCATCAACACTATGATGATCCCACTAGCCCCCGGATCTCGGATCAGAAACGATCAAAATTGGAATACTATGCAGCCTCACAATCTTAACGGCAAGGAGCTATTATCAGAAAATGTCTAAGTTATTCGAACACGGGGATCTAATCATTCTAAGTTATCAACAATCATGAAGAGTAGGGTAGCTATCAGCAGAAGTGTAATGTTATCTTCAGGTATTCCCAAGTTATGCTCTGATACCATCTTTTGTCATGCCCCAAACTCGAAAACTGGGCTCACAAAATTCTCGATCGCCGAATCCGGTGCCGAAAGCCTCTATAGTACCCCATTCTCAGCTTTCAATATCCATACGCCAGATTCTGATCATGAGACCATACAAGGAGAATTTTTAACGTACATTTGTTTCATAACAAGCATAACCACAAGCTTACCCAAATCATAAAGACAACATCATCATCACATATCCACTAATATAAACATTTGAATACAATGCTGAAAGGGAAATACATATGTATCGAAAATTAAAGCTCCAGAAGTCCGTTGCATGCTCCAAGCTCAACGCTGCTACAACCTAACGCCACTTGCATGTATCTATCGTGCATAAGCATATAGAAAGCTTAGAGGATGGTGTAAGTGTGTGCATAAGGTAAGTGTCAAGTATTCAATACAATGCCATAATCATACAATATCAAAAATACTAACAAGATCATGAATCATATGATATTAGAGTGAGCAAAAATATTGACAAGTCTATGAGTCATACAATATTCGAGTACGCAATACTGATCAACTATGCAAATGAGGAGTCATAAAGGGCCAAATATCAGATGCCAAGGATGCAATGCAATATACAATTCCTGATGAGTTCATGAATACCGTTAGCCGTATCTAGGCCATATAAATACAGAAACATAGCAATCCAAAATATCATATACCATGGATGTAATGTAATATGCGGTGCGAAGGAAATGACCAAGCTGGATGTGAAGTCGGGATGATAGTACGTAGTATCGCAGGCTATGGGGTCCATCACAAGGGACTTCTATCCAAACTAATCTCATACCTAAATTTAGATAGATAGACTCAATGTGGTAAACTCCTAACCTCAGGTTGGTCGTGCACCCGAGCTGAAATCCTGGCCACTACGAAGATACACATAACAATTAGTTGTGCACCACCAACCCGAGTGGATAGTGAATGAATAAATGAATGAGTAAAATCTTGAGTATGTAACTCCTGCTCAATAAGTTGATATATCAGTACCGTATATCTCTGGGATCATCACCAGGGTCTAGTACACTCTACATGTAATCACCGCCCACTGGACGCACGACCATGCAAGTGGAAGAGACCTCACTATCCGCCTGGCCAATAGTCAGCCAATATCTACCTGGCACGTCGATAGCGGACTTAATCATGAGCTGGTCAAACTCAGCCTAGCTATGCCCACTACCCTCAGGTGAGTAAGGCCACCACCTCTTCCCAACTAACCACGACATAGTGGGAAACGCGGCCTACTGGTATTCAGCACTTGGGCGCTTGTGTATCCCCTCGGTCTAGATGTTGGGACATCTCCTAGCCATGGAAGTTTATGGATTTTCACCCAGGGATATCTATGGCAGCCCGATGCTAGTAATAGATTTTTAGTGTCCCATCTGGCCATCCACTACATGCCTGTGGAGGCTACGACCCTGATGTCACTAGGGCGTACAGTAATCACAACACACAATGCAAGATGCATGAGTCATACAATCCAATCATGCATCAATCCTGCACATATCGTACGCTCACATGAAACAATCTCCTCCTATCAGGTAGTCTCATAACAATCTGCCCAATGATATATGCAATGGTCAACCACATCTCATAACTAACATGCAGATGACGCGTATGGGCATGTATCATGATGCTATGCTATCACATACTTATAATCGGTATCAACAACCGGCACAGATAATCGGCATCGATAATCGGCCTCGGTAATCGGCTTATATAATTAGCCTCGACAATCAGAGTAGGCCCCGACAATCGGCCTCAACAATCAGAGTTGGCCCCGACAATCGGCCTCAACAATCGGAATTGTCCTCGACAATCAAAATCAACCTCGATAATTGGCCTCGACAATCGAAATCAGCCTTGATAATCAGAATTAGACCCGACAATTGGAATTGGCCTCGATAATCGGAATCGACCTCGACAATCAAAATCAGTAATCGGCCTAACAAAGGGCCTAAGGGAAGGTCATAATGTGGACGTTTAACCATCACTGCCCATCAATGTGGACATTTAGCCGACATTGCTCCCAAGGAGTGGCCCACATAGAGTCAAATGTATAGTGGACCCATGGCCACCCACAATAGCCCAATATACATCACCATGGGCCTCATCATATGGGCTGAAAATACATCACAATGGGCCTCATCATATGGGTAAAAAATACATCAAAATGGTCCTCGATGCATGGCTCGGAAATATATCACGATGGGCCGCTCATATGGGCCTAATATACATCACCATGGGCCACGACCCATGGGCCCCAAATATGTCACAATGGGCTACGACCCATGAGCCTCAATATACATCATAATGGGTTGTAACCCATGGGCCTCAATATACAACAAGTGGGCTACATCAATGGGCCGCACCAATGGGCTTCATATACAACAAGTGGACTGCATAAATGGGCCACGTCAATGGGTCTCATATACGACAAGTGGGCCACATCAATGGGCCTCAAGAGAGAGCTCGGATTACACCAAAAATCATTTCAATAGTTGTAGGTGCAACATGTGTATCACTGTACATTATTATCCCATGGGGCACATGACTCATTAATGATGATCGGCACGCTACAAGAAAAGGGGGTTTTAGCCTCGGTTCAAAACTGTGGCTAAAAAGGTTAAAAACTGAGGCTAAAGCCTTTAGCCTCAGTTTTGCCTCAGTTATCTAAACCGAGGTTGAAACCCCTGTGGCTAAAGGCTTTAGCCTCAGTTTTAGCAACCGAGGCTAAAATGACATTTATAGCCTCGGTTCTTCAAGTGAGGCTAAAAACCTTTTTAGCTTCAATTTTCTTGAAACGAGGCTAAATCAAAATTTTAGCCTCCATTGTTTTCAACTGAGACTAAATCCAAATTTTAGCCTCAATTGCCTCAAACCGAAGCTAAATCTATTTTTAACCTTGGTTCTCAACAACCGAGGCTAAAGTCTTTAGCCACGGGAATTTCAGCCTTGGTTCTCAACAACCGAGGCTAAATCCAAGCCTCGGTTACAAATTGAGGCTAAAAATGTTTAATTTAAGAAATATTTATTTAAACTACTAATCCATTCGTTCAATCCACTCATGAAACAATCAATCATGAAAGCCATAATACCAACAAAATAGTTAACAATAGTCTACTTAAAGTTTTCAAAACAAACACAAGCAAACTGTTACACAACATTAGGTTCCACAAATATTTATTTTCTTATCTCTTCTATAATCTCTTTTTCTTTTTCTTTGACTTTTCCTGTATCTGTTTTGAATCATTCGGTCTTTTATTGACATTTCTTTCATCTGGAAGCTCTTGTAAAAGGGTTTCTATAGCAACATCAGATTTCTCTTGGGCATCTTTACCTGCTAGATCCTCCAAATGTTCCTGCCAAAGGAAGATAAACACCAACAACATTTAAACTCAACCTCAATGAAGCGATTAAAATAAATCAATACAGACCTACAAGAACTTCTTCACTAGGAATAACATAATTTCCTGGTAATCAATGGCAGAGATGGCCTCAAGCTCACGTTCCAACTGCTGCATGGCAGCAAGCTTCTGCATAATCATTGCATCATAGCTACCCATCTGCAGGACAGCAACCTACTAATGAGACATCAGTACAATGCCATTTCTGTATTATATATTCAACTAGAAAAAACTAACCTCCGTATATGAAGGCTACTTTTGATTTTCGATTACGTCTAATACAACATTAGGCTGCGGCAACCCAAGAGTTTAGCACTTTCTTCTCTGCATTTGTTATCTGCACTGCTTAAATAGCAAGTGAAAAGTTGTGATCTGAATATTTCAAAGATAATGATGTGAAACAGATAAAAGGGCATCCATCTCCCCATAAATCAATAATATTATTGGAAAGTAGATATCTTTCAGATTACCTTTGCTCAAGATGCATCAACAATTGTATGAGATGGTGACAAAGTGCAGGCAGAACAGATGCTGGATTCTTTTCAGACAATCTGCCAGCAACTGATATAGCAAACTCTCGAACATCAAAATCCTGTGACATGGAAAAACGGAAAAAAAAGAAGAAGAAAAAGATAGTGAACATGCCCCTATGTTCATAAACATTTTTCAAATAAAGATAACAGTTCAAATGCTCATAGAAGAGCCATTGGCAGGTTGTGCCAAAAATTATACCTCATCATTTAGAGCAACAAAGATAGCACTCAAACTATCAGCCTGTGCCAAAAATTCATCGAAACCTCCATTTCCATGCAGAGATAGAAAGACTGACTGACGAACACTAACATCAGCATCTGCAATGGCAGCAATTAGAAGTTTCTCCACAATCTGCAGAAAGCTCAGAGTTAATGATCAAGATGTACAAGCAAGACCATTTTGCAAATACATATTTGATTCATAGAAGAACCTAAATAGAAGCATAAAAATTTACTTCACATAATCTTGCAAAGTTTTCATGACTTCAAAAAAAAAATCGAGATAAAAATATCACTCTGAAAAGCACGGAAGGCTGAGACATAACCGTGAAATTACAACCACACATTGCCTGAAGAAAATTTGAAACCTTAAAGTAGTAACTAATGGACAATGTTTCAGGTAAATTTATTGAAATAAATGGTACATTAAAAAAGGTGGATGATGTTACCTTATAATTCTACAAAACTCCCACTTGTTTCCTGTTTTCACAGGTTTCTTTGGAATGTCCCGAAGTTAAAAGGACTTGACATGATCAATGGAGTTGTATCCATGTGTTCTGACATATTTGCCATCATATTAGACTGCCACCAAATGTTTACTGCAATGGTCAAATCATCACTATCCACTTGATGGAACCTGTTGCACACAATATTTCAAGATTCCTTCAGTGAATTAATTTAGCAGAAATAGAAATGAGCTAATCACTAAAATTAATATACGCCATGGTCAGACCAGCAAAGGCTTATTCTGCTGGGAGAACCCTGAGATAAACAAAAGTTGCCTAAGGGGCTGCACTTGCGTATCTTTGAGAGATTATTTCTGTAAAAATGAATTGCCTATGCTAGACGTGCAATGGGCTTTTTTTTTGGAAAATTGCAATGGACATTATGTTAACCTCTTTGAGATACCAAATTACATATAAAGTCTAGCAACCATATGTGGTCCGCTTGGTGCCTATGGGATTTGACTTAATCCCCAATTAACCAATAGAAATCCACTTCCTAATCCAACACCTTATAAAAAGGTAAAAAAAAAACCCATTAAAACTAACAACCAATAGAAACAGAAACTACAGACCTAACCAAAGCAAAACAACAACTAACAGCTATTCTTTGTTTCCAGAACTCTAGAAGTGCAAGTCAATCACTCCTCATAAAAAAGGATGGAGTTTCTGCTTGGAATAACCACATAATATATATCAGCTGAAACGATGGTATCATATTCATATCGGCCTGATACAATACACAATATGATTCTGTATCGCCCTGTCCCCACAAAAATGGCCTCTAACAGGACATATCTGGCCAGATCATCGATACTGCCATAAAGATCCAGATTTGATTTTTTTTTTCCTACTCAATTTTAAAGAACCCAGTGCGTAAGTATGTATGTATGTGTATGTGTGTGTGTGTGTGTGTATATATATATAGTACTATGAGGTCGAGCTGTGTGGACCCCACTGTGATGTGTGTCAAACATCAACACCGTGCATTTGATGGGTTCCCTTAAGGTTATGGGATATCCCAAAAATCAGTTGTATACGGAATTCATGGGGGCCATACCATCTAAAACCATGTGAAGACATGCCTAAAACATCTAAAAGCACTTGATGGAGCCCACCTTAGATTTGGATGCGACTGAAACTTGGTCTGACACCTCATCCAAGTAGGACACACACAATGGATGGGCGGGATTTGTAAACCACATCTCAAAAGGTCCAATAAATGATTATGAATGTTTTAATGGAGGGTAACCCCTCTCAACTGTTGTATGTGGTATGATTTTTGTCTTATGACATCCAAGAATAAAAAGTCTGAGGAACTTACTGGTTTATCCTCTATGTGATCACCATTGGGTTCAACCACCTTTTTAGCAAGCACTTGACCTCTTGGAAGTGGAGCACCTGTTAAAACATTCCTGTCAGCAAGAGCTGGCAGAACAGTATCATTAAAGAGTTAATAATCAAAACACTGGCAGAACCACGAATCACGAACAACTCCATGGTTTATAAGATCAGCAAAAAATAGACAATTACTACAATTTTAATATTTTTGTTGTTGCATAAGTGGACCAGCAGAAGTGGATGAAAGCTGCAAAAAAGTTATGGGCCAGCAGAAGTGGATGGACAACAAGTGAACTTGCTTTGAGCAGTACTGAGGACTGCCTCTGCAGACTAAATAACTAAAATCAGCATCACTAATCATGAAAATTCAAACAGTCAAACTTATATCTCCTAGATTTGTGCACAAACAGATAGACATGAATAAAGAATGAACAATTAATATTAATAATTGGGGGTTGTTTTTTCAATCCTTAAAATGTCAAATCAATGTGTTCCTTGGAAGTTAAAAGACCTCAACATGGCTGTGTTGGGTGTCAATAGAATCAATATCAAAGCAGAAATTATATGGAATTCCATGACATGATTGGGGTTTTCATCACACCAGAGGTTGGGCCAAAAGGAAAAGAACAAAATTGAAGCACAAAAGATGTTTTACTGGTGCACAGTTTAGGACAAGAATCATCTGAGTAGCCTTACCAATCCGGTGAATATAAGCTACTGCTGATTCAGGGAAATCGTAACTTATTATGCAGTTGATGCCCCTAAAGTCCATACCCCGAGCAACAACATATGTAGCAATTAAAACCCACGTCTTACCAAATTGAATGCTCATCAACATGTGATTTATATGCCAGAGCCCTAGAATATGTATAGCTTAGCCTGCCAGACAAACAGACTACAAGATCTGCATCATGATCTTCAAGCCATAACTTCAATTGCCACAGTAAAAAAATGAAAATCAAACAAAAACCTGCTTTACTTATAAACAAAAAGCAAGAGCAGGGAATCACCTGTTTTTGAAAAATAAGAACTTATATTCTAGTATATTTTATCCACTCTGTTAATCCATTTTAACAGATAATTTTATGGCTTGAGACTAAAAATGAAGTATATCAAAATCTCAAGTGGACTGCACCGCGGTAAAAAGTGTGAATTGAAATTCTACCATTGAAAGATTTTTGTGGGCCACAGAAGTTTTAGATCAAGATGTTATTTGCTTTTTCCCTTCACCCATGTCAACGTGATCTTATGAACAGGTTGGAGGACAAATAAAAATCACTTTGGGCCCTAGAAACTTTTCAACGGTGGAAGTTATTATTCCCACTGTTTCCTGTGGTGTGGTCCACTTGAGCCTTGGATATGCTTCAAGTTTTGGCTCAACCACTAAAATGGGCTAGAGAAATGATGGACAGTGTAGATAAACTATATATATATTCATATATATATATATATATATATATATATATATATATATATTCACAGTGGGCCCAACTGAGTTTACTCAATAGGATAAAAGCATACTGAGTTACTCAGTACGCAATCCGATTTCACTTGGAAGAGCCGTGGGGTCCAAAGCAATGGTTGGATTTGAATTTCTTCCTACCACCGTGAGGGTATTTTGAGATGTTTGTAGCAGATCCGGTGGTGTAGATATTCAATCTAACATGTTCTAACCATCAATACTGCACATGTTAGACAATCTCATCCATCAATTTTCTCCAAGTTTCCATGCTAATTAATAAACAGCTGGGACATCCTATTAAAGTTTGATTTGGTCCATTTTACCATACAAGACTATTTGGATAGTAATCAATTGATACATCTTCATTTCACAGAAGAGAAGGCTTTGTCATGTTCAGGTTCCATAGGCTACACCATACCATCCTGGGATTCACATAAGAGATGGGGCATGGTTTTTCCTTGGCCAAAATTACTTTTCAAGTTGGCTGAGACAGGGCATTGCTTTTGTCCCTACACTTTTTCAGTGGTTGGAGAAGATAAGCCATGACTTCTGTAGCTAGACTTGATCCTGCTACTATCTTATATTCTAGTATAAATTTATTTGTAATTTCCATTTTCTATCTTGTATCTTATGCTTGAGGCAAAGTTAATCATGTGTGTGAATGCAAATGAAAATTTTAATTGTTTTGAATTATCATCTGCATGCCACGTGAATAATAGATTACTAACATAGTAACACCATTGTTACACATCTGACCATCCGCCGAACAATTTTGATCAATGTGTATTCTCAATCAACACTCAACCACCCACAAGAACATAATAAAATTTCTTTTGATCTCCGAATTCCAAAATATATGAGATTACTAAAATTCATGTTTTTTGAAAGATTACTAAAATTCACATGAAATGCTTAGAAGCAGAAACAGGTAAAAGGATGAAGGTCAATGTACCTTGAAGTGAACCCTCAGATCCGATCCCCTGGCCTTGCAGGCTGAGAAAGCAAACACAACAAAAACAGATTAGAAAACAAATTTCTGAAACCAAAACTTCCTACACGCTTTTGACCTTTCAAGCCTAATCCAAATGACCATGAACCCTGAACCATGAGGAGGTAGAAATGAAAAGAATTGAGCTTTTGTATTGCAGTGTCTATAATAATAACATTTATCCTTTCATATTTACCTATTAATTTGCAAATAAAACTATATTGTACATGCACATTGTATGTACTGCAGCAACCCACATACCCTAGCATACCATGTATTGTAAGAAGGAGCTTAATACAAAAATGTATGGATTTCCATGTCATATTAGACCTCTGACACAACACTCCACCTAAAACAACAAAGATCTCAATTTGATCATTCTCTTTCCAAGGATTATAAAGATCTCAATTTGTTCAGCATCAAACTCAGTAATGAAGGGGCTCATTACACTTTTTTTTTTTTTTTGAACAAGATCCATTACAAATCAGTTTTTCCCAATGTGTCTTTCCATTCCACAAAAGTTCAATGGAAACTATCAGATTAATCCCATTTCAAAGCATATAAATTGCCATGGTTCAAATCTTCTTTGAACAAGAAATCTGGATAACCTTCTCTTCAATACTACTACATCTATCAAGAAATGATTTTTTTATATATATATTTATTTTTCTTCTTTTTCTTAGAAACTTTTTTTCAGGAATGAAGTATTTACTCAAAAAAAAAAAAGGAAAACAACATCAAGGAAGCAGGACAGAATTCTCAATGTAGAGACTAACAAGGATCACCCTCCCTAGCCAGGGAGACCACAACAATGCTACCATCGCTGCAAAAACAGACAATCTATATGTTTATCAAGGAGGCTTTCTAGAGGGCAGTTTTTGTCAAAAACGAAGACAGGCAAGGCTTCTACTTCACAAGAGGTAGCCCATCGCAAAACCTTTGATAATTCCCTCCCCACAGTCAAGGAGCCTAGAAACTCCCTCACAAAAATCCTCAAACCTTCAGAAAGTGGCCTTTACGGAAATCATCTCTTCCATTAGGCAGTAGAGATGCTTTGACAATCATGCCTTTCTCATCTCCAAACACCCCATCAACACCACAAAGAACAGTGATCTAACAAAAATAAGCCATCAAAATTCAGCTTCCAAACTCCTGCTGTACAAGTCCAAGCATGTGTACATGAGGCTTTGAAGCTTTATTACCTGCGACTTATATTCCAATGTCTGAGAAAATCAAAAAGCCTTAACCCCACAAAGATACGAGCATGGTGGAGCCCACATGATGATACTAAAATTTAAAAATTCAATAACTTCGTCAATGGAATTCATCACATTCTAAAAATCTGACTGTTCTTTTGTTTTCTACCTTTATAGCAGGTCATTCCAATATGTGGCACCAGAATGGATATATATTAAGCTCCTTCTTACAATACATGGTATGCTAGGGTATGTGGGTTGCTGCAGTACTTACAATGTGCATGTACAATATAGTTTTATTTGCAAATCAATAGGTAAATATGAAAGGATAAATGTTATTATTATTGTATTATTAAGTTTGGCCCAGAAAAATGGAAAACAATCAAAATCAGCTTTAAAATATCTGTCCAATTTCTGCTATGAGACAATGTGAACATAAACCATGGTAGAGATAGCATTTTACAGAAATTCTGCAGCAACCAGTATGAGGGATTTTATTTATTTATTTATTTATTTATTTTTGCATATGTCTAAAATCTCATTCCTAGAATAAATATCCATCAGAAATACGCACATATAAAAATGCACTACATTCTACCATATTAGACTTATCTGGCATAGAAAATGCGCCGCTGGACATAACTTTTTTTTAGATATACTTTTAGATAAATCTCTAAAATCTAAATACAAAAACCTAAATTACAACTTAAATCAGCAAGAATCGAAACAAAATCCAATGAAATCTCTAAGAATAAAGAGACATAAGTTAGATCAAGATCAAAACAAATCAAGCACCAGAAATCAAGAAAAAATTACAAAAACCAAACCCTATCCATGTTTTTGCAATCGGTGAGGAGCTGCAATCGGTGTATATGCCCCTTGTTTTCTAGCCTGCACGGAAATCGACAATGGAGGAGCAGATTTCGCACCAGAGAACAGGGTTTTGCTCTCAGATCGAACACCAAACCCTAATCGCTGATATTGCAATGTAGAAACTACTCAAATCCAGCAAATGAGCTAGAAACGACAGGATTTTCCACTTCCTGAGCAAGATTTCAGTGAAATCAGCAAAAAAAACTCCTCAAATCGAACCAAAAAATGTGGAAATTGGATTTTGAACGGCCAAATGGGGAAAACGCACGAAAATGAGAGATTTCTGCCCCGATTTCTGATTTTCGAGAGAATTTCAGTTGAGAAATCAGTAGAGAAAAAAACAGAGAGAGAGAATGAGTACCTGAAATCGGCGAAGAGATTGCTGGTGTGGAGGACAGAATTTCCTTTCGGAGCTGAGGGATCTTGAGAGAGAGCTGAGGGAGTATGAAATGATCTGATTTTAAGAGAGAGCTGAGGGAGCTTAGGGATTTTGAGAAAGAGCCGAGGGAATTTTTTTTTATCGCTCATCTCATGTAAAGCTCAGATCTCAAACACGTGTTACAACTATGCGGTTCGTAAGCCCACACGTATGTGAAGCCTTGCCTATCTACACGCCAACATGGAACACATTGGAGAGATCCGAGCCTTTCATCAGGTGGGCCAAGCTGTTTAGATGCTAACTACTAAACATTTAACTACTAGGTGACAACTAGACGGTTGAGAAGAAAATGGTACTAAGCTGTAGAAATTTAACTATCAGATCTGATGGTTTGGATTATCTAACGAGTTTGATTTTTTCTGGCTGTGATCCATCCGCAGCAGGGTCCATGATTTTTATGGTCCTGATTTTCCTTCATGTAAGTAAGGATCTGAAAGAAAGAACCTTACATTCACACATGCATAACTGGAGCAGATATAACGTTGGAGTATAGCAATTTTGTAGCTGTCCATTGTTCATCCCATTGCTTGTAAGATGTGACCCACCTGAGTAGTGAAACAGCCTGGTTTGTAGGCCTTAAGATCTAAACAGTGAGGCCCACCTGATGGAAAGTTGTATCTCTCACAGGTGTGCCATGATTACATGGGCCACATGCTTTGGAAAAAGAGAATCTCTCTGTGTGTGTATCAATGACTGCTAATACGTACATGTGGGCCACCTTCTGCTCTAACTGGCCTGATCTGTGTATCAATGACTGTTAATACGTACATGTGGGCCACCTTCTGCTCTAACAGGTAATAATGGTTGTGATTTCTTAAAGATGAATATGGAGTGTACTTTTCACCCACCTGTGAATCAAATAGAGAAATGTCCAGATGGAAAATGGCCCATTCATCAAAAATTAGACCTTCCCTCTTCTATATGACTAAGCAGACTTTCGCCTCTGCCTCAAGAACTAGGCTAAGTAGACCTTTCACCTCGGTTCCTATGCAGTGAGGCTAAAAGTAGACCTTTCGCCTCGGTCCTATGCAATCGAGGTTAAAAAGTAGACCTTTCGCCTGGGTTCCTAACCTGGCTAAAAAGTAGGCCTTTCGCCTGTTCCTATGCAATCGAGGCTAAAAGGTAGACTTCCTCGGTTCCTATGCAAGTGAGACTAAAAAGTAGACCTTTCGCCTCGGTTCCCAACAGCAATCGAGGCTAAAAAGTAGACCTTTCGCCTCGGTTCCTATGCAAGTGAGGCTAAAAAGTAGACTTTTCGCCTCGGTTCCTATGCAAGTGAGGCTAAAAAGTAGACCTTTCGCCTCGGTTCCTATGCAACTGAGGCTAAAAGGTAGACCTTTCGCCTTGGTTCATAGCAATTGAGGCTAAAAAGTAGACCTTTCGCCTCGGTTCCTATGCAACTGAGGTTAAAAAGTAGACCTTTCGCCTCGGTTCCTATGCAGGTGAGGCTAAAAAGTATACCTTTCGCCTCGGTTCCTAGCAACTGAGGCTAAAAAGTAGACTTTTCGCCTCGGTTTCTATGGAACTGAGGCTAAAAGTAAACTTTTCGCCTCGGTTCTTATGCAACTGAGGCTAAAAAGTAGACTTTTAGCCTCAGTTATTTAGCAACTGAGGCGAAAAATGAACTTTTAGCCTCAGTTCCATAGCAACCGAGGCTAAAAAATACATTTAGCCTCCATTTTTTCAATTGAGGCTAAAAAATTGAGGCTAAAGACCTACTTTCTTGTAGTGGCACTACCAAACATTGTCAATGTAAATCAGCACTGTCCAAACATTGGACATGTAAATCAGTACTGTCCAAACATTGTCCATGTAAATTAGCACTGTCCAAACATTGTCCAGCACCGTCCAGCACAATCTGGACGGTGTGGATGAAATAAATACATCATGGTGGTGTACCATCAGATGGATGGTTAGATAAAACACGTCCCAAGGTGGGTCCTACGTAGGGCCCACCATATAATATTATATGTTATAATATATATATTATTATCATCAAGGTGGGGCCCACGTTCCACATCAAGCCGATATTTATATTTTCCTTCATCCAGATCTATTCAGGCAGACAGGTAGTGGTCTGTCCGCTGGACGCCAGCGAGGTGGGCCCCACGAATGGGACAGCGTGGATCATACATCACAGTGGGGTCCACAACACATGGGAAAGAGAGAGAAAGATGGAGAGATAGAGAGAAAGAGAGAGAGAGAGAGAGAGAGAGAGAGAGAGAGAGAAATAGTGGAGATAGGAGGTAGGAAGGTGGACCACCCTAGCTCTCTCCCATAGAGCTTAGACATTCGGTTGCTCTCATAGAGCTTGGTAGAAAATGAGAGAGAGATGAGAGAGAGAGGTGATGTAAGAGATGGGCGAGGGATGGGTGAAAGGTGATGGATATACTTGACATAGTTGACTTTGGGGATGGGTGTGAGTGATGGGATTGATGGGGTGTGTACTTGACATTTGATGAAACATATTCTTTTGGGATTTACAATGCGTGGCATTTCCTCAAACTGAATGCGGGTCCACATCTCCTGGCCCGGTTATCGCCTCAGCGCGTGAGACGCAGCATCGGAACCGCTTTAACGATGCGATCGCAAGGATACAAGTCTCGGGTCAAGCCGACTCTGGAATACGAGATACAACTCAGGGTTGCATGCAAATGTTATCTATGCATCGTGGGTCACTGGAATTCGACCGGGAGGACCGTGGAAGTCTTTAGAATAGTATGGGCTAGGATACGGCCCTCACAACACCCATCCCTCTCTCACCTAAAAGTCAACACAACCATACCTCTCAAGTCAAGTAGACCCATCACACCCATCCCTCTCCTTTACAACCTCTCTCTCTCTTCTTCTTCTTCATTTCCATTGGTAACCATGAACGTCCAAGCAAGCTCCGTTTTTGGCCCTCTTACCTTTAGATCCCTCCTAATCCAACCCTTAGAAACTCATCTTCACCATTAAAAGGGATCCTAGAAGGCTTGAGAACGTAAGGGTAGAAGAAGAAGGAGAAGATCAATGTGGGTGCTTCTCTCTCTTTCCCCTCTCTCTTTACTCCTCTCTCTCTCCCTCTCCTATCTTGTGGCCGACCTTGATTGTATGGGTTTTAACCACGCTACCCAGACCTTGGGGCATGTTATTGTCCACTAGTCGGTCCACCTTACTGGATCGTTTAGATAGGCTTAGATGGAGGGAAACAAAAATATCACCTTGTTCTAACGTTGGTGGGCCACACTGGCATGGACCCTATCTCGATGCATGTGATCTATATCCTCACCGTTCATCTGGAGAATTATTTTAGGGCGTGGGCCCAAGCTGGGTTTGGTCTAGTGGGCAAGGGCTTCCCAGCCGTTGGTCCGCCCTGATGTATTTGTTTTATCATCATGGCCCACCTGATTGGGGCAGGATGGGGGTCGGCCCACTCCCTGGGTGACCCACATCTAAGTGGGACCCACCATGAGCACGTGTTTTATCCAGACCGTTCATGGACCACACCATCCAACAACCTTGCCTGTCCATTTTAGATAGGCTTGTATGGAGGGAAAATACAATTATCAGCTGGTTTTCTAGCTGGTGGGCCACCACGTGGACCCACCTTGATGTACCTGTTGCATCCCCACCATCCAGTCCCTGCACATGGGGCCTACCATAATAAATGTGTTGAATCAACACCGTCCAGTTGTGGAGCGTTCAGCAGGCAGGCCACCTTGCTGACTGCGTAGACCCCACATGTAAGTATTCAATATTCACTCCATCCATCATAGGGTGTTACTCGACTGACGTCCAATAGCTGTGGGACCCACATGGCATGTGTTTCAATCCACACCGTTCAATAAAAGGTGCTGTTGGACGTCTACCATGATGTATGTGTTTCATACCCACGTTGTCCAGCTGCATGCAGGGTCCATGTGGTGTATGTGTGATATCCACACCACCCAGTAGCTGGACGCTAGGACCCACCTATAAGTATTATATCTACACCGTTGAAACCATCTCAGGCCCACCTGTTGTACGATGGGATCCACCATGATGTATATTGTACCCACACCATCCAACAACAGGCCCAGACTGTCACTCCCTAAACTTGAAAATCAGGATCACAAAATTTACGATTGCCGAATCCAGCGCTGACAGCCTCCATAGTACCCCATTCTCGGCTCCCGGTACCCATACACTAGGTTTCTATCTTGGGATCCTCTAAGGAGGATTTTTAACATCAATTTGATTTGTAATGAGCATAACCATAAGCATAACCCACAAATAATAACCATAAGAACACCATCACAAAATTCACTATGATAAAAAAATTTTAAAGTACAATGCGTATGAAGGGAAATACAAGATAATAATAACGGAAACTCCTAAAGCTCGAATGTACGCTCCTGCTACGACTATACTAGGCTACATCCTGGCGTCACCTGCACGCATCAATCATGCATAAGCTTATAGAAAGCTTAATGGGCGGTGTAAGTGTGTGCGCAATACAAGCGTGCTCAGAATGCAATGCCAGAGTAATGTGGAATCATGCTGATGAGTACATGAATGCAATCAGCCGTACCAAGGCTATGCGGTGCAAGACATGAATGTTATTGGTCTTATCAAGACCATGCGATGCGAGATACAAGTCAAGCATGCCAATCCTCATCCTCATGTCAATGCAGCTCATCACTAGAGCATCAAATATCAGTACGATTCTCACTCTGGATGATCACCGGGGTTTAGTACACTCCAAATGGCACTGCCCCTTTCCCAAGCGTGTAGTCCAAGTGAGCATAAGAAACCTCACTATCCTCCTGGCCAATAGTCTGCCAATATTTATCCGGTACGTCGATAGTGGACCCATTCATGAGTTGGTTAAATACTCAGCCTAGCAATGCCCCCTACCCTCGGGCGGGTAAGGCCACACCCCTTTCCAACCGACCATGACACAGTGGGAGACGCGGGCTCCTGGTATTCTGTCCCTCGTGCGCTCATGTATCCACTCAGTCTCGACGTTGGAGTCATTCTCTGGTACCATCGAGTTTAGGGATTTTCACCTAAGGACATCTATGGCGCCTCGATGCTAGTAACAATATTTTTAATGTCCAATCCTGCCATCCCGATGTGCCTGTGGAGGTCATAGCCCCGATGTCACTAGGATGTATAGAAATCATGTCATACAAATGCAGAGTGTATGAATCACATTACCAGTATGCAACAATCATTCGCGTTCTACGCGCTCATGAAGGGCAACTCCGCGTATCAGGGGGCCCATAAACAATCTGCCTGAAGGCATATGCTATGATCAGTCACTCCTCATATCAAGCATACATATGATGCGTATGAGCATGAATCATGGAACAATACTAAACATGTTATGTGGTGATGGATTCTGTTCATAATGAAGATGGGCCTAGACGGCTTACCCACTACAAGTATTAGCCTATCAATGGACCTTAGGGAGAGTTATAATGCGGACATTTAACCATCATTGCTCTTATAATATGGACGTCAAACCATCATTGCTCCTAAGGCATGTCTGCCAAAAACATCATTTCATACATCAGGTGAAATCTCACATCGCAATGGACCTCATATAAATCAAATGGGTCGAATAAAATGGCCAAATCAAATGGGTCGATCAAATGGGCCAAATCAAATGGGCCGATCAAATGAGCCGAATCAAATAAGCCGAATCAAATGGGCCAATTCAAATGGGCCAATCAAATGGGCCGATTCAAATAGGTTGAATCAAATGGGTCGATTTGAATGGGCCGATTCAAATGGGCCGATCAAGTAGGCCAAATCAAATGGGCCGAATCAAATGGGCCGATTCGAATGGGCCGATCAAATTGGCCGAATCAAATAGGCCGATTCAAATGGGCTGATCAAATGGGCCGAATCAAGTGGGCCAAATCAAATGGGCCGATTCAAATGGACCGATCAAATGGGTCGATTAAATGCACCATACATCCATTGTTAAATATCATTAAAAAAAATGAAACATATCCAAAGGATCATTTGGACCATACCACAAATGGCAATGGTGATAATGATTTCCACAGTTAAATTTCTAGTGGGCCGACCATAGTATTTATTTTCCCATCCATTCTGTTCATAAGGTCATAAAGACCTGAATAGGTAGGAAAATAAATATTATAATGATTCAAAATTTCTGTAACCCAAAGGGGTTTTAATGGTAGACGTTCAACACCATTGTTTTCTGTGTGGTGGTCCACTTGATGTTAGATCCATCTTATTTCTTTGTTTGGAGCCAAAGACGAGCTCGCCAGATGAATGGACGGTGTGGATACGAATATACATCACGGTGGACTCCACCCGTCTAGATGATGACTGGATGGCGTGGATACAAATATACATCATGGTGGACTCCACCCGTCCAGATGATGAATGGATGGCGTGGATACAAACATATGTCACGGTGGGCTCCACCCGTCCTGATGATGAATGGACGATGTGGATATAAACATATATCATGGTGGGCTCCACCCGTCCTGATGATTAATGGACGGCGTGGATACAAACATATATCATGGTGGGCTCCACCTGTCTAGATTGTTGGACGGTGTGGATGGGACCCACATAACTGCTGCGGCCCATCCAGCACCGTCCAGGAGCCTGGACGATGTGATAACAATACGTACATCACTGGTGGGTCCCATGCACATGGCCCACCTTACACACACACACATATATATATAATATATTATGTATATACATATGCACACATATATATATTATATAATATATATACTATATAATTAATATTATGAAAAAGCCCAGCGTCCAGATAGATGGATGGCTGGATAACATACATGTGTTGTAGTGGCCCACCATCTAAGCAATGGACAGTGCGGATCCATGCACTACACATGCACCGTACAGATGGACGGTGCACAGATGAAACACGTACATTAAGGTGGGTCCCACCTGAAATTTGTATCTGTCTCATACCGTGAGACATCCTCCATGAATGGTTAAATGGTATAGGTGCAACAATTACATCCTGTGGGACCCACAAATATGCAAACGCCTGCTACAGCAGCTATACTGCTGCTCGTGGGTCCCTGGTTAAACCGTTGGGGTATAACACAACCCTCATGATCATGATCAGGGCTCACCTAATGGCTTCAATTCATCAGCGGTATAACTGGGATACGGTACTCCAGTCAGTCTGCTTCCTGTGGGGTCCACCTCCCCTTGATAGATGGTGCATATAAGCCATTCGATGGGTCTACGAACTGCTGGACAGACAGTCCGGCCGTCAAAACTGACGAATGGTGTAAATAAAATGCGCACAACACAGTGGGTTCACACGTGGGTGGCCCACCTAGTTTGGATCAAACTGATACTTGTGTTTTTCCCTTCATTCGGGCTGCCCAAAACCGTCCAGCAGGTAGACAGCAAAGTGGCTGCCACTGATGGATGGTTTGGATCTACTCAATCCATTAAGGTGGGCCACACATAAAGAGAGAGAGAGAGAGAGAGAGAGAGAGAGAGAGAGAGAGAGAGAGAGAGAGAAATGGTGAGATAGAGGGAACCCGCCACTATGGGCCCCTCTCTACATTGCATATATCAATATGGGTCCCACAACAAGTGGGCCCTAAAATTTGAAATCAACAGTGGATCACCCACCTATTGGCCTCCTTCTTTAGCTCCTTGGACTCCTATGCTCCTTGCCTTCAATTTTGATGGAGGTAGATGATGAATGAATGGTTGAGATGGGAGATGAGAGAGTGGGAAAGTGGGCCACACTTGGATTTGGGAGAGAGAGCTTGGACGTTGGGTGTTGCTCTTGGGGTTGGAGAGTAAAGATAGAAATGAGAGAGAGAGAGAGAGAAATGATGGATGAAAGGGATGGATGGAGTAGTTGTTGTAAGGGATGGGAATGGGAAAGCATGGGTTGGGTTGAAATTTGTATAAAGGTGGAATGGGTGGGAAAAGAGAGTTGACTTTGGGAAAAAAGTAATGGTTGCTTGTACTTATGGTATGGTATGTACTTGACTTTATTAATTGATTGATTAATGTGATGGGTTGTAGAGATTCTCTCAGAATTCACAAAGTGCGGCGTTTCTTTGGAATGAACGCGGGCCCACATCTCCTGACCTGGATATCGAATCGGTGCGCAAGTCGTGGCATTGGAACCGCAGCGATGGCGCGGTCGCTAGGTACAAGTTTCGAGTTGAGTCGACTCTGATATGCAGGACTCGGCTTAGGATCGCGTGCGAACATTGGATACAAGTCGAGGGTTACCGGAATTCGACCAGGAGTACCGCGGAAGCCTATGGAATGGTACGAACTATGATACGGGCCTTACACAAACGCTGATGGACAGTAGTGTGTTGACGCCCACCATTGAAAGCTTTTTGGGCCCACTGTGCTGTTTTTGGGTGGCCCACATCCAACAGGACCACCTGCTATATGCAGGGCCCATTTGTTACTATATGAGGCCCATTTATGTTATGTAGTAGCCACCCTTCTGGTGGACCATCTATAAGTGGGGCCCACCATATGTAAGTGTTTCATCCATGCAGCCCACCTGTTTACCATCCAGCAGCTAGCCCACCTCAGCTGTATGTGTTGTATACCCCCACTGGCCTTCCATTGTGGACCTGTTGGTGGCATGTGGGGCCCACCTTGCATATGTGTATGTCCAGATTGCCCATCCAATTTTCCATATCACTTAGGCCATGGGCATGGAAATGAGGCAGCTCCAAAGTTCAATGGTCCAAACTGTGGGAAATAGTGGGCTGGCACCCACCGTTGAAACCCCTTGAGGCCCACCTGCTGTACGTGTAGGGCCCACCTTGTTGTATATACATGCCATCCATCCATTTTACCAAAACACGGGCTAACTTGTGAGGCCCACTATGATGTATAAATGGGTTGTCCATCCATTTTCTGGGCCATGGGCTGCCCTATGAGGGCCTGTTATGATGTACGTGTTACACATGATGGCCCACCATGATATAGATGTTTTATCCCTGCCATCCATCTATTTTGAGGTCCACCTGTGCAGGGCCACCTTCCTGAGTGGCCCACATTTAATGGGACTCACCATGTGTATGTTTCCCAGACCGTCCAACAATTCCAAGTGGTTCTGTTGGGCTGGCCACCCCTCCACAGGCCCACCATAACGTATGTGTTGCACCCACACTTTCCAGCAGTCGTGGGACTCCACCCGATGTCCTTAAGGCCCACCTTAATGTGTGTATTGTAAGCACACTGTCCATCTGTCTTTCTGGACAATAAGGCTAGCCTGTGAGGCCCACCTTGATATATATGATATACATGCTGCCTACCTATTTTACAGGATTATATGGTCTACCCTGTGAGGCCAACTATGATGTATGAAGTCCATTTTGATATATAGGCCCACTATGAGGCCAACTGTGATGTGCAAGGCCCATTATGATGTGTGTGAGGCCCATGTGATGAGGCCAATGTGATGTATGTGAGGCCCACGTGATGAGGCCAATGTGATGCATGTGAGGCCCACATGATGAGGCCAATGTAATGTATGTGAGGCCAATGTAATGAGGCCCAATGTGATGTATGTGAAGATCATGTGATAAGGCCATTGTGATGTGTAAGGTCCTTGTGATGAGGATCATTATGCCTATGTGGAGGCCTAATTGTGATGAGTGATTCCACGATGACGTATGTGATGATATTTATAATGCCCATCCGTTTTCCTAATTAGTGTGAAAACTATGGACCCCATTATAGGATGAGTTCCAAGTGGGCCATACCATGGGAGTAATAATGGTTAAATGTCCACATTGTAAGAGTAATGATGGTCAAATGTCCACATTATAACTCTCACTAGGGCCCATTGTTAGGACAATTCTCATTTCCTCTTAGTGGGCTAACCCAAGTCGTTGGGCCCCCACCATTATTAGTATGATCCATCTCACCTTATTAGGCTATTCCAATTCATTGGGCCCCCCATTAATGATGGTGCCTTACACCATACCGTGTAGGATTACCCACACTTTGGAGCCCTTCTTGTGCTTATTGGACCCTTAGGAAGCACAGATTGCTACGTGATGGGATGGGCAAAGAAGCCCACTCATTGATCTTAGGTCCATTATTGATATGAGTAGGCCATCTAGGCCCATCCCTGATGTGAGGAGAGTACATCATCATCGTAAATGGAAAAATAGTTGGTAGTATCAGATTTGATTTATCCACTATTAAGGACCGATCCTCTTGTTATAGATTTATCTGTTGCCCTTCTATGAACTCCACCATATAGGGCCGATTATCGATTATGACTATGTTAGTATACACGGTGAGTATGAGTTAGCGTAATGTTATGATTGTATAAGGTCATTATGATTACGTGAGGCCCATCGTGATTGTATGAGACCCATTATGATTATATGAGGCCCATTATGATTATATGAGGCCCATCGTGATTACATGAGGCCCATTGTGATTATATGAGGCCCATTGTGATTATATGAGGCCACTGTGATTATACGAGACCCATTGTAATGGTATGAGGTCCAATGTGATTGTGTGAGGCCCATTGTACGAGGCCCGTTGTGTTTATATAGAGCCGATTATGACTGAATCATATCCATTGCGATGTGAGGCCCATTGTGAATGTGTGAGACTGATCATTGTTACGTTCGATAATCATACATGACATACACCATGATACATGCCCATACACATCATTTGCACACTTGATATGAAATGTGGTTAACCATTGCATATGCCATTAGGCAAGTTGTTTATGAGACTCCCTGATAAGCGGAGTTGTTCCACATGAGCGCACAGTATGTGCAGGGTTGCTGCATGAATGGATTACATGACTCATGCATCTTGCATTGTGTGATTATGATTACTATATGCCCTAGCAATATCAAGGTCGTAGCGTCTACAGGCATATCGTGGATGGCCAGATGGGACACCGAAAATCTTTTTCTACATGGGGTGCTATAGATGTCCCTAGGTGAAAGCCCCTAAACCTCCATGTCCAGGAGACGCTCCAACGTCTAGACCGAGTGGATACATGAGCGCCCGAGTGCCGAATACCAGTAAGTCGCGTCTCCCACTATGTTGTGGTTGGTTGGAAGGGGGTGTGGCCAAACCCTCCCGAGGGTAGGGGGCATAACTAAGCTGAGTTTGACTAGCTCGTAAATGGGTCCGCTATTGACGTGCCAAGTAGATATTAGCTAACTACTGGCCAGGTGAATAGTGAAGTCTCTTCCACTTGCATGATTGCGCGTCCAGTGGGCGATGGATGTGTGTAGAGTGTACTCGACCCCGGTGATGATCCCAGAGATGTACAGTACTGATATGTGGACTTATTAAGCAGGAGTTGCATACTCAGCATTTTACTTATTCATTCATTCATTCACTATCCACTCGAGCTGGTGGTGCGTAACTAATTGTTATATGTACCTTCGCAATGGCCAGGATTTCAATTAGAGCATGCGACTAACCTGAGGTTAAGAGTCTACCACATTGAGTTTGACTATCTAAATTTAGGTATGGGACTGATTTGGATAGAAGCCCCTTATGATGGACCTCATAACCTGCGATACTATGTACTATCATCCCGACTTCACATTCCAACTTGGTCATTTCATTCACACTGCATATTGCATTACATCTGTGGCATATGGCATTTTGGGTTGCTATGTTTCTACATTTAGATGAGGTTGATGGTATTTGTGGACTCATCAAGATTTGCATATTGCATTGTATCCTCAGTATATGATATTTGGCATACTGTCTCCTCATTGCATAGTTTATCTACATTGCTTCCTTAGTACATGATACTTGGTTTACTATGTCTCCGCATTGTATAGCTGATCTACACTGCTTCCTTAGTACATGATATTTAGCTTACTATGTCTCTGCATTACATGACTGATCTACACTGCTTCCTCAGTATATGATATTGGCTTGTTATGTTTTTGCATTGCATAGCCTGGATAAGGCTGATGGTATTTATGGAGTTACCAGCATGCTTATGCAATCCTCTAATATTACATACTTAGTACTTGCCTTGCGCACACACTTACACCATCCTCTAAGCTTTCTATAAGCTTATGCACGATAGATACGTACAGGTGGCGTCAGGTTGCAGCAGCGTTGAGCTTAGAGCGTGCAGCTGTCTACTAGAACTTTGATTTTCAATATATGTATTTCCCTTTCAGTACTATATTCAAATGTTTATATTTGTGGATATGTGATGATGATGTTGCCTTTGTAATTTGCGTAAACTTGTGGTTATGCTTATTATGAGATAAACATATGATGGAAAATCCTCCTTGCAGGATCCCAAGATCGAAATATGGCGTATGAGCGCTAGGAGCCGAGAATGGGGTACTATGCAGGCTGTCAGCACTGGATTCGGTGATCAAGAATTTTGTAAGCCCGGTTTTTGAGTTTGGGATGTAACACTATGTTGTGCCTCACGATCCATTCATTTTTGTAATACCTATTGAATTCCCCACCATTGTTTATCCTCAAAACTTTTACCTTTCACCCTATCTAATTTTCCACCATCACTTTCCATTGTTTGAAGTTGGTGAAAACATCAAATTTATTTTTCATAAAATATACTCATACTTTTCAATAATAGTCGTCAATGGAGGTGAAAAACCATGACGACTCTCCATCAGAAACCACAGGCACCTGCCCCCATACGACAAAATGCACATAATCAAGAACACCCTTACATACATAATTTTCATATTTAAAAGACAACCGTAACTATTTACCATATATACAATGCTCGCATATATTAAAATCAATATTTTTAAAAATTTTAATTAAATAGATGCAGAAAGTACCTTCATGCCCCCACTTACTCATGTAGCCCAAACAGATATGCCACATGCAAGTAGACGTGAAATCCACTACGGATGTTGCAGCTCCACTTGATGAAGTACTCCTGGTCAACCTGTAAAGGTTTCTATTCCACTATGCCTTCATGACTATGAGTGTCCCCTTTGAAACTATAAGTACACTATTAAACCTAGTGAATTTTCACCCTAGTGCCTCGAGTGCTCCCAAATATATCAGACTATACCTCAAATCAGGAATGTGTCTTACCTCGGTCAAGATATGCTCTATGCCATCAAGAGCCATCAAACATCTTGATGCGTATCGATCTAACACCAACCACTTTACAGGCATTATCATTGCCCATAAACACTTGGCCACCATCGCACTCACTGTTACTGGTGAACCAACTTCAATGAGGGATTATGTGGCACGAAGCTCCAGTATTCAAAATCCATTATTCATCGAAGTACCTTAATTTTGATGTAGTCTGCACGTCATTATCGTTTTTCTTCCCCACTGGATTTTACAGTGTTAGCTTCCCTAAAAGAACCTAAATTCTCTTTTCTTAACTTAGGATTTGTGCAAACCTTTTTCATGTGCCCGGACATCTCACAATTCCAACACTTCAACTTTCATTTTCCCTTGCCCTTAGATTTGAACCTCAATCTTGAAGATCCATGTCTCGCTCAGAATTTCACCCCCTCATAACCAGTGCATCTGTAAAAGCACTCATGTCACCATTTTTTTTTCTCATCGCTTTCTACTGAAGGGCTGAGATAATGGTCTCGACACTAATGGTGGTTCTACCAGTGCACATTAAGTCCTTGAACAACTCATAAAAAGCCTGAGAGAGAATTTAACAGAATATATGCATAATTCTCATCTTTCATTATTTCTTCCATATCCAATAATTAACAAATCAATCTATTAAAGTTGCTAATGTGGGCCTTAATATTAGCCCCCTCTATCATCTTCAGATTGAACCATTGAAGCTTCAAGTACAAATGATTTTCAAGAGATTTTTTTGTATAGATGTTCTTTAGTTTCACCCATGTACTCACTACAGTTTTCTCTCTCATGACATTATAGAGGACCCCATCCGTTAAGCATAATTGGATAGAAGTTCTTGCTTTCTTATCTATCTTGTTCCATTCATCTTCAACCATAGATTCTGATCGCTTTTCAAGGAGGACATTGTTGAATCCTTACTGAACTAGGACACTGGTCATCTTAACCTTCCATAATTCAAAATTATTTTTACCAGAATATTTTTCAACATCGAACTTCGAGTTAGATGCCATTGATACGTTACTTTCAAATTCAATCTACTTCCCAACATAATCTCTGATACCACTTGTTGGGGAACCGCGGAAGTACACAGAGATGAATCAAACAAACTACTACCAATCCCACAACCATGTCCAAACACAAAAAATCCAAATTTTACATGAAAAAACCCTTTCAGGAAAAAGAAAAACCACGGCACAAAGTGACGATAGCGCAGTATGAAAGCAAAAATTATAAGAGATAGAGATTACCGATCCAAACAAGCCTCGAATCTACTCCTCAAGCCTAAGTTATGCCCTTGAAACCCTTAGGAACGAATTTAGAAATCCTAGAACACATCTCTTCCTTCCCAAAACCCGATTACACCCTATATATATAGTATCCTATAGTATAACAATCGGAATAGAAAACAAATCTCACACGCAATTCTGCGCGTGTGCTCGATGGCACCTTTAATGGGACTTTGATGGCATCAACGATCTATCAATGATATCAAACACTTTCGATGTCATCAAGTAAAAAACCAAAATGTTCCAATGATAAAATATGGATTTTTTGAATTTTTTCGATGGTATCAAACATCTATCAATGGCATAAACATCTACTCGATGGCATTGAGTGGTCTATCAATGGCATCGACAAACTCTATTATTTATAGATGTAAGACATTAACGACAATTTCCAAATCAGTATCAAAATACTATTTCTTATAAGTGTGTTATCCTCTTTTTCATTTAATGACTTCTCATGGTCGTCTTATAGCCCATAGCTTGCCTAATCTAAAACTCAGGTAGGCCACACCATGTGGAGAACGTAAGTAGACGAATGGATGGGATGGAAATGGTTGACCTCACACACAAACCTATGAAAGGCAATAATGTTACCTACGGCACGGCCCACCTTATTTATAGATTGGGTTGATTTTCGGTCCCACCACCCAACATTGAGGGGTGCACCTAATAGACTAAGTGGATCTTACAAAAAATTTTAAAAAATAGTGCACTCCATGTGGTGCTCAACAAAAGCTACCACGTCATCCTATAGACAAATCATATCATAAGGGGAATGATTTAATAGTCTAGAAAATGTATGAATAGTAGGCATTTGATAATGATATATTTGGCATATATTAAATAAAATCAAACCGACTAACTGTGAAATCCACTGTCACTAAGTTACATAAGTAGATTGATTGGACAAAGCTATTTAGATACTTGGATTCAAAACAAGGCCATTTAGATACCCTTGATTAAGGGTGTACATTAAGTCGAACCGAGTCGAGCTAACCTCAGCTCGACTCGGCTCGGTCACTATCTAACCTCAGCTCAAACTCATCTCAACTCGGTCCTCGAGCCTGACTGACCAACTCGGGTCGGTTAGATCAGCAGCTCAGGCTAGTTCGAGCCGAGATTGAGCTAAGTTCGCCATTGCAGCATTTTCACAAACACATGGACTGCACCTTCAAAATCTCACTGTATTTGAGACAACAGTAATGGTTTTACAGGTATTTAATCAAACACCTTCTAAGTAATATAAAATTTAAGAAAAAAGGGTGTTGGTTTCATATACAAACCTTCCTTGCCACCAGCCACACTTCTTTGAGTCATTTCATCAAACACTTGGTGACCAACATCAATATCAAAGTAACCGAGTCACCCAACTGGTTCGATCCGAGTTCGATTTGAGGTGGGTTCGATCCGAGTCGAGTCGAGCTGGGGCCAGCTCGAACTCATTTTCGAGCTTAAAAAATCAGCTCAACTCAGCTCGAACTCAGGTTCGAACCGAGCCGAATAAAGATTTTTTGAGTTGAGTTGAGCGAGCTAACCGAGCTAGCTCGGTTCGTGTACACCTCTACCCTTGATTTTTAACTGTCGAATAAAGCTCCACCAATCTATATAATAGTTATGTAATGAAATAATCATAATTTTTTTTGTTAATGATACATTTGAAACAGTACAAAATTTAGACAGTCTAATTAGAAATTCTAATATGGAAAGTAAGCAATTTTAAAGTGCATATATATCATCCATCATGCTTAGCTAAAGCACCAAACTATCTCTTCCAAAAAAAAATCTCCCAAACCTTTCCATCAGCTAGAAAAATGGAAAAGGAAATTGTGTTTCCGATGAGACTATGGTGTGGGACATAACAAACTATAGAAAGGGGGTTTCTTGTAATATTCCCTCTTACATGTATCTCAAAAATTCTAAGTTATAAGTGAAAGTGCCCTGGTTTGTCAATTAGTGTGAGTGTTGAGTCAGCAAGACAAGTGAGCCCCATAAGAAGATTGTTTAAAGCAGCTACCTCAATCGAATGTGACTTCAGATCTCTACAAAGGCAAACTTAGCCTCACATCCCTTGTCCCAAAACACCACGTATATAAAACCCTTAAAAATGGTTAGAACAACATAAGATTTAAGGTGTGAAAACTATTTTACAAAGTCAGGAAAATCTCTAAGTTTTCATGCTTTGTTGATTTATCGACAGTGCTCCGATGAAATTGAACTCCTTTATCAATGTCCTCGAAACTCACTCGACGTTATCGAAATGAGGACTTCAGATGTCCAACAACTAAAATGAATCTTGGGCTGAATCTCGATGAATCGATGACAGGATCGATATCATCAACTTTCGAATCTCAAGTTCATTGAAATAGGCTCGATAAAATCTACATCTGGTCATTTTGTGTCCAGTAAGCCGTTAAGGAAAATCATGTGATTTTTTATGTCTCGAAGAGAGCCTCGATATCTTCGAAATTTAAATCTCGATGATATCGAGGGACCTTCGATGATATCAGATTGGGACACAAATCTATCCAGCAAGCTTTCATGAAAATTCTTGTAAATGATCGAGGCAACTAGAGTCACTCGATGATATCAATATTCAAAGATCGATCATATTGAGACCAGGTCGATGTCATCGAATTAGGACACAAAACTGTCTAGCGAGTCTATAGGAAAATTCCTTGAAAAGATCGATGAATCGAAACTGGTATCGATATCATCAATAGTCAAAACTAGATAATATTGAGGAATGCTCGATCCTATCGATGCCTGTTTAGTTCCAATGGAAAGTCTTCTCTCATGTTTTTTAAATATTGAGGAATTGAACCATGGGTCAATGAAATCAAAGTTCGAAATTCGATGACATCGAAGCATGTTCGATATCTTCGATCAGTTGGCAAAAAGGTTCAAACGCGTTTGACAAATTAAGTTTGTATCATCGACTGGCAATTCGAAGTTATCAAGAGTATACGCTCGATGATATCGACGCCTTCTCGATGATATCGAACTCTGTAAAAAATATGACTGTTTTATTTTCATTGGAACTTTTTGCCTATTTAATGAGAGCTTGTGTTAGGTTGTCTTTAGAGAAAATAGATAGATATTTTATGTGTTTAATTTAGATCACCTACCCTAAGCCCTTTTCTCTCATGGGATTTCATCCTCTAACCCACCCTCATCATTGATATTCAACAGAGTGGATTGGAGAATGAACTTCCACATTCAATGATCCTTTAGCTACTATCTTAATGGCAAATCATTAAGCTAGGATACCTCGAATGCTTGAATGCTTGGAATCAAACTTACTCTAAAATAGGAAAATATTTAATAGAGTAGGATTCCAACATAACCTTGACCCAACCTGTCGCCTATATTGGTACATTATCAAGTGTTGCGGATCAAGCGAGCTAAAAAATCTTCATCATCAAAGGAGGATATCTTTATCAACATGCTTAATGAGGCTCATCTACTTATCTGTAAGTCATTAGAATCCAGAGACCTTGCTAATCATTCTTTTGTGTAGGATTTGGTCACAAGTGATTGTTACCCCTTTCAAGTCCTCATAAGAGGCCTCCAACGGGAGAATACGTGTGGGTGTTGTGTTGACCCTTGCTCTTGTTGAGCATAAACTTAGGTCCTTAGTGTAGGTCCTTGGCCTGTGTGGCCTAAACCCCTGGGTGTTGTGTGTTGACCCTTGCTCTTGTGTAGGGCATAAACTCTAGGTTCCTTGTGTGGATCCTTGGCCTGTGTGGCCTAAAACCTGGGTGTTATGTGTTGACCATTGCTCCTGTGTGAGGTATAAACTTGTGTCTTATGGAGACATGTTAGGTACTTTGTGTAGGTCCTAGAGTCAGCCTTGTGTACTGGTTTGAGGTGAACCTAATTTGAAACCTCCGTTAGTGAAATCCGGTACACTCAAGGGTTGAGTGCGTTCGTCGGGAGTGGAGTAGGCAAGTAGCCAAACCACTATACATGATCGTGTTTAGGATTGTTATTTGCACTTTACTTTTCTATGTTTACTTTGAATGTTCACATGATGTATGATGACATGACTATTTAGAATTGATAAGTATCACATTCCACACACAGTCACTCATTCATCCACCATAGACTAAATTTATATATATATTGCTTAGATATTGAATAGTCTTTTGATTGGACCCTCTATTTGGCTTGGAAGCCATTAGAGTTAAGTTAAAGATATCTTAATAAATTGTTATATTAGATCAAGATAATGATGATAGGATTTTAAATTGTCAAAATTTTTTATAAAGTCCTATTCACCCCCCTCTAGGACACTTTGACCTATTCCTACTTCTACTAGAGCGTTCGTTACTGCAATTTCAATTGGTATCAGAGAGGGTCTCTCTTAAGGGCTTCACCACCTAGAGAGTGATCTTGACTGAAGTTGGAATCATTGCAAATGGTGTAAGTTTAGAGGATGCAAGCGGTCAGATCAATTGCCTAGTAATCCACACTACTCTGAAAGTCAGTAATAGTTCAAAATGGTACCTCAATAGTGGGTGCTCTAGACACATGACCGATGATCAAACCCACTTTTGTGAGTATTTAGACTTTGATGGTGGGTCAGTCACATTTGGAGATGATAACTCTGCCAAAATAATTGGGCAGAGAACAATTGTTGGACCAAGACTTCCCAAGATTAAAAATGTTCTGTGTTGAAGATCTAAAACACAATCTCCTTAGCATCTCACAAATCTGCGACAAAGAACATTTGGTTACCTTCTCAAAAAAAGTGTGTAGAATCTTAGATCAAATTGGAAAATCTATCATGAAAGGTTTACGCACTAGTGATAACTGCTATGTAATTAAAAGTAGCAATGTGAATGTATTTTCTACAAAATGTAATATGGTTGTGAAAAGTGAGTCCAAACTATAGCACCAAAGGCTGGGTCACGTGCACTATCGAAACTTAGCCAAACTAAGTTCAAAAAGTTTAAGAGGCCTTCCCAAGATTAGAAAGGAAGAAAAGATTGTATGTGGTGATTATCTTAAGGGAAAATAGATAAAAGTTGGACACAAAAAGACAACCACCATAGCAACATCAAAACCATTGGATCTGCTACACATGGACTTAGTGGGACCCACCAAAGTTGAAAGTCATGGTAGAAAAAGATAATTCTTGGTGGTAGTAGATGATTACTCCAGATTTACCTTGGTCGCCTTTCTTCGAGAAAAATCTGATGCATTTAATGAATTTGTAGTCATGGCAAGGTGACTCCAAAATAAGAAAGGATACTGCATTCGCATCAGGAGTGATCATGGTGGTGAATTTGAGAATGAGCGATTTTAAAAATGTTGTGATGAGAAAGGAATTTGCCATGAATTCTCAGCCCCGAAAACTCCCCAATAAAATGGAGTTGTTGAAAGAAAGAATCGAGTCCTGCAAGAAATGAGCTTAGTTATACTGAATGGAAAGGAAATGGCCAAAAGCTTCTGGGTTAAGGCCGTCAATACTGCCTGCTACATAATAAATAGAGTATATCTGATAGCTGGCGTAAACAAAACAACATATGAGATGTGGTACGGAAAATAACCTTGTGTGAAACACTTCCGTGTCTTTGGTAGTAAATGTTATATCCTGAAAGACAGAGAACACCTAGGTAAATTTGAGTCTAAAAGTGATGAAGGGATCTTTTTAGGAAACGCCTTGAATAGTCGTGCCTATAGAGTATACAATCTAAAAAACCCTCACCATTTAAGAATCAGTTAATGTGGTGGTTCATGACCATCCTCATGAAGAAGAGAGTTCCTTGAATGAATTGGAAGATGACGTGGATTCATGCATTCTAGGTAAATAAGATAACAACACTACCACATCGAATGAACCTCAACCATCGTCCAACATACCCATCATTAAAGATCACCCTCTAAATCAAATCATTGGAGATCCTAATGATGGTGTAAAAACTCGACGTCAAATAGAAAGTATCCATAGTCATTTCTACTTTACCTCAAAGATTGAGCCCAAAAATATTGTGGAAGCTCCTCAAGATGAATATTGGATAAATGCTATGCAAGAAGAACTTCAACAATTTCAAAGAAATGAGGTATGGGAACTGGTTCCTAGGCCATCTGATACAAATATTATTGGAACTAAATGGATCTTCAAGAATAAATCCGATGAATCTGGCAATGTGATTAGGAATAAAGCAAGATTGGTAACTCAAGGATATTCGCAGATAGAAGACATTGACTTTGATGAAACATTCGCTCTTGTAGCTCGTCTTGAGTTAATCAGGATTCTCATGTCAATTGCATGTGCTTTGAAATTTAAATTGTTCCAAATGGATGTCAAAAGTGCATTTCTCAATGGAATACTTGAAGAAGAAGTCTATGTGGAACAACTTAAGGGATTTTTAGACCCCAAGTATCCTCAACATGTTTATCGATTGAGCAAAGCACTTTATGGTCTCAAACAAGCGCCACGTGCCTGGTATGAACGTGTGGTGCAATTTCTCTTAGACCACAAATTTTGCAAGGGTAATGTAGATAAAACACTATTCACTCAAAAGACAGAGGATTCATTGCTCATTGCTCAGATTTATGTGAATGATATAGTCTTTGGCTCCACATGTGAAGATGCTGCTCATAACTTCGCTGATCTCATGAAATCTGAATTTGAAATGAGCATGGTTGGTGAGTTGAACTTCTTCTTAGGCCTACAAGTGAAGCAATTGCACAATGGGATCTTTGTATGTCAAACAAAATACTTAAAAGATCTAGTTAAAATATTTGGTCATGAATTTGGTCATACCTATCATACTCCCATGAGTACCACACTCAAACTCTCTAAAGATATAAATGGGAAAAGTGTGTATCAACACCTATATTGAAGCATGATAGGAAGCCTATTATATCTAACTACAAGTCATCCAGATATGTCATTTAGTGTAGGAGCATATGCGCGCTATCAGGCTGATCCCAAGGAATCTCACCTAACTGCAGTTAAAAGAATCATCAAGTATGTGGCTGGAACAACCGCCTTTAGTCTATGGTATCCATTCAAAATATCTACCATCATTGTTGGATACTCAGACGCCAATTGGGCTAGAA
This sequence comes from Magnolia sinica, assembly GCF_029962835.1. NCBI lineage: Eukaryota > Viridiplantae > Streptophyta > Magnoliopsida > Magnoliales > Magnoliaceae > Magnolia > Magnolia sinica. Next base: position 93,912,190 of record NC_080573.1, on the reverse strand, counting down.
ATTTAGATGATCGCAAGTCAACCAGTGCTATTTTTATATTGGAAACTGTTTAGTGTCTTGGCAGAGCAAGAAACAGAATTCGATATCACTGTCCACTGCCAAAGCCAAATACATTACTGTAGGAAGTTGTTGTGCTCAACTCCTATGGATGAAACAGATGCTACTGGATTATGGGATCAAGCAGCCAGCTATGACTCTCTTCTGTGACAACACTAGTGCTATCAATATTTCAAATATTCCTGTTCAACACTCTCGGACCAAACATATGGAGATTAGACACACTTATCCAAAAGGCAGGGGTAGCCTGAGAATGTCGCTCCACCTTGACCATAAGCTAGTTGTCCCGTTTATCCGAGAGCTTGTTGAAGAAAAGATCATAGTGTTGGATTATGTGCCTACGGAAAATCAACTTGCTGACATATTAACTAAACCACTAGATGCAAACAGGTTTAGCAATCTTTAGAAATCAATTGGATTATGTGCAATTTGATGACAAGTTGAGTCAAACAGAAGCTGAATTGGCAAATCTCAGGACTATGGTCCTCTTATTTTTGTATGGCTAAACATGGACTACATAGGTATATCTTCATGTATTAACCATATTCTGGATGTTCGGAGTGATACTTTTCATTTTTCTCATTTTCGATCAAATCGACCATGCATCGATCTCATCAACAGATCTCGGGAATACAAGGTCTTAACCGTCGATCCCTTCTAACAGTTATAAATTTAACTATCTCGATATCTACTGGTTATTAACTGTTGATCCTTTCCAACAGTCATTGACACAGTCTTCGAGATCTTTATGAGCCTGCTTTCAATGATATCAATGGGATATCGATATCATCGACACTACTATAAAAGAGAAACAAGTGTCAGATTTGTCTATCAGTTTGATCTTTCTCTTCTCTGGTTGTTTCTCCCTATCTATACCTATCTTCCTGGGCTCCCCTCCTAGAAGAACCATGGTGAAAGTCAAAGGTAAGAATCTTACTCATTCCAAAACATCCAAATCAAAGAATAAGCAACCAGAAATAAGTCAGTCTTGTCCCAATCAATTGGCTTGGGAACAAGTTACAATGGCTGAGCACATTGTTCTTAACAGTACTATTGAACCATTCAGAGTGGATCTCCTCTTAGAAGTAATAGGGTGGTAAAATATACTCAATCTTAGTGGACCCTATCAATATGAGTTAATTCATCAGTTTTTCAACAATTTCCATATCGTTCATGATAATCCCCCATGTATTCAATTGGAGCACTTGCATCACACGAAACTCATTACCCCAATCATACTTGGTCGTCTCCTAAACCTAGAGGTAACTCGAATCCCCATGATGAAACGCAATCTAAATGGGTTAGGTGTTTAGGGCGAGATAACACGAGCACTGTGTCATGGCACCACAATTCCTAGGAATGATGAAAATACTCTTCATATCAACCACCTTGGGCCCTCATTCAAAATTCTTCACGGCATCTTTGGGACTAATGTGTATCCATGTGATGCAAAGGAAAGTTATCTTACTCCCTTTGGGCTCAATGTCCTATATGATGTTTATCAAGAGGTCCAAGTGTGCCTTTTAACCCTTCTCCTAGGGCAGCTCACTCATTTAATCAGAGGAGACCATCGAGATACACTGCCATTTCCCTCGCTCATATGCAAGCTAGCTCACTATGTGGGGCTACCAGCCACCTCCGATGCGGTTCATCTAGAAGTATGGTTTGATCAAGATGCAGTCCAGTAGGCACAACAATTATGCCTAACTTCATCGCTTCAACTGAGTAGTCCTCCTGCACAATGGCTGGCATCAGAAACGATCAACTCTCTTATCCGCCCACACCATGGGGATCAAATCGTATGTCGTTGCATAGTCCTGAGTCAATCGCAAATCGTCGAGACCACCAACTTGAACGTCATCTGCTAAATGGTCTGGCTGGTATTGACGAGCATCTTTACAACTGTGAAAGATATCTAATAGCAATTGAGGACAAAATTGAAGCTCTCCAGCCTACCACCCAGCAAGTAGTTGACTTGCTAACTGATGGCGAAACTCGAGCACCTTAAGTGCTCAAGGAAGGTTTGGTATAGATAAGGCCATATCTGGACAGTGCGGCTATTTTCTTTTTGGAAACCGCATAATTTTCTTATGATAGATTGAAACATTTTGGGGTAATTCATCCTCTGGGAGAGGAAAATACTTTATTTTGATGTGCCCATGGTTGGGGTAGAATTTTGGTTTGGTTATTCTGGGATAAATATTGAAATACTGCCAAGCTTGAGTAGTTTTTATTTTGGATATTTTAAATGGCTGATTGATAATTTTTTAGCCTTTATCGAGTTATTGACAGTGCTTCGATGAAATCAGACTCTGTTATCGATGTCCTCAAAACTCACTCGATGTTATCGAAATGAGGACTTCAGATGTCCAGCAACCAAAATGAATCTTGGGTTGAATTCTCGATGAATCGATGACAGGATCGATATCATCGACTTTCGAATCTCAAGTTCATCGAAACAGGCTTGATAAATTTGACATCTGGTCAGTTTGTGTCTAGTAAGTTGTTAAGGAAAATCATGTGATTTTTGATTTCTTGAAGAGAGCCTTGATATCTTTAAAATTTAAATCTCGATGATATCGAGGGACCTTCGATGATATCGGATTGGGATAAAAATTTGTCCAGTAAGCTTTTAGGAAAATTCTTGTAAATGATCGAGGTATCGAGAGTCACTCGATGATATCTGTAAGGCCCGTATCCTATACCGTACCGTTCTGTAGGCTTCCGCGGTCCTTCCGGTCAAATTTCGGCGACCCTCGACCTGTATCCGATGTTTGCGCGTGATTCTAAGCTGAGTCCTGCATATCAGAGTCGGCTCGACTCGAAACTTGTATCATTGCGACCGCGCCGTCGCCGCGGTTCCGATGCCGCATCTTGCACATCGAGGCGAGACCCAGGCCAGGAGATGTGGGCCCGCGTTCAGTTCGAGGAAACGCCGCGTGTTACGAATTTCGAGGGAATCTCTACAATGTGTCCCATCAATCAATCAACCACCCAAGTCAAGTACAACCCATACCCTAAGTACAAGCACCCATCCCTCTCTCACCCACAAGTCAACAATACCCATACCTATCCCATCCCATCCTTACCAAAAAGTCAAGGCAACCCATACATTCCCATGTCATATTCCTTACACCACTCTCTCTCTCTCTCTCTCTCTCTCTCTCTCTCTCTCTCTCTCTCTCATTTTCTCATTTTTCATTCCAAGCAAATCCCATGAGTCCAACGTCCAAGCTCTCCATGAGAAGAGCTAGTGTGGCCCACCTTCGTACCACTCAATCCCACCCTCCAAGCTTCATCTCGACCGTTGAAATCGTTCCCTTGGAGCTCTAGATCGCATCAGTGGAAGGAGGAGTCTAAGATCTAAGGTGGGTGTATTTTGTGATTTGATTGTGAGGTTTTGATGATTTGAGGGCTTACATTTAATGGGACCCATCATGATGTATGCATTGTATTGAGGGGCCCATAGTGGCGGGGCCCCTCCTCCATCCGTTTCTCTTTCTCTATCTCTCTCTCTCTCTCCTTTTTATTTTTCTTTCTTTGTGTGATGGCCCATCTTGATGGACGGTGCTGTGGACCCCACCTATGATGTATGTATTTTATCCACACCGCAGTCCATCCGGGGTCCGCCTTGCTGCCCATAACAAGTCCCACATGATGTGTGTTTTAGGTCCACACCGTCCAGCAAAAACTGGACAGCGACACCCCCTTGTGCATATGTTGAATCCAGGCCATCCATCATGCCTGGATGCTGGATGGAAAACACAAATATCGGCTTTAGGTGGGTCCCACATGTGTGGACCCAACCCCACGCATGTGCTTGATCTGGACTGTCCGTACGGTCAGCAGCTGGTAGCTGCATTGACGTCAGCAAACCATGATAGATGTGCAGTTTCCCTCTCATACACACGTAGTTATATATAAATATAATATATTGCTATATAATATAATATTATATATGATATTACTTTATGCTGGTGGCCCACCTTTAACATATATAAAAAAAAATAAAAAATCTGCACCGTCCAGATTCATCTGGACGGTGGGTTCTGGGCAGCACTCTGCCGTTTTTTTTTATTCTCCATGTATTTATATATAATATGTTATATTATATTTTAAAGAAATAAAATGGTGGGCCACTTCCACGTGGAACCCACCAGATGCGTGCATTTCATCTGTTCATCCAACGTCCAGCTATGGACGGTGGAGCCCACCTTGATACGTGGCTATGCACACTGTCCAATCCGGGACATGGATAGAAGTGGATTGACTGGCATACCTCGCACCAGCCGTGGGATTGCTGCATTGATGTTAGCAACTCTGTGTGTCCCACCTACCTGCTGTGGTGACGCCAGCGAGAGGGTCTGATCATGGAGTATGAGGGCCTGATCATGGAGTATGTCTAACATCTAGACCGTTCATCTCCACCGTCAGCTGACTGGGACGGTGGGGATCTCACTTTAATGTATATGTTTTAGCCACGCCATCCAGCGCCCACCTTGATGCTGAGGACTATCCAACCGTCCATCCATTTGGCTATCTTGTCTCAAGCTTGAGAAAGAAATAAAATAAAATAAAAATAAAAATAAAATAAAATTAAGACAGATCCAATTATCAGTGGACCGCACTGCCAAAAAAAAAAAAAAAAACAAAACAGTGGAGATTGAACGTCCACCATGGAAAACCCTTTTGGGGTCATAGAAGTTTTGGATCAGGATGATATTTGTTTTTTTTTCCTTCAACTTAGGTCTTTGTGACCGTATGGTCTGGTTGGACGATAAATAAAATGGTGGGCCCTGCGAATTTAAACGGTGAAAATCATTATCTCCATTGTTATTGTAGTATGGCCCAGATAATCCTTCCATGGGATTTATTTTTGGCAATGCTCTAAAATGGCCTTTAACTGATGTGTGTGCCCCACCTTGATGTGATGTATGTTGGGCCCATTTGAGAGCCCCTTTATGATATATTTGAGGCCCACATGATGCGACTTGATTTGATGTATCTGAGGCCCACATAATGCGGCCCGACTTGTTGTATATGAGGCCTATTGGTGCAGCCCATTGTGATATATTTCCGGCCAGTGTAAAGAGGCCCATTCGTTAAGGTCCAATATGATGTATTCGGGGCTCATGGGTTGAGGCCCATTGTGATATATTTGGGGCCCATGGGTCGAGGCCCATTGAGATGTATTTGGGGCCCATGGGTTGAGACACATTAAGATATATTTGAGGTCCAAGTATGAGGCCCACTTGACTGTATTAGGCCCATGTGTAGGACTCACCTATTGTGTATTCAAGGCCCATAGGTTGTGGCTCATTGTGATGTATTTAAGGCCCATAGGCGAGGCCCGTTGTAACGTATGTGTGGCCGTTACGTTGCGTATAAATCCCTTATGTGGGTCACTGCTTGAGAGCAATGTTGGTTAAATGTCCACATTGATGGACAATGATGGTTGAATGTCCACATTGTGACCTTCCATTAGGCCTTGTTAAGCTCATTCTTACTGAGTTCGATTGTCATGACCGATTACCGATTCTGATTGACGTGACCGATTTGCTGAATTCTGATTATCGGTCGATTCCGATTGTCATGACCGATTGCCGATTCTGATTGATGTGACCGATTTGCCGAATTCTGATTATCGATTGATCCTGATTGTTGTGGCCGATTGCCGATTCCGATTGACGTGACCGATTTGCCGATTCCGTTTATCGACCGATCCGATTGTCGTGACCGATTTGCCGAATTCTGATTATCGATTGATCCTGATTGTTGTGGCCGATTGCCGATTCCGATTGACGTGACCGATTTGCCGATTCCGTTTATCGACCGATCCGATTGTCGTGACCGATTTGCCGATTCTGATTATCGATTGATCCCGATTGTCGTGACCGATTATCGCGGTCGATTGCCGATTCCGATTGACGTGACCGATTTACCGACTCTGATTATCGATTGATCCCGATTGTCGTGGCCGATTGCCGATTTCGATTGACGTGACCGATTTGTCGATTCTGATTATCGATCGATCCGATTGTCGTGACCGATTTACCGATTCTGATTATCGATTGATCCTGATTGTTGTGGCCGATTGCCGATTCCGATTGACGTGACTGATTTGCCGATTCCGTTTATCGATCGATCTGATTGTTGTGACCAATTTGCCGACTCTGATTATCGATTGATCCCAATTGTCATGGCCGATTATCGTGGCCGATTGCCGATTTCGATTGACGTGACCGATTTACCGACTCTGATTATCGATTGATCCCGATTGTCGTGGCCGATTGCCGATTTCGATTGACGTGACCGATTTGTCGATTCTGATTATCGATCGATCCGATTGTCGTGACCGATTTACCGATTCTGATTATCGATTGATCCCGATTGTCGTGGCCGATTGCCGATTCCAAGTGACGTGACCGATTTGCCGACTCTGATTATCGATTGATCCTGATTGTCGTGGCCGATTGCCGATTTCGATTGACATGACCGATTTTCCGATTTCGATTGACATGACCGATTTTCCGATTCCGATTATCGATCGATTCCGATTGCCGTGACCGATTACCGACTCCGATTGTCGTGACCGATTTGCTGATTCTGATTATCGATCGATCTGATTATCGTGATCGATTTGCAGATTCTGATTATCGATTGGTCCCGATTGTCGAGGCCAAGTATCAAGGCCGACTCCGATTGTCGAGGCCGAGTTCGAGTGTCGATTTTTTTTATTAAGGCTGATTGTCGAGACCTATATGGTGTATATGCGACTTGTATTTGAGGCCCATTGTGTTACATTTGGGGGCCAGGCGATGGAGCTCATTATGATGTATGTTAGGCCCATGAGAAAGGCCCATTGTGATGTATTCATGACCATGATGCATGGCCCATTTGATGTATTCGAGACCCATATGTAGGGCCCACATGTCATGTATTTGAGGCCCACGAGCAGGGCCCGCCTGTTGTGTATATGTAGCCCTTGAGTAAGGCCCACTGTGCCGTATTCAGGCCTTTGTGTGAGGCCGTAGGCCCATTATATGTTTAGCTCTATGTGGGCCACTCCTTGGGGGCAATGTTGGTTAAATGTCCACATTGTCGAGGTCGATTATCGATGCCGGTTGATACCAATTATGAGTATGTGATAGCATAGCATCACGATACATGCCATACGCATCATCTGCATGTTTGTTATGAGATGTGGTTGATTATTGCATATGTCATTGAGCATGTTGTTATGAGACTCCCTGATATGTGGAGGTTATCTCACACGAGCGCGCGGTATGCGCAGGATTGATGCATGACTGGATTGTATGACTCATGCATCTCGCATTATGATTACTGTACGCCCTAGCGACATCAGGGCTGTAGCCTCCACAGGCATATCGTGGATGGCCAAATGGGACACGAAAATGTTTAGTTCTAGCATACGGGCACCATAGATGTCCCTGTGTGAAAATCCTTAAACCTCTGAGGCCAGGAGACGCCCCGACGTCGAGACCAAGTGGATACACGAGCGCCCGAGTGCCGAATACCAGGAGGTCGCGTCTCCCACTGTGTCGTGGTCGGTTGGGAGGGGGTATGGCCTTACTCGCCCGAGGGTAGGGGGCAATACTAGGCTGAGTTTGATTAGCTCGTGAATGGGTCCACTATCGACATGCCGGATAGGTATTGGCAGACTATTGGCAAGGCGGATAGTGAGGTTTCCTACGCTCACTTGGATTGTGTGGCTAGGAGAGCGGCAGTGCCATTTAGAGTGTACTAAACCCCGATGATGATCCCAGAGATGAATTGTACTGATATGTGGATGTAGTGAGGAGTTACATACTCATTCATGCATTCATTCATTCACTATCCACTTGGGTTCGTGGTGCGCAACTATTTGTTACGTGTGCCTTCGCAATAGCTATGATTTTGTTGGGGCGCGTGACTAACCTGAGATCAAGAGTTTACCACATCGAGTCTGACTATCCAAATTAAGTATGGGATTAGTTTGGATAGAAGTCCATTGTGATGGACCCCATAGCCTATGATACTACGTACTACCATACCGACTTCACACTCCAACATGGTCATTCCATTTGTACTGCATGTTGCATTACACCCGCAGCATATGGTATGATTGACGCTATTCATTTTACTTATCAGGAATGTGTATTGTATTGCATTCTCTGCATCTGATATTTGGGCTTTTTATGACTCCTTATTTGCATAACTGTTCTATATTGCTTACTCTGTTATCTTATGATTTATGGATTACCAGTAATTCTGGTACTGTATGATGATGGCATTGTATTAAATACTTGGCACTTACCTTGTGCACACACTTATACCACCCTCTAAGCTTTATATAAGCTTATGCACGATAGATGCGTGCAGGTGATGTTAGGTTGCAGCAGTGTTAAGCTTGGAGCATGCAGCGATCTTCTGGAGCTTGATTTTCGATTTATGTATTTTCCTTTCAGCATTGTACTCAAATGATTATATTAGTGGATATGTGATGATGATGTTGCCTTTGTGAATTAGGTAATCTTGTGGTTATGCTTATTACGAGTTAAATTTACAAAAAAAAATCCTCCTTGTAGGATCCCAGGATCGGAATCTGGCATATGGACGCTGGGAGCCGAGAATGGGGTACTACGGAGGCTGTCGGCACCGGATTCGGCGATCGGGATTCCTGTGAATCCGATTTTCGGGTTTGGGGCGTGACAGAAGTTGGTATCAGAGCATAACTTGGGAATACCTGAAAATAACATCATATATCTGCTGATATCTACCCTCCACTCTATGATTGTTGAGAACTTAGAATGATTAGATCCCCAAGTTTGAATAACTTAGAGATTTCCTGACATAGCTCCCCACCGTTGAGATTACGAGACTGTATAGTATTTCAGTTTCGATCGTCTCTGATTCGGGGTCCGAGGTTCAGTAGGATCAGTACAGTGTTAATAATGCATGTTGGGAGCGCAAGGTTGAAATTAGAGAGCGCTATCCCTATCCTTTTGTAAACAGATTTTGCCTTGACTTATATATGATGTTTCCTCTTCCCTTGTCTATACTGTAAATTTCGAGGACGAAATTTTTATTTGGAGGGGTGAGCTGTAAGGCCTGTATCCTATACCGTACCGTTCTGTAGGCTTCCGCGGTCTTTCCGGTCAAATTTCGGCGACCCTCGACCTGTATCCGATGTTTGCGCGTGATTCTAAGCTGAGTCCTGCATATCAGAGTCGGCTCGACTCGAAACTTGTATCATTGCGACCGCCCCGTCGCCGCGGTTCCGATGCCGCATCTTGCGCATCGAGGCGAGACCCAGGCCAGGAGATGTGGGCCCGTGTTCGGTTCGAGGAAACGCCGCGTGTTGCGAATTTCGAGGGAATCTCTACAATGTGTCCCATCAATCAATCAACCACCCAAGTCAAGTACAACCCATACCCTAAGTACAAGCACCCATCCCTCTCTCACCCACAAGTCAACAATACCCATACCTATCCCATCCCATCCTTACCAAAAAGTCAAGGCAACCCATACATTCCCATGTCATATTCCTTACACCACTCTCTCTCTCTCTCTCTCTCTCTCTCTCTCTCTCTCTCTCTCTCTCATTTTCTCATTTTTCATTCCAAGCAAATCCCATGAGTCCAACGTCCAAGCTCTCCATGAGAAGAGCTAGTGTGGCCCACCTTCGTACCACTCAATCCCACCCTCCAAGCTTCATCTCGACCGTTGAAATCGTTCTCTTGGAGCTCTAGATCGCATCAGTGGAAGGAGGAGTCTAAGATCTAAGGTGGGTGTATTTTGTGATTTGATTGTGAGGTTTTGATGATTTGAGGGCTTACATTTAATGGGACCCATCATGATGTATGCATTGTATTGAGGGGCCCATAGTGGCGGGGCCCCTCCTCCATCCGTTTCTCTTTCTCTATCTCTCTCTCTCTCCTTTTTATTTTTCTTTCTTTGTGTGATGGCCCATCTTGATGGACGGTGCTGTGGACCCCACCTATGATGTATGTATTTTATCCACACCGCAGTCCATCCGGGGTCCGCCTTGCTGCCCATAACAAGTCCCACATGATGTGTGTTTTGGGTCCACACCGTCCAGCAAAAACTGGACAGCGACACCCCCTTGTGCATATGTTGAATCCAGGCCATCCATCATGCCTGGATGCTGGATGGAAAACACAAATATCGGCTTTAGGTGGGTCCCACATGTGTGGACCCAACCCCACGCATGTGCTTGATCTGGACCGTCCGTACGGTCAGCAGCTGGTAGCTGCATTGACGTCAGCAAACCATGATAGATGTGCAGTTTCCCTCTCATACACACATAGTTATATATAAATATAATATATTGCTATATAATATAATATTATATATGATATTACTTTATGCTGGTGGCCCACCTTTAACATATATAAAAAAAAAAATCTGCACCGTCCAGATTCATCTGGACGGTGGGTTCTGGGTAGCACTCTGCCGTTTTTTTTTATTCTCCATGTATTTATATATAATATGTTATATTATATTTTAAAGAAATAAAATGGTGGGCCACTTCCACGTGGAACCCACCAGATGCGTGCATTTCATCTGTTCATCCAACGTCCAGCTATGGACGGTGGAGCCCACCTTGATACGTGGCTATGCACACTGTCCAATCCGGGACATGGATAGAAGTGGATTGACTGGCATACCTCGCACCAGCCGTGGGATTGCTGCATTGATGTTAGCAACTCTGTGTGTCCCACCTACCTGCTGTGGTGACGCCAGCGAGAGGGTCTGATCATGGAGTATGAGGGCCTGATCATGGAGTATGTCTAACATCTAGACCGTTCATCTCCACCGTCAGCTGACTGGGACGGTGGGGATCTCACTTTAATGTATATGTTTTAGCCACGCCATCCAGCGCCCACCTTGATGCTGAGGACTATCCAACCGTCCATCCATTTGGCTATCTTGTCTCAAGCTTGAGAAAGAAATAAAATAAAATAAAAATAAAAATAAAATAAAATTAAGACAGATCCAATTATCAGTGGACCACACTGCCAAAAAAAAAAAAAACAAAACAGTGGAGATTGAACATCCACCATGGAAAACCCTTTTGGGGTCATAGAAGTTTTGGATCAGGATGATATTTGTTTTTTTTCCTTCAACTTAGGTCTTTGTGACCGTATGGTCTGGTTGGACGACAAATAAAATGGTGGGCCCTGCGAATTTAAACGGTGAAAATCATTATCTCCATTGTTATTGTAGTATGGCCCAGATAATCCTTCCATGGGATTTATTTTTGGTAATGCTCTAAAATGACCTTTAACTGATGTGTGTGCCCCACCTTGATGTGATGTATGTTGGGCCCATTTGAGAGCCCCTTTATGATATATTTGAGGCCCACATGATGCGACCTGATTTGATGTATCTGAGGCCCACATAATGCGGCCCGACCTGTTGTATATGAGGCCTATTGGTGCAGCCCATTGTGATATATTTCCGGCCAATGTAAAGAGGCCCATTCGTTAAGGTCCAATATGATGTATTCGGGGCTCATGGGTTGAGGCCCATTGTGATATATTTGGGGCCCATGGGTCGAGGCCCATTGAGATGTATTTGGGGCCCATTGGTTGAGACACATTAAGATATATTTGAGGTCCAAGTATGAGGCCCACTTGACTGTATTAGGCCCATGTGTAGGACTCACCTATTGTGTATTCAAGGCCCATAGGTTGTGGCTCATTGTGATGTATTTAAGGCCCATAGGCGAGGCCCGTTGTAACGTATGTGTGGCCGTTACGTTGCGTATAAATCCCTTATGTGGGTCACTGCTTGAGAGCAATGTTGGTTAAATGTCCACATTGATGGACAATGATGGTTGAATGTCCACATTGTGACCTTCCATTAGGCCTTGTTAAGCTCATTCTTACCGATTCTATCGATCTTGATTATCGATCGATTCCGATGTCATGACCGATTGCCGATTCGATTGACGTGACCGATTTGCTGATTATCGATTGATCCGATTGTTGTGGCCGATTCCGATTGCATGACCGATTTGCCGATTCGGATTATCGAATCCGATTGTTGTGACCGATTATCGATTTCGATTATCGATTGATCCCGATTGTTGTGGCCGATTGTCGATTTCGATTGCCGTGACCGATATGCCGATTCCGATTATCGATCGATGCCATTGTCGTGACCGATTTGCGATTCGATTATCGATTGATCCCGATTGTCGTGGACGATTATCGCGGTCGATTGCCGATTCCGATTGCGTGACCGATTTACCGACTCGATTATCGATTGATCCCGATTTCGTGACCGATTGCCGATTTCGATTGCGTGACCGATTTGTCGATTCGATTATCGATCGATCCCGATTGTGACCGTTTACCGATTCCGATTATCGATTGATCCGATTGTTGTGGCCGATTGCCGATTCCGATTGACGTGGATGATTTGCCGACTCGATTATCGATCGATCCCGATTGTCGTGACCGATTTGCCGATTTCGATTGATCGATTGATCCCGATTGTCGTCAACTCCGATTATCGATCGATGCCGATTACTTTACGTGACCGATTTACCGATCTCGATTATCGATTGATCCCGATTGTCGTGGCCGATTGCCGATTCCGATTGAGCGTGACCGATTTGCCGATTCCGATTATCGACCGATCCGATTGTCGTGACCGATTTCCGATTCTCGATTATCGATTGATCCCGATTCGTGACCGATTATCGCGATCGATTGCCGATTCCGATTGACGTGACCGAATTACCGACTTTGATTATATTTTGATCCCGATTGTCGTGGTCGATTGTCGATTTCGATTATCGTGATCGATTTGTCGATTTTGATTATCGATCGATCCCGATTGTTGTGACCGATTGCCGATTCCGATTATCGATTGATCCCGATTGTCGTGGCCGATTAGCCGATTATCGTGGCCGACCGATTTCGATTTCGATTATCGATTGATCCCGATTGTCGAGGCCAGTATTGAGGACTTTCGATTGACATGACCGATTGTTTCCGATTTCGATTGACATGACCGATTTTCTGGCTTCCGATTATCGATCGATTCGATTGCTGACCGATCACTCATTGTGTGACCGATTTGGCGATGCTCGATTATCGATCGATCGATTATCATGACCGATTGTCGATTCTGATTATCGATTGGTCCCGATTGTCGAGACCCATATGTAGGGCCCACATGTCGATGTATTCGAGGCCCACGAGTGAGGCCCATTGTTATGTGTATTAAGCCCTTGAGTAAGGCCCACGTGCCGTATTCAGCCTTGGTGTTGATGCGTAGGCCATTATATGTTTAGGCTCTATGTGTGCCACTCCTTGGGGGCAATGTTGGTTAAATGTCCACATTGTCGAGGTCGATTATCGATGTCATGTTGATACCATTATGAGTATGTGATAGGCCCATAGCATCACGTATACATGACCATACGCATGCATGGCTCCATGTTTGTTATGAGATATTGGCCGAAACAACCTGATAAAGGGTGACGTGACGAGGTATTAGTGGTGAACAATACGGTGCACCAAAACTGAAATTCAATCTTTGATTGTAATGGCACTCATGTTGCAATAGGCGCAGGAGCACTAGTCCTTAAAGGTCGTAGCCTCCACACGCATATCGTGGATGGCCAGCCAATGGGACACCGAAAATGTTTGGTTCTAGCATATGGCCGCCATAGATGTCCCTGGGCGAAAATCCCTAAACCTCCGATGGCCGGTAGACGCACCAACGCGATGACCGTAGTGTGATAGCATGAGCATCACGAGTGCCGAATACCAGTAGGCGGCATCTCACTATGTCGTGGTCGGTTATGAGGATGGGGTGTGGCCTTACCGCCCGAGGGTAGGGGTCAATATGAGGCATGTTGTTATGACCGACTCCGTGATATGTGGTCCGCTATCTCACACGAGCCGGATGCAGGTATTGATGCATGAGACTCATTGGCTATGCGCATTAGTGAGGTTTCTTACGCCACTTGGACTGGGTGAGCGGCCGTGCCATTTGGAGTGTACTAAACCGTGATGATGGCCGAGAATGGAACACGTCGAAAATGATTATGGTGTCTAGCATACGGCATCTCATATGATGTCCCTGGGTGAAAATCCCTAAATCCTCTTGGGCCCGGAGACGCCCCAACGTCGAGACCGAGTGGATACATGAGCGCCCGAGTGCCGAATACCGAGAGGCCGCCCACTATGTCGTGGTCGGTTGGGAGGGGGTGTGGCCTTACCCGTCCGAGGGTAGGGGGCAAGACTAGGCTGAGTTTGACCAGCTCGAGAATGGGTCAGCTATCGACATGCCGGATAGGTATTGACAGACTATTGGTCAGGCGAATAGTAAGGTTTCTTACGCTCACTTGGACTGTGCGGCTGGGAGAGCGGCGGTGCCATTTGGAGTGTACTAAACCCCGGTGATGATCCCAGAGATGAACCGTACTGATATATGGACTTAGTGAGTAGGAGTTGCATACTCATTCATTCATTCATCATTCACTATCCACTCGGGCTGGTGGTGCGCAACTATTTGTTACGTGTACCTTCGCAATGGCCAGGATTTCGGTTGGGGCGCGCGACTAACCTGAGATCAGGAGTTTACCACATTGGGTCGGTTTATCCAAATTAAGTATGGGATTAGTTTGGATAGAAGTCCATTGTGATGGACCCCATAGCCTGTGATACTACGTACTACCATACCGACTTCACACTCCAGCATGGTCATTCCATTTGTACTGCATGTTGCATTACGCCCGCAGCATATGGTATGATTGACGCTATTCATTTTACTTATCAGGAATGTGTATTGTATTGCATTCTCTGCATCTGATATTTAGGCTTTTTTATGACTCCTTATTTGCATAACTGTTCTATATTGCTTACTCTGTTATCTTACGATTTATGGATTACCAGTATTTTCGGCATTGTATGATGATGGCATTGTATTAAATACTTGGCACTTACCTTGTGCACACACTTATACCACCCTCTAAGCTTTATATAAGCTTATGCACGATAGATGCGTGCAGGTGATGTTAGGTTGCAGCAGTGTTAAGCTTGGAGCATGCAGCGATCTTCTGGAGCTTGATTTTCGATTTATGTATTTTCCTTTCAGCATTGTACTCAAATGATTATATTAGTGGATATGTGATGATGTTGTTGCCTTTGTGAATTAGGTAATCTTGTGGTTATGCTTATTACGAGTTAAATTTACAAAAAAAAAATCCTCCTTGTAGGATCCCAGGATCGGAATCTGGCATATGGACGCTGGGAGCCGAGAATGGGGTACTACGGAGGCTGTCGGCACCGGATTCGGTGATCGGGATTCCTGTGAATCCGATTTTCGGGTTTGGGGCGTGACAATATCGATATTCAAAGATCAATCATATCGAGACCAGGTCGTTGTCATCGAATTAGGACACAAAACTGGCCAACTAGTCTATAGGAAAACTCCTTAAAAAGATCGATGAATGGAAACTGGTATCAATATCATCGATATTTAAAACCAGATGATATCGAGGAATGCTCGATCGTATCGATGCCTGTTCTGTTCCAATGGCAAGTCTACTCTCATGTTTTTTAAATATCGAGGAATCAAACCATGGGTCGATGAAATCAGAGTTTGAAATCCGATGACATCGAAGCATGTTCGATATCTTCGATCAGTTGGCAAAAAGGTTCAAACGCATTTGACAGATTAAGTTTGTATCATTGAGCAGCAATTCGAAGTTATCGAGAGTATACGCTCGATGGTATCGAAGCCTGCTCGATGATATCAAACTCTGTAAAAAATATGACTGTTTTATTTCCGTTGAAACTTTTTGCCTATTTAATGAGAGCTTGTGTTAGGTTGTCTTTAGAGAAAATAGATAGAGCTTTTGAGTGTTTAATTCAGATCACCTACCCTAAGCCCTTTTCCCTCATGGGATTTCATCCTCTAACCCACCCTCATTATTGATATTCAATAGTGGATTGGAGAATGAACTCCCGCATTCAATGATCCTTCAGCTACTATCTTAATGGCAAATCATTAAGCTGGGATACCTCGAATGCTTGAATGCTTGGAATCACTCTTACTCTGAAATATAAAAACATTTAATAGAGTAAGATTCCAACATAACCTTGACCTAACCTATCGCCTATATTGGTACATCATCAAGTGTTGTGGATCAAGTGAGCTAAAGAATCTTCATCATCAAAGGAGGAGATCTTCATCAACGTGCTTAATGGGGCTCATCTACTTATCTGTAAGTCATTAAAGTCCAGAGACCCTGCTGATCATTCTTTTGTGTAGGATTGGGTCACAAGTGATTGTTACCCCTTTCAAGTCCTCATAGGAGGCCTCCGACGGGAGAATACATGTGGGTGCTCTGTGTTGATCCTTGCTCTTATTGAGCATAAACTTAGGTCCTTAGTGTAGGTCCTTGGCCTGTGTGGCCTAAACCCCTGGGTGTTGTGTGTTGACCCTTGCTCTTGTGTAGGGCATAAACTCTAGGTTCCTTGTGTGGATCCTTGGCCTGTGTGGCCTAAAACCTGGGTGTTGTGTGTTGACCCTTGCTCCTGTGTAGGGCATAAACTTGTGTCTCGTGGAGACATGTTAGGTACCTTGTGTAGGTCCTAGAGTCAGCCTTGGATAGGTTGTACTAGTTTGAGGTGAACCTGATTTGAAACCTCCGTTAGTGAAATCCATTACACTCAAGGGTTAAGTGCGTCCGCCGGGAGTGGAGTAGGCAAGTAGCCAAACCACTATACATGACTATGTTTGGGATTGTTATTTACACTTTACTTTTCTGTGTTTGCTTTGAATGTTCACATGATGCATGATGACATGAATATTTAGAACTAATAAGTATCACATTCCACACACAGTCACTCATTCATCCATCATAGACTAAATTTATATATATTGCTTGGATATTGAATAGTCTTTTGATTGGACCCTCTATTTGGCTTGGAAGCCATTAGAGTTAAGTTAAAGATATCATAATAAATTGTTATATTAGATCAAGATAATGATGATAGGATTTTAAACAGTAACAAAATTTTATAAAGTCCTATTCACCCCCCCTCTGGGATACTTTAACCTATTCCTACTTCTACTAAAGCGGTCATTACCGCAATTTCAATAAGAGTAAAAAAGAAAACAAGAGTAAAAATATTATCTGTTTGTCAGTCTAGCTAGCCTACCTCACACGATCTAAGCATTGATTGTAATTCGGATGCAATCTTAACCATATAAGTAGATGTGATAGTATGTATATAGATTTTGTAATTAGTAATTGTTTATGTATATATATTGTATATCTCTATAAATGCCCCATTGATGTTATAGTAATATACCAAAAAAAAAAAAAAAACTTACGAAGAAATCTCCAAAATTTCTAATTGTTCTCATGTTATCATGATATCAGAGTAGGTTAATCATCTTCTTGGAAATTCACAGTATTGTTCTTCAAACCCTCATCATCTCTAGCATTAGCACATGTATCTAGAGTATCATCTGTCATTGCCCTATTGTTGTTGCATGTTAGCGGCCCATCTTCATATTTCCATCCAACCCTAAGACTTAAACCCCAAATCTCATTACCATTCATTCGCAAGACTTGAACCCCAAATCCCATTGTCATCCAGTTGCAAACCCAAATCCCATGCCCTATTTATGTACACTACTCGTGCATCCATTGCCTATGTTGTTCAAATAGTTAGTTAGTATATACGTTGCCAAACCCTGTACTTTACATATGACTATTTTCTTAAGGATTATCCACTACATGAGAGGCACCATCAATTGATCCTTATTTTTCCCATTAACATTCTCCCTTGAACTAGTTGCTTATGCAGACGCTGATTGGGATGGGAGTGATACTACACGACGATTAACCAATTGGTATTGTATGTTTCTTGGCACTTCTCTTGTCTCTTAAAAGTTTAAGAAGCAACACACAGTCTTAAAGTCCAGCACAAAACCTGAATATCGAGCTATGTCCCCTGCATTTAGTGAGATTGTTTGGTCACGAGGCATCCTTTATGACTTTTGGATTCATATTACTACACCTACTCCACTCCATGTATACAATACCAATGCTATCCAAATTACTTCTAATCATGTCATTCATGAGCAAACAAAACACATTGAGGTTGATTGTCATTTCATTCGAGAAATGTTTCAGTGTGAAATTATTTCACTTCCAATGTGGCATCTCATGATCATATTGTGAATATTATCACAAAGACCATGATGACCCCCTGTTACTCTTTACTAGTTCGCAAATTGTTGTTAGTAAATCCCCTACATCAGTTTGAAGGGGTGATGGCGAATCATCTCCTTTCATATATATAGATTTTGTAATTAGTAATTCTTTCTATATATATAGTTTATATATCTTATAAAAGTCTCATTAAGGTTGTAGTAATATTATACAGAAAAACTCAAGGAGAATTATCTAAAAATTTTAATTGTTCCTGTGTTATTAAAATAATTGTTAAGATTCTCTTTATTCTTATAGTGGTTAGTGGATGTCTAGTCATTCACAATCTATCTTCATCTTTATGCAAAAGTTTCCAAATCATGTAGATCATTGAATCTACCACTGGCACATCGAATTTCGATGGTATAAGAGAGACATGTCTAAGCTAAATCCAAAATTTTATTATTTAATTATATCATTTTATTTTAATTAATATGTAGATGGTGCCCATTTTATTTAATTTTGCAGTTACCATGGGAGTATAGCTTGTGGACAATTAAAAATGGAAAGAGAATGAGAAATTGAAGTATGAAGGCCAGTGACCCACTTTGGGTTGTTTAGGATGGGAAAGCCGAAGTTGGCCCAGACTCAAGCGAGCTGCCCCGCTGGCCACAACTACCGTCGGCCGTTCTCTTCTTTTCCTCTCTCGATCTCTCTCACAGCTTTTCTCGCCTTATCGATCTATTTCTCTCTCATTTTTGGCTAAGGGCCACCGTCGACCAGCCTCAACAGCAGCAGCCTTGGCAGCCATAAATAATAGCCATGATAGCAACGGTGGCACACATGCGTTTTTGTCGAACCATCTCTCTCTCTCTCTCATCTCTCTCATTTCCTCTCCAGCATAAGGCCGCTGACTTCAACTTCGCAGCCATGGCTGTCCAATAGAGAAATGCATTTTCTAAACCCTAGCTGTAGAAGATGAAGAGAGATGGGGTTATGTTTTTGGAAATGGGCCTGGATGAAGGGCCTGTGGTCTGTCTCATTTTAAGGCCTGATAGAGTAAGGTTTTAGCCACTATACAAGAGCAAACAAAGACAATAAGTAGGCCTAGTAAAGGAGAGTGAGATCAAGTTAAAATGGATAATGGGCCGGGTTTTTAGGCCTTGTCTTTAGGCTAAATGGGCTTACATGAATATATGTCCATTTTGTAAAGTTTTTGGGCCATCTTTAAGCCCAAATCAAATGTACTTGATGGGTCCACTCTATGAAGGCCATGGACAACAATGATTGTTGTCCAAGTGATGTCCATGACCCCTTTAATAAAGTGGACCAAAATATGGGATTGTTGATGTTCATGACCCCTTTAATAAAGTGGGCCAAAATATGGGATTGTTGATGTTCATGACCCCTTTAATAAAGTGGGCCAGTTTGATATCATTCCTTAATCAACATCGCCCACCAAAAATAAACACAAATGTGAGGGAAAAGTTCAACATGATCAAATTGATCTAATTCAGTCATGATATGTCTCCCAAATTAGAGACTTGATGTGATCCTCCAATACAAATGCTCAATCAAGCGTGAGACCTTCCATCTCACCTTGTCCCTAGTTCTCTCACACTTGATGACCACTTAACCTTTCATGAAATGTCCAATTCCACTAAATCGTTATGAAATTTAGGGTACTAAAAATTCATGAACCACAACTCTTTCTTTTTAAGTTGCTCTTGTGTCCCAACTCACCTTAGGACAATCGAAATAATTCCTCCCCATAACCCATAAAATTATAGTCAATAAAAGGTTCACACACATTTATGTTGTCCAAGATATAAATGAATGCATCTGTCATGTATATACATAATCATATTCATCACTATTGGCCTGACAAGACACACAACACCAACATGTGTTACCTTTAAAACCTTGGAGATATCTAAACTATTAACATTAAATAATTAAATAATAATAATAAATAAATAAATAAAAATAAAAAAGTTAGCCATCTACCCAACCAAAAACTAATTATGAGAGAGAGAGTATATTAATATAAAAAAAAAAAAAAAAAAAAACAATGCTAAGGAATTGTTTCCTACATTCCAAGGGATCATATGGTTCTACTAATCAAGAAACATAGGACTCCACCATATTGGGACCATGGTTCAGTGATCCAAACCATTGATCTAATGGTTCCACATTAGATGGGGATGCTGCCAAAAGGAATGAAAGAATCGATCCCTTTGATTGTTGGAATTTTTCCTTTTTAATGTGAACCATTGCTTTCATTCTCCTCAACCATCTAATTGTAGGAAATTGATCCAAGGTTTAGGATCCTTCAATCTTTCAGAGTTTTTCAAGGCACCAACATTGCCACATGCCCAGATCCCCATTACTCTCTAGAATCACTTTCATTTGATGATCCTAGCTATCTGATCAATGCCCAACCAAAAAAGGCCTTTTTTCTTTTTTCTTTTAATTTATAATCATTGAATATTGAGTCGAGTCTCTGGATCAACCCATCTTAGCTGAATATCAACTTGAGCTATGTTTTCTGTTTTCATATTATTGAAGCAGTTTTCCAGTAGACCCTCCTTGATACTCTTAAAAACCTACACAGAGGAAAAGAGAGACAAATGAGACTCTGGCTAGTACATGGGATCCTCTGATGCCTAAGTCAGTACCTTGGGTCTTTGAAGGATATGATCTCTTTGGAAAAGAGTCACTAGTCATATTTTAGATGGAGTATGTTAAAGGCTTTTCTATTTATATGAGAAGGAAGATCACACAGAATGAAGTTTTCCCTGTTTAGGACTCCTGATACTTTAGAGATCTTCTCGCATAGGTATCCGATCCCCTAGGGATTTCCCCAAAATAATGAACTTTCGAGATTCTTGGGACCCGATCTTATCCCCCGAAGATCTTAGGAGAGATCTTTGGGTTGTTCGAGAGATTCTCGAGCTGTTCATTCCGGGTGAGGTCCGAGAGGTCGGGCGATGGAGGCATGTGGTACCCAGGAAGTAGGTAATACCGGCTGTTTGACATATCAACATTCACCCTAGTTGAAATCCGATGGTCATTTAACCATTTCGGAGACAATGTTGAGCTATGGCCGACCTATGGTCGGGTCGACCTACAACTGACCTATAATCGACCTATAGCCATCATGTAGTTGTTCCGACCTATTAAATAGGTCAACTATTCATCGAGTGGGCCTATATCTGTGCCGACCTACTTTAGGTCAGCCTTTCTTGACCAGTAGATGTCTTGTAAGTAGTTTTAGCCCATTGGATCTATGCTAGTTGTAAAGTCACCCTCTTTTTATAGGTCAAATTATTTTTCCCCCAATAGTAAGCACCCCTTACTTTCGAGTCATTCTATATAAACTTGGGAAGTAAGTTAGATGTAACTTAGGTTGGATTCTGTTATCATAAATGCTGAGTATGGCGGCCAACACAGAAGTCGAGGTGTGTCGATAATCATGTACAACATAGTCAAGGTGGCGTTTCATGGCTCGAGGTCACGTGGTCTGCCAGGCCACCGTTTCGATGTCGGATCAACCAGATATTGACACATGGCCGATTCTTGATATTAGGGTCGACTGACGCATAAGGTCGCACCACGTGTCGAAACGGGGTAGTCAAGGAGACGTCATATGGAACCTACATTGATGGGCGCACTCAAACGCTGCTACATGGCTTTCCTATATAAGGGAAGCCATAATGCATTTTAAAGGGTCCATTTGCATTTTTCCCCTTCCAGTCATCTTCCTTAACTTACAAGTAGCGATTTCTGACTACTATACTCACCAGTGGCCAGGTGAATCTTCCCTCGGTGAGCTCCATTTCCTCACTCGTCCCCTCCCTTTCTTTTTCCTTCGTAGTAACTCTCAACATCTATAAAGACAGACACCATGTTTGACTCTTTAAGTTCAAGGGAGGGGGTCTCCAGTGGCAACAGTGGGGGGAGTAGCTATCGTACAACGTTGAACCCACATCGTCGTTGATGATGATGGGCGAAGCTGGTTTCCAGGCGTCGCGAGCAGTGGAGAGGTCCCCTGCAAAGAGACTGGTGGAGCGTAACCTCTTCGATGGAGAGGACGTAGAGGGGGGTCCTCTGGCGAGGAGGAAACAAAGGGTCCAATAGCCTCGACCCTTTCTGAGTCCAATTTGGCTCAGATTAGGCTAGGATACTATATCCCTAAGTCAATGATTCTCCATGTTCCTCTGCCAGATGAACTTCATGACTGTCCTCTAGAGGGAGCCATTGCAGACTTCCAGGTCGCCCTTCAATGCGGCCTTATGCTCCCTTTGCAAGGTATAGTTTGGTGGGTGCTTGCTCGTCTGGACTTAGCCCCAAGACAGATGATCCTTAATGGATGGAGGGCATTGATCGGCTATGCCATCTTATGGTCCGAGCTGGAGTAGCCTGAACTCACTGTCGAGGAGTTCCTCCACTTATACCAGTTAAAACCAAACAAATCTCACACAGGCTGGTATTATCTCTCTATTTGGCAAGGGACTGAAGGAAGACTTATCACTGACCTCCCATCATGTAAAACCCGTATCCTAGCACGTACCGTTCCGTAGACTTCCATGGTCCTCCTGGCCGAATTTCGGCAACCCGCGATCTGTTATCGGCAGTTGTGCGCAACCTTGAGTCATGTCCCGTATTCTAGAGTCGGCTCAACCCAAGACTTATACCCTTGTGACCTCACCGTCGCCGTGGTTCTGACGCCGCGTATTACGCACCGAGGCGATACCCAAGCCAGGAGATGTGGGCCTGCGTTCAGTTCGAGGAAAAATACTATACATTTGCTAAACCCAAGAGAACATGTCAAATCTGCATCAATCAAGTACACATCACTGACACCCATCCCCAAGTACAACACTCATCCCTAAAGTCAACTCTTCCATCACTCACCCATCTCTCTCTCTCTCTCTCTCTCTCTCTCTCTCTCTCTCTCTCTCTTACAACCTCTCTCATATCTCTCTCTCTCTCTCTCTCTCTCTCTCTCTCTCTCTCTCTCTCATTCTCCAAGCAACCCAACCATCCAAGGCATGAGAGCTCCATGAGAGAGCTTTGTGTGGCCCACTTCCCACCTCCCCATCTCTCATCTCTACCCTTCATTCTTCATCATCCTTCGTCAAAGTTGAAGCCGAGGAGCTAGGGATTTCATTGGACCAAGAAGATCGAATGGTGGGTGATCTACCATTAATTTCTAATTTTAGGGCCTACTTGTATGTGGGACCCATTTTGATGTATGTGTTGTAATCTAGAAGGGCCCATAGTGGCGGGTCCCTCCATCTCACCATTTTCTCTCTCTTTCTTTCTTCTTATTTTATGGTGATGATAATGATGTTTATGGCTGGTGGGCCACGTGTGCATGGACACCACCTTCTATCTTATCTATACCATCCATGCATTGGGCCCACCTTGCTGGACTATCTAGCAAACGGGATTGTTGCCCGTCCATCTGGACAGGCCCAGATGAGGAGATAACACAAATATCAGCTTTATACAAAGCTGAGGTGGGCCACACGTTTGGACCCACCATGAGATATGCGTTAGATCCACCGTCCACGTGGGATGGTGGGGTCCAGATGTATGTGGTCTGTCCTCACCGACGGTGGGACGACCTGATGTATGTACTACCCAGGACATCCAGTCCTTGGACGAGATCTGGACCATCCAGATCATCTGGGCCCACCTTAATCTCCACGTGGGACTCACCTTAAATGCATGTGTTGTATTCATACTGTCCAGCGTCGTTACAGTGAAGTGTGTGCTGACAGTGGGGTGTCCTAACCAGCTAACAGATATAAATAAATATATATATATATATATATATATTAATAATAATAAAGGTAATGTTATTATCATATATTATATTATAATATATATATATATAATGGTGGGCCCTATGTGGGACCCACCTGCTGTGATATATATATAATGTTGTGGTCCCCATATCTCCTTCGTCCATCCATTTACCTGAGGACCACTGTGATGCATGGTCTTAGTTAAAATGTCCAGATAGCTGGACGCTGGGACCTACACACCGATGTTTGTGTTACACCTGAACCGTCTATCGACACTGCGCGGCAGCATGTGGACCCCACACCAGCAATATAACTGATGTGATAATGTCAGTGCTTCTATAGGCCATTAATGCTTGTGTTGTATCCCTACCGTCCATCCATTTCTGGGGCTACACAGCAGTAGCTGGGTATTGACGTCAGCAGGTTCTATGGGACCAACTATGATGTATTTATTTCATCCATACCATCCAAATTGTGTTGGACGGTGTTGGGCTATGTTTAGACAATACTGATTTACATAGCCAATGTTTAGATGGTACTGATTTATATGGATAATGTTTGGATGGTGTTGATTTGCTCGTCCAATATTGGACAGTGCTGATCATCATTAGTGGGCCATGTACCCCTAAGATCGTGTACAGTGATACATATATTGCACCTACCACTATTGAAATGATTTTAGATGTAATCCAAGCTCCCACCATCCATTAGGACATAGGACCCACCGTGATTTATATGTCATATATTCACACCATCCATTCATGTGGCCCCTATGTGATGTACATGTTTTTGATGTGAGTTGTCCATATCATGTGGCCCACTTTGATGTACATGAAGCATATGAATAAGGCCAATTGGTGTGGCTCATTGATGCATCCCACTTGATGTACATGAGGCCCATTGGTGTGGCTCATTGATGCAGCGCACTTGATGTATATGAGGCCCACTGGTGCTACCCATGTGACATGGCAGACTCGTTATATATGAGGTCCATTGTGATGTGTGATTACTCCATAATGTATTAATGATGATTAGAGCGGGCCATGCCTTGGGAGCAATGATGGTTAAATGTCCACATTTGACCTTCCCTTAGGCCTTGTTAGGCTTATTCTCACCGATTGTCGAGGCCGGTTCTGATTGTCGAGGCTGATTTTGCTTGTCGAGGCCGATTGTCGAGGCTAATTCCGATTGTCGAAGCCAATTGTCGAGGCCAATTCCGATTGTTGAGGCCGATTCTAATTGTCGAGGCCGATTCTGATTGTCAAGGCCAATTCCGATTGTCGAGGCCGATTCTGATTGTCGAGGCAAATTTCGATTGTTGAGGTCGATTCCAATTGTCGAGGCCGATTAATGAGGCCAATTCTAATTGTCAAGGCCAATTTCGATTGTCAAGGCCGATTCTGATTGTCGAGGCCGAGGCCGATTGTCGAGACCCATATGATGTATATACGGCCCATAGTTGAGGCCCAATGTAATGTATATATGGCCCGTAGTTGAGGCCCAATGCGATGTATATGCGGCCCATGTTTGAGGCCCAATATGATGTATATGCGGCCCATAATTGAGGCCCATCGTGATGTGTATTAAGCTCTTGAGTAAGTCCCATGGTGTTGTATATTAGGCCCTTATGCGAGGCCATGGGTCCACTATATGTCAGGCTCTATATGGGCCATTACTTGGGGGCAATGTTAGATAAATGTCCACATTGTCGAGGCTAATTGTTGATGCCAGTTATTAATACCGATTATGAGTATGTGATAGTATAGCATCATGATACATGCCCATACGCATCATCTGCATGTTTGTTATGAGATGTGGTTAACCATTGCATATATCATTGGGCATGTTGTTATGAGACTCCTTGATAAGCGAAGGTTATCTCACATGAGTGCACAGTATGCGTAGGATTAATGCATGACTGGATTGTATGACTCATGCATCTTGCATTGTGTGTTATGACTACTGTACACCCTAGTGATATCAGGTTCATAGCCTCCACAGGCATATCGTGGATGGTCAAATAAGACACCAAAAATATTTAGTTCTAGCATATGGGCGTCATAGATGTCCTTGGGTGAAAATCTCTAAACCTCCGTGGCCAGGAGACGCCCCAACGTCGATACCAAGTGGATACATGAGTGCCCGAGTGCCAAATACCAAGAGGCTGCGTCTCCCACTGTGTCATAGTCGGTTGGGAGGAAGTGTAGCCTTACTCACCCAAGGGTAGGGGGCATAGCTAGGCTGAGTTTGACCAGCTCGTGAATGGATCCACTATTGACATGCCGGGTAGATATTGGCTGACTACTAGTCAAGCGGATAGTGAGGTCTCTTCCACTTGCATGGTCGCACGTCAGTGAGCGACGATTTACATGTAAAGTGTACTAGACCCCGGTGATGATCCCAGAGATGAACAGTACTGATATGTGGACTTATTGGGGAAGAGTTGCATACTCATTCATTCATTCACTATCCACTTGGGCTGGTGGTGTGCAACTATTTGTTACATGTATCTTCGCAATGGTCAGGATTTCGGTTGGGGTGTGCAACTAACCTGAGATCAGGAGTTTACCGTATTGAGTTTGACTATCCAAATTTAGGTATGGGACTAGTTTGGATAGAAGTCCCTTGTGATAGACCCCATAGTCTGCGATATTACGTATTATCATCCCGACTTCACTCTAGCTTCGTCATTTCATTCGCACCGCATAATTGCATTACATTCACAGCATTTAGCATTTTGGGTTGCCATGTTTCTGCATTTATATGACATAGATACAGCTGACGGTATTTGTGGACTCATCAGGATTTGCATATTGCATTGCATCATCAGCATTTAATATTTGGCTTACTGTCTCCGCATTGCATAGCTAATCTACATTGCTTCATCAGTATATGATATTGTTTTTATTATAATTTTTGCATTGCATAGCCTGGATAAGGCTGATGGTATTTATTGGCCTATAAGCATGTTTTCACATTACTCTGATATCGTATGATTTATGAACTTGACAGTATTTCAGATATCGTATGATTTATGGGCTTGTCAGTATTTCCGCTTACTCTAATTACTCTAATATTGCTTACTTGGTACTTACCTTGTGCACACACTTTCACCACCCACTAAGCTTTCTATAAGCTTATGCATGATAGATGTGTGCAGGTGGCATTAGGTTGCAGCAAAATTGAGCTTGGAGCACGCAGCGGACCTCTGGAGCTTTGATTTTGTCATATGCATTTCCCTTTTAGCACTGTATTCAAATGTTTATATTAGTGGATATGTGATGATGATGTTGCCTTTGTGATTTGGGTAAACTTGTGGTTATGCTTATTACGAGTTACATGTAAGTTGGAAAATCCTTCTTATAGGATCCCGGGATCGAAATCTGGCGTATGGATGCTGGGAGCTGAGAATGGGGTACTACAGAGGCTGTCAGCACCGGATTCGGTGATTGAGAATTTTGTAAGCCTGATTTTTGTGTTTGTGGTGTGACACATCATCCAATAAGAATTGGAGGGACAAGTGGTTTTGGGCCTCTGGATGTTGGGAAGTGGCAGACCTAACCTTCCATCAACATTTAGTCCCTTTAACATTTACTGAACCAGGTCGGCATTCCTTGAACTTAACTCTTCCTTAGATTTTCCTCAATTGGTCTGTCTTTGAATGTTCTTAACTTGTTCATACATGTCTTCTCTCTTCTTACAGTTATTCCTAAGTATCCGACCCTACTGAACGCTGGGTCTCTTGCTTAAATCAAGACAACAAGATCACTAGGGAAGGAGGATAGGACTTGGAGATCACTTTTGTTGGGGCACTAAAAATGATCAAGAAAAGATAAAGGCATAAAAAAAGGAGAGAGAGGAAGGGAAAATAAGTTGCACTGGACATGAGTTACGCGGGTCCGCGCAACTCGCTCGACTTGTGCTGAGATGCGCAAGTTCCGTCGAAGGAACTAATGATCCTAGGTGGGGTCCATGGCACAAGAATCGAGGGCTCACAGTGCAAATGCCTATAAATACCCCCTCACCCCCTCATTTGATGGATTGAATGTTCAGGAGATCAGTCTCTCTAACAGGTATTGAGGGCAGAGAGAAGGGAGGAAAGAGGGCTGCGCAACTCATACAAGTTGTGCGTGTCCGCACAACTCACCAGCCGCGCAACTCTGGTATGAGTTGCGCAAATTATCTTTGAGGGCAGCTGTTATGCTAAAATTTCTAACAAACGATTAAGTTATTTCGAATATTTCTAATGGATCCCAACAGGGGAAGCCCGCACAACTCGTCTCCCCTAGAGATTTGATGAAAATACGCTAGAATGCTGTCGAAATTTACATTTTGATTATAACTTAATTTCATGTATTCTTTTCTTTATTAAGAGATTCTAGCTTAGAATCAGAGGATTAAGAGGATGTAATGACCTCAGAATAAATGAAATTGATGAATATTCCCTTTGTTCTATCCTTATCGATGTTAAATAAGAAATTCCCCCAAATCAAATGCATTTCGTTTCTGGTTGAAACAAAATGGCGACTCTGCTGGGGACATTCTCTTATTTAATGTTGATTTAGGGATAAATTAGGGGATCTTATCACTGTTTGGTGTCTTATAAGATGCCAAAATGGTGACTCTTAGTGGAAACATCCTCCCTTTCATCTCCCAAATAGAATCTATTTATAGATAAGCACCAACTGAAATCGCACATGATCTCTGACAGGAGTGTGTGCATTCAAATTATAATAGAAGAATGGGTGACCATTATCCTCTTGAACGAACAAGTAAAGCTGCGATGGTCACATTACATTCCAAAAAAAGGGTAAAGAGTCCCTACAGACAGAACGCAGAGGTAATAAGGAAAGAGATACATGAAGAGGTCCATGATGGCATCAGAGAAAAAGGGAAAGATAAGGTGGAATGGGTGGCCTATGATGTGGTTAATCATTTAAAAGGCATACTATCTCGGCTAAGCATATATGATGCGCTGCGATTATCAGAAGATTCTAAAAACAGTCTAATACAGGCCCTATCAAATAATAACATTAGGAGAGCATTGCTTACAGAAATGGAACATGACGAACAAAACAATTGTATGCCGATTGTTTCTTTCTCTAACGAGGACTTAATTTGTGGTGAAGATCATAATAGACCGTTGATGGTTTAAGGCCATGTTGGCAGTAAACAAATAAAATGGATAATGCTAAATAATGGGTCTGCAGTGAATTTTCTACCACTGATGATGTCAAGTGAACTCGGAAACCGCTACTCTCATCTATCCCAGTGGGATGATGATACAAGGGTTCAACCAAGATGGACAAAGAGTGCTCAGCAAAATCACGTTGACATTGGAAATCAGGGGACTGATAACGGATGTTGTTTGTCATGTTATTGATGCAGTAACAACATATAATCTCCTTTTTAGGAAGACCCTGGATGCATCAATATGGCATCGTGCCGTTAACCCTTCACCAATGTTTCAAATATTGTAAAGACAGGATCCAATGTAAATGATGGCTGATGCAAAGCCATATATGGAGACAGAATCTTTCTTTGCTAATGCCAGATATTATGACGAATTCGCCACAGAAAATAATGAGAGAAGCAATAAAAATGAAATGATGAAAGATAGCACTATCATAGCACAAGACAAAATTACAAAGATAGCAATGTCAGAGAAAGAGAAGGTGAAACAGAAATTCTATTTTATACCAAAACATTTAAGACGACTAGGACAGCCCCCGCTGACATTATTGTCACTCGAGCAGTTAGAAATTTTTCAAGAAAATTACACGATGCCTCTACCGTAAGTTGAAAGGAAGAAACCATTCTCAATTATGCCTAAAAGGTTCCATGTTGAAGCCAAAAATAAGAACCCTGAACCTATCGACTTCTACGTAACATCAGAGGGGGAGATAGAAGTATGGGGGGATAATAAGATGAAATCAGCAAAGTTAACACCCAAAGATCTGGAAAGGTACAGCTCTGCTATCAAAAGAATAATGAGGAATATGGGTTTCAATTGTGAAGAGCTAGCAGGTTTGAATGGTGGAAAAGGTATTTTAATCTCTGTTGGGGTTGATGAGAAGAAACAAGAAGGATTTCGCGGGTTGGAAGGGGAATCCTCAGTAAATATAATCACTGTAGGGGCGATAAAAGAAGAGGAAATTGAAATGATTAAATATCTTAAAGTGACTGCCAAGCAAATAGAAGATGGGGGGCAACTGACGATTGATAGCTTGTGAGAAATAAACATAGGGATAAAAGAAGAACCCCGGAACATATTTATAAGCGCCAGTCTTTCTGAGTAGGAGGCCAATCGGTATGTGAGACTTTTAAAAGAAAATAAAGGTGTATTTTCCCGAACATATGCTGAAATGCCAGGCCTAGAACCATCAGTGGCAGTGCATCGATTAAATATTTTCAAAGACAAGAGACCAATTAAGCAAGTACAACGGAGATTCCATCCGGAGCTGGTTCCTTTAATTAAAGAAGAAGTGGGCAAACTCATCAGAGTTGGGTTCATCAGGGAAGTCAAGTATCCCAAGTGGATATCGAATATCGTCCCAGTGAAAAAAAAAAGTGGACAAATCAGAGTATGCATCGACTTCAGGGACTTGAACGAAGCATGTCCCAAAGATGACTTCCCACTATCGATTATAGAGTTGTTAATTGATAGTATGACGAAATATGCTGTCATGTCCTTCATGGATGGCTACGCAAGATATAATCAGATAAGAATGGCTCCGGAAGATGAGGAAGCTACGGCATTTAGAACCTCGCTGGGAATTTACTGTTACAAAGTCATGTCGTTTGGTCTAAAAAATGCTGGTGCAACATATCAAAGAGCGATGCAAAACATATTTCAAGATATGATGCACAAACATGTTGAATGTTATGTAGATGATTTGGTGGTTCGATTAAACAACCATGAAGAACATTGTGAACATCTAGTTTCAGTATTCCGTCGTCTCAGAAAGAAGCAACTGAAGATGAATCCATCTAAATGTGCATTTGGCGTTTCATCAGGGAAGTTTCTTAGTTTTGTCATTAGACATCGAGGAATTGAAATCGACCCAGGAAAGATCAAAGCCATACAGGAAATACCGCCCCCAAAAACACTGAAGGAACTAAAAAGTTTACAAGGAAAGTTGGCGTATATTCGTCGTTTCATCTCAAACCTTGCAGGAAGGTGTCAACCATTTTCTCATCTGATGAAGAAAGGAGTAGAATTTGCGTGGGACCAGTCATGTCAGAACGTGTTTGATTCAATAAAAGAATTGTTGAAACATCTCCCAATATTGGCAGCGCTTGTGAAAGGTAAACCCCTCATTCTCTATATTTCTGCATCAGAAAATTCCTTAATGGCTTTGCTAGCACAAACGAACGAACAGGGAAAGGAAGTCACGCTGTATTATCTGAGCAGAACTTTAGTGGGAGCCGAATGCAACTATGCACCTATCGAGAAAGTGTGCCTAGCTCTGATCTTTGCAGTTCAGAAGTTAAGACATCACTGTCTCTCCCATGATATAATCTTGATTTCGCGAGTGGATGCACTGAAATTCTTAATGACAAGTTCGATGCTATTAGGGAGATTGGTCAAGTGGATGCTTTTACTATCAAAATATGCAATAACACATGAACCGGCAAGAGCAATAAAAGGACAAGCAGTGGTGGATTTTTTGGTAACCCATCCCGTATCGAACAGCGAAATGATAAACGATGATTTTCCAGATGAACAGGTGATAATGACAGAACTATACGGCTCGTGGCAGATGTATTTTGATAGTGCTTCCAAAACTTCAAGAACTGGTGCTCTTCATTAGTCCCCAAGGTGATCTATTGCCATATTCTTTCACATTAGGGGCAACATGCACCAATAATGAGGTTGAGTATCAGGCCCTCATCATAGGGATGGAAATAGCCTAAGAAATGAAGATAAGGGCATTGCGAATTTTCGGCGATTCTAAGTTGGTAATAAACTAACTCATGACAGAATTTGAAGGAAGTAAGAACTCCCCCCATATTATCAGAGAATCCAAGAGCAGATGCTTTGGCCAGTCTAGCTACAGACTTAGCTTGTTCTAATCAGAGCCCTTTACGAGTAACAATCGAAGAGAGAAGGTTCTTCCCGCTTACTGATGATGTCGAGATGGCTGAGGTACTGCCTATATCATGTTTAGAGATTATAATTGATAATTGGCGCCAGCCTTTTGTGGATTATCTTAAATATGATATCCTACCGAATGATCCTGCACAAAAGATGCAAATAAGGGAAAGAGCAAAGAAATTCATTATGTGCAATGAGGAAATCTATGAGAAGTCCTACAACAAGGTGTTGTTGCGATGTTTGGATACGAAGGAGGCAAATCAAATATTGGGTGAAGCACATTTAAGAGAATGTGGAGCTCATCAAGCTGGTAGAAATTTGTTTCATCGAATACGTCGAATGGGGTATTACTGGCCAATGTTGTTCAAGGATGCAATTGACTATGCACGATGATGTCATGAATGCCAAATACATGGTGATATAATACAAGTACCTCCTGAAGATTTGCATTAATCAGTGACTTCTTGGCCCTTTGCAGCCTGGGGGTTTGATGTTATTGGACTCATAAATCCACCGTCATCTAGAGAGAAACAGTGTATCTTGGCAACAACGGATTACTTTTCCAAGTGGACTGAAGCTATTATGTTGACAAGTGTTAAAGAGAGATATATCATGAATTTCATACGACGTGCAATAATATACCGCTACGGTATTCCGAAAAACATTGTCACTGATAACGGGACGCCATTCAAGAATAAGGGAATGGAAAGATTGTGCCGGAAATATGATATTCAGCGTTCTTTCTCGATGCTCGACTATCCACCAACTAATTGATTAGTCAAAGCTTTTAACAAAATAATTGTGAAAATATTGAAGAAAACTGTTGCAAGGAATAAACGTGATTGGGATGAGAAGTTGCAAGAAGCTTTGTGGGCTTATAGAACCACTCATCGCACTGCCACAAAAGCAACACCATACTCTCTAGTCTATGGGGTTGAAGCTGTTATCCCTATAGAGATGCAAGTTGCCTCGCTCAGAGTAACAGTACATCAGTCAATAACAGATGCGCTAAGATCAGATTGGCTGAATTAGATCTGATGGATGAAAAGTGGTAAGCATCTCAGCAATGATTACAGTTGTATCAAGCAAGAATATCCACTGCTTTTGATAAAAGGGTTAAGTATCGTTCTTTCAAAAAGGGTGATATGGTATTAATGTTAAAAAGACCAATAGTGGTTACCCACAAGACAGGAGGCAAATTTGACCCCAATTGGATGGCCCGTAAATAGTATCTGAAGTGTATTCTAAGGGGGCATATCGGGTAGTGGATCAAGACAGATGGGGTATAAGTATACAGGTGAACGCCCATTTCTTAAAAATATACCATCCATGAATATGCGTATAGTTTGATTCAGAAGACTTGCGGCTTAATTCTGTATTTCTTCTCAATCAAAAGGGGGCAGACAAGGGTGCAATAAAGATGGATCTCGATATTCCTTTTTAGTACTGTATTTTCTTTCTGCGAGTACTAATGAAATGCAGATTTTCGAGGTGTATCAAAAGCATCAGCCATTTTGTCAGGTGAAAAGCGCCAAATATGTATATATTGCCAATCGATAAAATGTCAATGATAACGTCGATGATTATCGCCAATGGTCAGCGCCAATGAATTATCACGAGAATAGATCGTCAGACGAAAAAGCTAAATATAAAGATTACAACAGACCATAATAGCAATGATGATTTGCCGCGTATGATAGCAAGAAAGCATTGCTATAAAATTGAACTATGTGACCGAGTCAAGAGCAAGCAACGATGATAAGTGCCAAAAGTCGATGGATATCACCAAAATCGCCAAAATAAGCCTATCTTATCGAAATTGCTATCATCATCAAGCTAATATTATCGTAAATATAACATGAATATTGGCAAAACACTATCAGCAATGATGAAATATCAATTATTGATTTATATGGCTAACCACATGTAAAGTCAATGACGATGATGGCAGCGGTGATGGAAACTTATCATTTAAGGCAGTTAAGTCAACCTTATGCAGCCAACTATGCAGAAGACTTATCATTGTTAACAATGTATATGTATCATTCGGGCAGCAGTAGAGTCTGTGGCCCTAAAAAGCCCATAAAGAGCTTCATACGCACCCATGTTGTCACACCCCAAACCTGGAAATCAGATTTACAAGAATCCCGATCGCCGAACCCGGTGCCGACAACCTCCGTAGTACCCCATTCTCGGCCCCCAGCGTACTTACGCCAGGTTCCGATCTTAGGATCGTACAAGGAGGATTTTCCAACGTACATTTGTCTCATGAGAAGCATAACCACAAGTATACCCAAATCATAAAGGCAACATCATCATCACATATCCACTAATATAATCATTTGAATACAATACAGAAATGGAAATACATATATATCGAAATCAAAGCTCCAAAGGACAGCTGCACGCTCCAAGCCCAATGCTGCTGTAACCTAATGCCACCTACACACATCTATCATGCATAAGCTTACAAAAGCTTAGAGGGTGGTGAAAGTGTGTGCACAAGATAAGTACCAAGTATACCATAAAGCCCATAAATCATACATCATTGGAATAAGCAGAAATACTGACAAGACATAAATTATACAATATCAGAGTAAGCGAAAATATACTAGTAAGTCCATGAGTGCTATCAATCGTACCAAGCTATGCGATGCAAAACATAATAAGACAATAACAAATGCTGAGGATGCAATGCAATATGCAAATCCTAACGATCCACGAACACCATCAACCTCATGCAAAAACATAGTAACCCAAAATGCTAAGTACTGCGGATGCAACATAATATGCGGTGCGAATGAAATGGCCATGTTAGAATGTGAAGTCGGGATGATAGTACGTAGTATCGCAGGCTACGGGGTTCACCACAAGGGACTTCTATCCAAACCAGTCCCATACCTAAATTTGGATAGTCCGATTCAATGTGGTAAACTCCTGATCTCAGGTTAGTCACGCGCCTAACCAAAATCCTGGCCATGCGAAGGTACACGTGATAAATAGTTATGCACCACCAGCCCGAGTGGATAGTGAATGAATGAATGGATGGATGTGCAATTCCAACTCAATAAGTCCACATATCAATACGGTTGCCCTCTGGAGAAATCACCGGGGTCTATTACACTCCACTCCGACTGCCTCCTCCCTAGCTGCATAGCCCAGTGACTGGAAGAAACCTCACTATCCGCCTACCAATATCGGGCCCGGCTCGTCGATAGTGAACCCATTTACGAGCTGGTCATACTCAGCCTAGCTTATAGCCCCCTCACTCGGGCGGATAAGGTCACACCCCCTTCCAACCGACCACGAAACAATGGGAGACACGACCTCATGGTATAGGCACCAGCGCTCATATTCCACTTGGTCTAGACGTTAGAGCATCTCCTGGTACCAAGGAGGTTCTGGAATTTTCACCTACGGACATCCTGCGTGCCCACAGTGCTAGAACCAAGCATTTTCGGTGTCCCATCTGGCCATCCATGATGTGTCTGTGGAGGCCACGGCCCTGATGTCGCTAGGGCATATAATGATCAAGTCACATATATGTGAGATGCATAAGTCACACTATCCAGTCATGCAGCAATCCTGTACATACGGCACGATAATGTGGGCACTCCATCTCATAAGGAGTCCCATAAATAGTCTACCCAATGGTGTATGTTATGATCAAACATTCCTTATTTCAGGCATACATATGATGTGTATGAGCATGAATCATGGAGTTATACTAAGCATTTTATATGGTGATGACTATCCTCACAACGAAGATGGGCCTTCATGGCCTACACACAACAAGTATGGGCCTATCAATGGGCCCTAGGGAGAGTTATCATGTCGACATTTAATCAACATTATTCTTACAATGTGGATGTCAAACCAACATTGCTCTCAAGGCATTGCCCGCCATAAATGTCATTATATAACCCATGGTGGAATCACACAATGCAATAGACCATGTATACATCCCATTGGGCCTCAACCCATGGGCCTCAAATACATCAAATGGGCCTCAACCCATGGGCCCTAATACATCACAATGGGCCTTAACCCATGGGCCCTAATACATCACAATGGGCATCAACCCATGGACTCCAAATACATCATATGGGCCTCATATACATCAAGTGGGCCTCAACAACAGGCCATAAACATATCAAAGGTGGGCCTCACAAATGGGTCTCATACATATCAAAGGTGGGCCTCACAAATGGGTCTCATACATATCAAAGGTGGGCCCCAATGGATGGGCCATAACTACATCAAGATGGGCCTTAGAATACGTCAAAATGGGCCTACTCACATGGGCCATATGCATATCATATGGGCCTCATACACATCAAGTGGGCCTCAATGGACGGCAATAAATAAATCAAAATGGGCCCCATACATATACCAAGGTGGGCCTCAATGGACGGCCATAAATAAATCAAAATGGGCCCCATACATATACCAAGGTAGGCTTCAATGGACAGCCATAAATAAATCAAAATGGGCCCCATACATATACCAAGGTGGGCCTCAATGGATGGCCATAAATAAATCAAAATGGGCCCCACACATATACCAAGGTGAGCCTAATCACTTGGGCCTTATATATACCAAGGTGGGGTCCACTTGAACTATAGATCTGTCTTATTTTTCATCTCAAGCCGTTAAGGTAAGCTCGCCAAGTGGTTGGACGGTTTAGATGCAACATATGCATCAAGGGTGGGTCCCATAAAGATGGACGGCATGGGTGAAACATATACCTCATGGTGGGGTCCCCTTGCCGTCCAGCAGCCAGCTAAAATGGCTGGACGGCATGGATTGAACACATACATCTAGGTGGGCTCCACCATCCACGGCAGTGGACGGTGTGAATAAAACACATATAATATTGTGGGCTCCACCGTCCGCCTGGATGGTGGGAATAAAACACATATCATTATGGGTCCCACATGGGGCCACCGTAATGTTTATCTGCCATCCAATCTGTCCATGAGGTCACATAGACCTAGACGCTGAGGAAAAACAAATTTCATCTTAATCTAAAACTTATGTGGCCCATAAAAGGGTTTCAAGGTTAAATGTACAATCCCACTGTTTCCTTTGATGTGGGCCACTTGAGCCGTGTATACAGATGATTTTTGGTGTGAGGCCCACTGCCCTAAGGGCCAACAAGATGGACGGTGTGGATATTGCACATACATCATAGTGAGGCCCACGGCAGGGGACTCGTGGTCCTACCCGTCCGCCCGTAGTGCAGCACTGGCGCTGCCTGCGTCTCTAACAGCAGCAGCGTCAGCTGCTGCATGTTTATTTTTTTTAATCGTGTTTTATCACGGTTTTCCATACATGGGGCCCACTTCAAGTGAATCCCCCCTGGCCAATGGAATCTGCAGTCCATAACCCACCCATCAAGCCCAATATCTGATATTTTTCGGTCTATAGAAACGGCAGGATGGTTTTTCAATGGTAGAAACCACTATTTTATGTACTATGGCCCGCTAGAAGATCGGATGGACTTCATTTTTTGGCTCAACGCCTAAAACGGTCTGAGAAATGAAATGGACAGCGTGGATTAACAACATGCATCAAGGTGGGACCTATACAAGTGACCATTCCCAAAAGCTTGAAACAAGCTCATATTTGTGTTTTCATTTCATGTCCAAGGGCGTCCCTGGATGTGGACGATCTGTGCAGAACACATGTAGCAAGGTGGGCCTTGCTCAGGTGGGCCACCAAATGATGGATGGTGTGGATACAATACATATAAAGTGGGCCCCCACTTATGTATCGCTTAGATAAAATACATGCCTTATGGTGGGGTCCATTCGGGTGGGCCACACGGCCACCTCATCACATGAAAAGAAATGAAAGAGAGAGGGAGAGAGAGAGAGAGAGATAGAGAGAAAGAGAGTGGGACGCGTGTGATGGAGGGACCCTGGCACTTGGGCCCTCCGTTTCAAGCATTCAATCATACATCAAGTGGGTCCCAATACATGTGGGCCCACCAAATCAAAGATCAATGGTGGAGATTCCTCCTCCACCCAAAATGGATGGTCTAGATGACCTCTAGCTATGCAAAGAAAATAAACATCATGATGGGGTCCATGGAGAATGGCCCCATCATGGAATGATCATGAGCATCAAGGTGGGCCATCGGCCA
Organism: Magnolia sinica; assembly: GCF_029962835.1. Classification (NCBI taxonomy): domain Eukaryota; kingdom Viridiplantae; phylum Streptophyta; class Magnoliopsida; order Magnoliales; family Magnoliaceae; genus Magnolia; species Magnolia sinica. The sequence continues at coordinate 93,873,857 of NC_080573.1, read as the reverse complement.
CACCTAGGGTCCAAAGTGAGATCCATACCATCAATCGGTAGGCCTCACTTGGCCCATCATCAAAACATGAAAAATCTAGCCTAATAAGCACCCACCTTCGATCTTCTTGGTCCGTTGGAAAGCTGGTCTCCTTGTGCTCCACTTTGATGGAGGGTGATGAGAGATGGATGGCTAGGATGAAAGTTTATGGGATGGGAAAGTGGGCCACAAAAATCACTTCTCTCCTTAGAAATGCATGGACGTCCACCTCTCTTCTCTCTTGGAATTGTTGCTTGGAATTTGTGATGAGAAAGAGAAAGAGGTGTGGTGGTTGTAAGAGAGATGTGAGTGATGGATGTGAGGTGAGTGATGGGTGAGGTGAGAGATTGGTTGACTTTGGGGTTTGCTTGACTTGTGGAAAAAGGAAGCATGGGTTACTCTTGTACTTGACATGATGTGATGTGATTGATTGATGGAGTGATTGATTGATGGGACATGTTGTAGAAATTCTCTTAGGATTTGCAACACGCGGTGTTTTTCCTCAAACTGAATGTGGGACCGCATTTTCCTGCCAGGGTATCGGATCGGTCCGTGAGTCGTGGCATTAGAACTACGGCGACGGTGCGGTCGTAATGGTACAAGTCTCGAGTCGAGCTGACTCTAATATATGGGACACGACTCAAGATCACGTGCAACTGCTGTATACGTGTCACAAGTCACTGGAATTCGATCGGGAGGACCGCGGAAGCCTATAGAACAGTATGGGCTAGGATACGGGTCTTACACATGCAGGCAATTAACAAAGTAGTCATGTAAGAGCCATGCCGTCTGTATAGTTTCATGCAGCGTCATGAGGATGGCCAGAGAGCACCCCTTGTGAATGGGTTTGACCTTGCAGGTGATGGAAAAGTGAGTTTCCAAACCAGGATAACAGTCTTGGATTTGGTAGCTTAACGGTAGCCTCGCGCACCCCGTGAACTCTAGAGAGTTAATGTGGCCAACCTTATGTGTAAATCTTATTGAGTCCACAACCCTGATAGCTTCACTAGGCCCCTCTGATGGATCACGGTTTGTGAACTCCCCAGCCGCGATAAGCCCCCCGAACTCTAGAAAGTTACAGCGGCCATTCATGTAAGACCAACTCCAACTACTTATGAGTTTAAATTATGGTTGCTCCAACTACTTATGAGCTTAAACTGTGTGTGCAACTAACTGGAATCGAAACATAGTCCCGCCCATTTTGGATATCATTTAGGCAATGTAATTCTAACCATTATTATAACTTATCACTCAAGTTCCACAAATCTATCAAATATACTTATGAAAATTGCTCAAGTTCAAAATGATGCAATGATAAGATAAATATATGCCTCATGAAGATATGACATTAAGATAAATAAGTTTCATATAAGGTATAAAAAAGAGAGAGTTATATTTCCTGTTCAAAATGTACTCCTGTTAAACTTAACTGAATGTATTTACCATTGTTCTATTCCGAAGAGGATAAGCTTTCAATGAAGATATGCTTGTTCTTTCGAAGAGAACGACAGTGTTTATCGGTCCCTTGCCTTCTTGACACCTCAGGAATAATGTCTTTCACAACTTGCAAAGGGGGAGAAGGATGAAATTGCACAGAATTATCATCTTCTTCTCAAAAGTTTTAGGATTCATGAGTACTTTGCAGAGATATTCCAAAAGCTATCCAACCTTCAAGGGTATTGGCCAATGGTGCCTCATGAGAAGTGTGTTCTGAGGAAATCGTCGTACAGAATTGACAAGAATAGGGAGAATGGTTAGTCTCCCTGTAATAACCAATACCTTGGTCTTCTTAATAACTCCTTAGTCAAGGCGGAGGAATGAATATGGCATGGTCAGCTAAATGATATCTGCACACCAAATAGTATTGGCGGACCCATCAACGTATCCAGGAATAGGAAGAGTGAATTGGGTATCCTTGGCCCAAGAGTATAATGCGAGACCCAGTGTTAACACTCAAGAGTTGCCTCCATATCAAGCCCCAATTATACGATTCGATGCCACAATTCCTCATAGATCTGGTAACAATATCACAAGTCGCTAGCACAGTTTGGTCAAACCCAAACTGACGAGCAAATCTGCTTAGATAGCCTTCTCTTAAGGGAAGAGTACCCGATCTGATAGAGACAAGGAATGAGTACTCACCATGAGAGATGGAGTCATTATCAATAGCTTATATGCCTTCTTGATGAATAGTGAGAGGAAATGATGAAAGTCAACAGGCCATCTTCTATTTTACAAGTGATCCAAGCGTTTGATTTTTCGACCATCTTCCTTAGTTGGTAGTGTTGGAGAGGGAGCCGATGAGGATCTGAATATACTTTCGGTGGGTCTTCAAAAGTCCAAGGGAAGTATATTCCCAACCAACCTACAAAGAAATGCCAAGGAGCGTAGATTGGGAAAGGTCGGAGTGATGAATTTATGGGCCCAGAAATTATATCACCAAAAGCACGATATAAGGAACATAGAACTGAAGTAGCTAATGAATGCTTTTGACCCTCAGCCATAACGCCAGCAGCTACGAAAAGAGATGGTCTGATGACTTTCTCTAAACTAGGGAATATTACCAAACTTAACCAATAAGCTAGGAAGGCAGTTAATTCACAAGAGTGACTGTATTCAGTAGTGCTTGTAATATTCTCACGAATGGTTTTAAGATTCTGATGGTTATAGCCTGCAAAGCTGTCAAAGTAAATAACAAGGTTATTTTAGAAGAAAGATGAAGATCTAAAGAGAAAAGAATTAAGAAAAGAGAAGTACACTGTAGTTTGCGAGAAAAATGAGCTAACCATTTAAGAGGAGTGATACGTTCAGGATGGGGAAAATTAACCAATTCACTGAAAAGTTCCAAAGTAGTTTTTGAAATCTTGGATTGAGTGTGTTTTTGCAGAAGCACAAGACAATTCTTCATTCGAAGGGATATAAATGTCAAGGATGTTGCCCATGATAGGAAGACCCGCTATACAACAAAGATCCCATAAAGTAATACTCATCTCACCGAGAGGAAGATGGAATGAGTTAGATATGGGGGACCAAAAGTCAAGAAAGCCTCTGAAGATAGCTGTGTTTCCATAAAAATGCTCTGATATGGCTATGATAGCATCATAAAGATTAACTCATTCCAAAATGACCACATGTTTTCAGGCAACAGCACAAGCCCAGGCACTATAGAAATCTTGAGGAGACAGGAGACCCTCAACTATGAAATCATCTGTCCTCTAGGGAGAACGATTGATAAAGAAATGTTGATGAGCAATCTCGAAGAAATGAATTGGAAAAGGTTAATGAGAATCATGGCAAGGTTGTAGAAATCGCATTTTTTATATCATGCCAGCTTTCTGATGTGAATCCTTTCCTTCTATCCGGCCTTCTAGGATTCGGGGTTCTCTCATGATCGAATTATCTACGAAGACAAGGTGACTTTGGTGGGTAGAAGGTTCGCAATGAGGGATTGATCAATGCCGTTGAAGATTCATGGGATAAGAGATCATTTTATCCAAGTAAGGGTGGTGAAATTCCAGTAGTTTTTCATTAATCTCCACACATGTCCAAATGTGACGAGAGAATTGTTTGCGAATGAAAGAAATCAAAGGATTCCCTTTTCCTTAAGGTTGAAGCCTTTGGAGGATTCATGGTGATAAGGAAGAGAAGAGTTAAATAAATTTCGGCAGAGTTTCGAGATAAAGATTTATCGAACTAAGGGCGAATGAGTTGCATAGTAGAGTTGCGCGTGATAGTAGTGCAAATAATCTACGTGCAAGGAGAGTTTGGTTCGAAGATGGAATTTTGAAGTGAGGAACGGTTGAATGGACCAGTATTTATAGGCTCAAGGCACCATCAAAGAGTTGCGTGGGTGAGAAAGTTGCATGGGCGAGCGAGTTGCATGGAGCCACGCAAGTTAGATTCTTCATGACGAAGTTTGATCCTTCAAATTGATTAAGGAAAAAATCAAATTTTGGATCAAGGGGGCATCTGTTGGGGCACTAAAAATGATCAACAAAAGAGAAAGGCATGATAAAGGAGAGAGAGGAAGGGAAAATAAGTTATGCAGGACCTGAGTTGGGCGGGTCCGCGCAACTCGCCCGAGTTGTGCTGGGATGCGCAAGTTCTGTCAAAGGAACTAATGATGCGAGGTGAGGTCCATGGCACAGGAATTGAGGGCTCACATGTGCGAATGCCTATAAATACCCCCTCACCCCTTCATTTGACAGATTGAATGTTCAGGAGATCAGTCTCTCTGACAGGTATTGAGGGCAAAGAGAAGGGAGGAAAGAGGGCTACGCAACTCATACAAGTTGCGCAAGTCTGCGCAACTCGCCAGCCATGCAACTCTGGTATGAGTTGTGCAGATTATCTTTGAGGGCAGTCGTTATGCTGAAATTTCTGACAAATGATCAAGTTATTTCAAATATTTCTAAGGGATCCCAGCAGGGGAAACCCGCACAACTTGTTTCCCTTGGAGATTTGATGAAAATACACCAGAATGCTATCGAAATTCACATTTATAACTTAATTTCATGTATTATTTTCTTTATTAAGAGATTCTAGATTAAGAGGATGTAATGAACTCAGAATAAATAAAATTGATGAATATTCTCTTTGTTCTATCCTTATCAATGTTAAATAAGAAATTCCCCTAAATCAAATGCATTTCTTTTCTAGTTAAAACAACTCCTTCAACCCGAGCTTCTTCTTAAGTCGGGTTTAGACTCTACTCTCACCAGTAAGAGCTTTGGTAAGAACTTTAGTCGACCTTTAGGACTTATAAAACCTTCATAGAATTTCCTAATTAAGTTCTCTTGTTGTGATGTAGAAATCCTTAAAGCTCGCTCCCTGCTGGGGCCCATTTCCAACTGTGAGGCACTGCCCCTTGATGAAGTTGCAGTGTCGAAGAAGAAGAAGAAAAAGAAGACAACCTCCAAGAGTCAGGGGAGGGTCAACCCTTCGTCTCTTACAATTATTGTAAATGCTGGAGATGAGGAAGTACCAGCGGAGCCTGTCCCTGCTGCTGCTGAGGCGATGGTCAAGACGACCGTTCATGAAGAGGACCCTCCTGCGGAGGTCCAAGGGGCTGTCGAGCCTCCTGTGGAGGCTCAGCCTGTAGAGACTGAAGAGACTGGCCGACCTTTGGCTGATCCTTCAGGGGTTTGGGATGAGGAGGAGGAGGAGGAGCGTCAGAGCGTCAGCGAAGCCATTAAGGAGCTCCTTCCTTAAGCTGATCGGAACGTGCCCAAGAAGGAATTCCTCAACACGTTGGACTCTACCTCAAGTGCGATCCTCCCATCTGCGATGAAGAGCCTTCTTGGGATAAGCGTGTTTCCATAAGTAGTTCATTTTTTTCTCTGTTTATTCGACTTTGCTCATTCTTTCTTTCTTTTCCTCGGCAACTTGCCCCCTACATGTTGAAGGTGCATCGCGACATCACTTAGCTATAAAGGCAAATGTGCGAGACCGATCAGAAGCTCGCACAGAAGGAATCTGAAGCCGAATAGTCCTAAGCTATGGTTGTTGCTGCGGAGGCTCGCGCTTCTTCTTTATAGGTCGACCTGGACGCTATAAAGAAGCTTCTTGCGGAAGCTTCTTACGGACGCTATAAAGAAGCTTCTTGTGGAAGCTTCTGATCAAGGAGGTCTTTCCAGAGCTAGACCTCTCTAGTTATGAAGACGTTGATTTAAGCTCCGACGCATTTGGTGATGAGGCACCTCCTAAACACCCCCCTCCCCCCTCACAGGCTTGAAAATTGGCCCCCTTTTCGTAACCCTCTTCTTCCTCTCAATGAAGCCTAATGTAATCGTGCTCTTGGGAGCTTATCAATGGAATTTATCCTTTTATCTTTTGAAATGGTGTGTTCATTCACATATTTTTTTTAAGTTAGGTAGATCGGACCAGGGGTTGAATTCAATATGTCAGACCTAGTAGATAGATCAGTCACAGGTCGGATCATGTAGATAGATCGTCCATAGGTCAGATCCTGTAGGTGGGTCGACCACAACAGAAACCATACTACAAAATTTTTTATTTACACTATCACGAATATGATCGGTGTACAGTAAACTTCGAATCAGTTTGTTAAGGATGATAGATCTTGAAATGTTCAGAGTTCCAGGGATGAGGCAGGATCTGACCATCCAGATCTTCTAAGCCGTACAATCGAGGTCGGCTTGTACTTATTACCACGTAGGGCCCTTCCCAATTTGGGCCCAAGGTTCCCAACCCTGGTTCCTTAGTGTTTTGGAAGGTTCTTCGAAGGACTAAGTCACCAGCTCGGAACCTCCTAACATTCACCCTGGCATTGTAGAAACACACCACTTGCTGTTGGTAAACAGCGATTCGGATCTAAGTTAGTTCTCTCCTTTCCTCGAGAAGGTTAAGACTTAATCCCATTAGCTCGGAGTTCAGTTGTTCGTCAAATGCCTCTGTCCAAGCTATTGGTAGCCCAATTTCTACTGGAGTGACTGCTTTTGCTCCATAAGCTAAAGAAAAGGGAGATTCCCCAGTGGTCATTCGAGCCGTAGTTCTGTACGCTCAAAGGACATTAAGGAGTTTATCAGCCCATGCTCCTTAGCTTTTTCAAGTTGTTCGGAGGTGATGCTTGATGATCTTGTTGATCACTTCGACTTGTCCATTGGCTTGCAAGTGTTGTAGCGATGAGTAAACATTGTAGATTCTAAGGTTTTTGCACATTCCTTGAAAATGCTCGTTATCAAACTGCTTTCTGTTGTCGGAGACGATCGTGCGAGGAATCCTGAACCTACATATGATGTTTTTCCAAACAAAGTCTGTAATCTTTTGCTTGGTTATCTTCACCAGCTATTTCGTGAAGTAGTCGACCACAATCACGGTAAACATGGTCTGACCTTTACCGGTTGGAAGAGGACTGATGATGTCGATCCCCCATTGGGCGAATGGCCATGGCCTAATCATAAGAGTGAGTTCTGCAAGGGGCTGTAGAGGTACATTCGTGAAATGCTGGCATTTGTTACATTTCCAAGCGAACTCCTGAGCATCAACTTGGATGGTCAGCTAGTAATATCCTTGCCGAATGACCTTATGGGCTAAGGCTCGTCCTCCTGAGTGGTTTTCATAGATGCCCTCATGGGTGTTCCTTAGGATGTACTCTGCTTCCTCTGTTCGGAGACATCTGAGATAAGGGAGATAAAACCCTTTCTTGTAGAGGATGTCGTTTACTATGGTGTAGCGAGCTACTTTGGTCCATAGTTTGCGTGCTTCCATTCGGTCTTTGGGTAGCCTATCTTCCCTAAGATACTTGACGATCGGATCCATCCAAGTAGGTTCTGAGTTTATTGGAAGAGTTAAGGCGAGGTCAGCCTCGTTAATGCTCGGATTAGTAAGGAATTCAATTAGAACGGACCTTGGAATATCATCTTCGTCCGCAGTGGCTAGCTTTGCTAAGATGTCAGCTTTAGAATTTTTCGCTCAAGGAATCAAAGCTATATTGCATTTTTGGAATCTTTCGATCAATTCTTTGGCTTTCTGTAGATAAGCTTTCATGTGTTCCTCCTTGGTTTGGTGTGCTTCAGCTATTTAATTGATGACCAACTAGGAGTTGCTGAAGACTTCGAGGTGCTGAGCTCCCATACTGACTACTAGCCTTAGTCCGATGAGTAACGCGTTGTATTCTACTGTATTGTTGGAGGCTTGAAATATGAATCTTAAGGCATATTGCATGTATATATGATCTGGGGTCTCTACGACTATCCCAGCCCCACTTGCCTTAGACTTGGATGAGCCATCAATGTATAACGTCCACTTGGGTAGGTCAAGACCAACCTGGGAGTCGAGTGCGCGATCAGGTGGAACGTCTGGGACAGGTTCTAACCTGGATAGGTCAGTTTCTTATCCGGATGAGGGAGTTAGTTTGACAATGAAGTCAACCAATGCCTGACCTTTAATAGTTGTTCAAGGCTGATATTTGATATCGAACTTACTTAACTCGATCGCCAACTTGGTGAGCCTTCTCGAGGCTTCTGGCTTTTGGAGCACTTGACGGAGCGATTGATCTGTTAAGACTATGATGGTGTCAGTTTGGAAGTACGGTCGCAATCATCAAGAAGAGATGACCAATGCCAATGCTAATTCCTTTAGACTTGGGTATCTAGTTTCAACCAAAACTAGGGCTTTGCTGACGTAAAATACCAGAAATTATTTTCTGCTTGTTCCTGAATTAAGGCTGAGCTAACTGCTGCATCGAAAACAGCCAAGTATAGCAGTAGAGATTCTCCATGCTCGAGTTTGGAGAGTAATGGTGGCGACCCTAGATATTGTTTGAGCTTTTGAAAGGTTGTCTCACATTCTTCTGTCCAATCCATAACCTGTTTCCCCTTCGGCTGTTTGAAGAAGGGGAGACATTTGTCCATAGCTTGGGACACGAAGCGATTAAGTGTGGCAATTCTTCCTATAAGCCATTGGACATCTTTTGTCGTCTTTGAGGAATCCATGTTAAGCAGAGCTTTGATCTTTTCAGGGTTTGCTTAGATCCTTCATTGACTAACTAAGAAACCGAGGAACATTTTCGAGCTAACCCCGAAGGCGCATTTTCTTGGATTCAACTTCGTCTTGTATTCACGAAGAACGAGGAACATTTCCTTAAGATCAAAAGTATGGTCTGTGGCCTTGATGCTCTTGACGGGCATATCGTCAACATAGACTCCATGGTTCACCCTATTTGGTGGGCGAATATCTTGTTGACTAGCAGCTGATAAGTGGCTCCGGGATTTTTCAATTCAAACGGCATAACTCGGTAACAATAAAGACCTTTGTCAGTGACAGAGGTTGTTTTTGTCTTATCATGTGGATTCATTATAATTTGATTGTAACCAGAATAAGCATCCATAAAACTAAGTAGTTCATGCCCTGATGTACTGTCGACAAGCTGATCAATTCGAGGAAGAGGGAAACTATCTTTGGTACAGGCCTTGTTCAGGTCCGTGTAGTCAACGCGGACCCGTCATTTCCCATTAGACTTTTTGACCAAAACTATGTTGGCTATCTAGTCTGGATAGTAGACTTTCTCAATGAATCCAACTTTCAGAAGTTTATCGACTTCTTCTCCAATCACGGCATATCGTTCAGGGCCGAGTGCGTGATGCTTCTATGGAATCGATCAGTGGTCGGGATCGACATTTAGGTGATGCATGATGACTTTTGGGTTGATGTCGGGTATGTCTTCATGAGACCATGCGAAGATGTCTACATAGCGTCAAAGGAGGGCTATCATTGTCTCGCAATGGAGGTGTCAAGGATGACCTAATTTGGACCATTCTCAATGGGTGGAATCGTCGATCAGGATGAGAACAAAGTCCTCCATGAGAGACCCTCTTTCTTCAGAACCCTCGCGAGGGTCCAGAGAGGTGACAGTCATTGTTTGGTGTGAAGCCCTTAGCACCATCGTGTAGCACTACCGGACCTCATGTTGGTCTCCTTTAACTAACCCAACGCCCTGTTCAGTTGGAAATTTCATGGCCAGGTGGTAGGTCAAGACTACAGCTCACAGGGTGTTAAGAGATGGTCGACCGAGGATCGCATTGTAGACGGACAGGCAATCTACTACCAAGAAGTCAATCATCATAGTCATCTGGTTCTGCTTGTCCCCGGCTGTTAGTAGAAGCTATATCGATCCTTTTGGTACGACCTTACCGCTAGAGAAACAGAGCAGTGGAGTCTTGACAGGTCGAAGTCTAGACCGACCAACTCCCATTTTATCAAATGCCTATGCGAAGAGGATGTCTACCGACGATCCAGTGTCCACAAAGATTCAGAACACTTTACGATTGGCTATGGTCAGGGTGACCACGAGTGCATCATCGTATGGATGGTAGACTCCTCAGGCGTCCTCTTTGGTAAAGGTCAAGCTGCAAGTCTCCAACTTTTGCTCTTTCAAAGGTTAACTAGTTGTGAGGATTTCGTGTTTTGAGTCGAAATGAACAATGCTTCGTGCATGGGCTTTCCGAGCTTGATTTGGATCTCCTCCACCCCCAGGTCCCCCGAAGATAGTGCGGATTTCTCCTATTGGTTCATTGCTGACAAGGGGCGCATCTTTTGTCACGGCCCGTTCTTCTCGATGACTGACATATTCTCCAAGGTGACTGTTACAAATAAGTGTCTCGATTTCCTGTTTGAGATTAAAGCAATCGCGCATCAGATGATCGTGATCTCAATGGAAGAAATAGTATTTGCTCTTGCTTCTTTTAGTAGGGTCAGATTTCAACTTGCTTAGCCAAGTGAGGATGTGCTTATCCTAAATCTCCATGAAGACTTGTTCGAACGTTTTATTAAGAGGAGTGTATGTCTTAAACCTTCTGTCAGGTAGTTTATTCGGTCGATGGTTATCGCGTGATTAGTCATCCTTCCTCTTCGTAGTAACCAAACTTGGTTCTGCCCTCGTCTGTTGTTCTGTGGTCGGGGGAGCTTTGTTCTGAACAGTCTCTCGTAGGACACGGTCTTCTTCAACATTAGCATATTTATGCGACCTATTCAATAGATCGGTCATTGTCATTGGAGGGTTTTTGTCTAGTGAGAAGAGGAACCAACGATCTCTTAGTCCTCCCATGATTGCGGTCAGGGCGAGTTCTTCAGTATGCTTTCGGACTTGCAATGCTTTCAGGTTGAAGCATTTGATGTAATTTTTCAGTAGTTTGTCATCCTTCTGAATGACATAAAGGAGGAGGGCAGCCAGTTTGAGTCTCTTCTTTACCCCGATAAAGTTTGTGATGAAGGCTTGGTTGAGCTGAGAGAACGAACTAATGGAGTTCAGCTTCAACTGTTTGAACCACGGCTAAGCAGCTCCAATTAGGGTTAGGGAGAAAGCTCGGCACATTACTATGTCAGATGCGTTATGGAGTTCCATATAGACCCAAAAGGACTCTATATGCTCCGATGGGTTGGTACTTCCTGAGAACGGAGTGATCTGAGGTAAACAGAACCTGTCCAACAGTCATGCCCATATGATGTCGGCAGTAAATGGAGGTTCGGATTCCTCCAATATTGCTTCCATCGGAGTCGATGCATTCGTGTGGTAGGCTCGCCGCTTTCGGCAATAGCTTCGACCGAGGCTTTGCCGCACTTCTTTCGATGCAGCTCGTGGCGTAGGTCAGATGTAGGCAAAGCTACAATCCCAAAAACATGAGATGAAGCTTGTTTGGTCGAGCCTTATTGTCGGCTCCTCTGAGAGGCAACATGTGTGCTGGAAGGTTGGGGAGGATTGTGACCTGCTTGTTCATCGTCCCTGTTGATCTTCTGTACATGCTGAGGCTGTAGTTGTTCCAACAATTGCCTCAAGGAGTTCTTGTTGTTGTTCAACATTTTGACCTGTTGTTCGAGAGAGTTCAGTCGACCTCCTTCGGCACAAGACTGCTAACCTTGCCTTCCTGGGCCAGAATCAGTCTGATGTTGGGAAGAGGAAACCCGGTGACTATCAAGTTGCTCCTGGGGGGGTGTTAGGTCAGGTGTTGTTGGGGAGATCCGGGTCTTCTTCTTCACTCTGGCCATTATAGTCTATCTGGTAAAGAAGGGAACAGCTTTAATTTCGTTTCCCACAGATGGCGCTAAACTGTCGATGCAGTTATCCAGTAGACCCTCCTTGCTAGACTCTCAAGAACCTACACTCAAGAAAAGAGAGACAAAGGAGACCCTGGCTAGTACAGGGGAACCTCCAATGCCTAAGTCAGGACCTTGGGTATTTAAAGGAGATGATCTCTTTGGAAAAGAGTCACCAATCGTATTTTAGATAGATTATGTGGACCTTACAATGGCTAAAAGCTTTTCTATTTATATGAGATGGAAGATCACACATAAGGAAGTTTTCCCTGTTTAGGACTCCTGATACTCCGGAGATCTTCTCACACGGGTATCCGATCCCCCTTAGATTTCCCCAAGATAATGAACGTCTAAGATCCTCGGGACCCGATCTTATCCCCCGAAGATCTTGGGAGAGATCTTCGGGTCGTTCGAGAGATTCTTGGGCTGTTCATTCGAGGCGAGGTCTGAGAGGTCGGGCGATGGAGGCATGCGGTACCCAGGAAGTAGGTAATATCGGGTTGTTTGACAGATCAACATTCACCTTAGTTGAAATCCGATGGTCATTTAACCATTTCGGAGACAATGCCGAGCTATGGCTGAGCTATGGTCGGGTCGACGTACAACTAACCTATAACTGACCTATAGCCGTCATGTAGTTGTTCCGACCTATTAAATAGGTTGACCATTCATTGAGTGGGCCTATTTCTGTGCCGACCTACTTTAGGTCGGCCTTTCTTGACCAGTAGATGTCTCGTAAGTAGTTTTAGCCCATTGGATCTATGTTGATTGTAAAGTTCGCCCCTTTTATAGGTCAAATTATTTTTCCCCCAACAAATACTATGCTAGATACCAGGTTTTTTAGGAAAAAAAAAACCAGGAAATTGACTAACAGACTCCGAATAGAATTTGCTCTGTAAACCAGAATGCTGACTTGATTAGTTGGATTTTTATTTTATTTTTTTGAAAGATTACTTATATTGAAAAGGAAAACAGGAGAAAGAGAAAAGCAACGAAAACAAAGAACAAAGCTGGACCCACCACCAGAGACGGTCCGCTGAGAGGGTGGACCTTACATCACAGATAAAAAGAAAAAACCAAAATTTCTGAAACAATCGTGAGAAGCTGCCCACTCAAGAAGCAAATGTTTAGCAGAAGTGATAATACTTATTCCAACAAAAACTTATTCAAGATCAAATCGATTGGCTTTAGAACAAGTTTTGCAACAGAAAACAAACTGAGTACTTGACTTTTTTTATGCTACAATCTTGAAATATCAATTTTTAAATCTTTTAACCCGTTTGCATTAAGAACTCCACAAACTAAATTGATGGAAGAACAGAAACTGACTAATGTAGAAACAGTTTTAACTAGATTTATTTATTTATTTTCTTTTCTAATAAGATGTGAGGTAAATTTCCAAGGATTGGAACCTTCTCTGATACCAAAATTGATGCAGCAAGTGTAGAAATCCTTATTGAAAAGAATTTGTGGAAATTCTTTTCAATGAACACCACAAATTAATACAACTTCTAAAAAAAATTACTGAATGAACTTCAAAAACTATAGTTTTGGGAGAATGATAATCCACATGATCAACCCATCAAATGTTGATCTTCAATTATTCGAAACAACCCCACGTGCGGTCCATAATCTCAATGGACCACCTGTGCAGCTCATTAGTCTGATCGTAGGTGGCAGATTGTTGTGACCAAGACATCCTGCGTGCCACATGTACTAGGGAGAGTTGAATCTACCATATTTCCGTTCCTCTGGCCCTACGGTTTGATGGTATCATCTCCCTACAAGGATTGGTCCATTTCATTCTAACAAATGACAGAAAACAGAAACAAAGATATTGAAAACACACTTCAAAAATTTCCCTCCTCTCACACAATTACAGTCCATCCACAGTTGTTTACATCAATCCATGGACAGAAAGTTCAACACCCAAATGCTGCTGCTATTCCTACTTCTGCATAGCTCTTCTTCTTTCTTCTCTTCTATATGATATAATATAAAATCCATTACAAAACAAAAATATACATTTTGCTACTTTCATGGTTCTGATTATTCACAATGGAATCCTTCATCGCATGTAATGAATACTTGTCTCCATCATAAAAGAATAAGGTGGGTCTTTTTCTTTCACAAACTAGCACAGTAACCAAATGTGAAAGAACCCTGTGAAGAGAACCATTTTATATGTATCTATGTATGTGCCGAAGAGAAAATATGGAAAGGAGATGAGTACCAACGAGGTGAGTTTGTATTTGATGACAGGTCAATGCATTATGAGTTGGGGACGAAGGTTCCCACATAGCCGAAACCCATAATGAAGAATGCGATGGCCTGGAGGTAGAGGTATATGAAATAATGGTTCTTGCCGAATGCGAAATCGTAGCACGCACAGAAGAAGAGGTAGGCTCCGATGCCGAGCTCCAGGACATGAAGCCTAATGAAATCATAAACCATGAATCAAGATCAGATACACTTGGGCTCCATTTGGAAGCGCTCCTGAATTGAACTGCAATTTTTAGTTTAGGGTGAGTTTAGTTGCACCAATATCATGAAATTGGTGCAACCAAACACACCGTTAATAAATTGCAATCGCGTTACTTCCAAGATTGGCTTGAAATTGGCATGAATTCCAATTTGAGGGTTGCTTCCTCGCTATAATTAGTAGAAGATAATATTATAATTTGAGGACTACCTGATAAAACTGGATGTTTGAGATTAACTTCAGTTGAGCATTCAAACACACCTTTAAGGTTAGAAAATTGTCCCCTTATAGCGGCTTGCACCATGCATCAGGGCTGAAACTTGGATTCAGGTCAACTGAACCTGATTGACCCAACCTGAGTTTGGGTCGGGTTGGGTTGGGTTGTCAAGATTCCCAGGTTGGTTTGGGTTGGAAACCACCAACCTGATTTGAAGTAGGGTTGGGTTCGGGTTGAACAAATTCGGTTCAGATTGGGAAGTATCACATGTATTTTGGTTGGGTTGGTTAGTGTTGGTAGAGTATAGAGGACTTTGGTTGTGCACTCAGGTTCAAATTCAAGTCGGGTCAAATTGCGAGTTGGGTCCTCTTGAGGTTGGTTGGGCTCGGGTTGACCATCAACCTGATCCAACATGCTCGAGTTCGCCCTGAAATGCACGTGCCTAAAGCTTATGGGATTTATATGGTAGTGATGACATGTTCATTCCAACTGTTCTTTGTTCCCTGGTGAGTTACTAAACTCACTTAATGATTGATGCATTAACTCACATGAAATACATCAGAGTTAAGAAACCTAAGAATAAACATTTTCAGGTGGAAATGGAGGTTATTTCGACTGTGATAAATGAATGGATATGGAATGGAGTTCACCTGTCCCCTATCCTGAATCGAGGTTTCTTGGCTGCTTTGATGCTTGGCTTCGTCTTGAGAGCATCTCCTAGTTTCTCTGTAACAACCCATTCGTTTACCCTTCCTGCCTCCAACAGACCAATCATTGTCGCTTTCGCCCGATGCAGAGACATAACATTCTCGAAAAGGATCCAGAATACCAGTAGATGGAGCGACCTGCGACATTGATGGATTGAAAAACCCCCAAGAGGACAACAAAATAGAAATTTAAAAGAAGTATCGAAACTCTTGAGATGAAGGCGAAAGCCAACATCCCTCCTTCAATGAAGCTTTGATGAGGCAGTACAATATTCAATTGAGCATCTGTCTCCTTCAAAAAAAAAAAAGCATCTGCTAACCCAAGAAACACAATTTATGTCATTCATATAGTGGGCCCCAAGGTGAATGGAAGAGGACCAGAAATCTAGCTTCAATCAGCCCCATTGATTGTAAATTGTCCATTATCATACGATAGCTAAGGTCATCTAATACAGGAGATATTGGGCTGGCATGACCCATCCAGTCATGGGGTCAACTGGGTCAATGACCCAGATTACTAATAGGTTCCCTCCTGTGTTGTTGCTGTGTGAACAAAAAAGAGCCATTTCATTCAATCGAGTATCCTAAAATACCTCTGCTTCAATACACACTCAATCTTGCTGATGAGAAAACAAAACAAAGGAAAATCTTGCAAGGATTTAATACCTTGGTGTTCCAACTGCATTGAGAAGGGTAATGATGGATGGGATGTAAACTGCCCCCCACTTGGGAATCTCAACTTCAGGAACAAGAACCGTCGTTGGGATTACCACGCAATAGAAAATGAAGGTGACAATATGTGCTATAATCTTCCGAACGAAGAAGAAGTTGTAGATCACATGAACTTTCTTCCACAAAGATACTTTCTGCAGCACCAAAAAGAAGTTTTACATTTCCTAGAAGCACGCAAGTCCAAAAATCCAACACCAAAATACCCATCGAGAAAAGCTACATTCAAGTTCAAAGATATCATGATCACCTTCTTTTATATAATTAATTAACATGAAAGAGTTCATTTCCTTTAAATTCTAAGCATCTCTTAAGAACAGAGAGAATTTTCTATAAATTTTTTATATAGCTTTTGGACGGATTAATACCAAGAAAGGTGTATAAAAACACAATCAACTACTAGGTGGATGAGGCAAGGGCAGGCTAGTTCAGAAACAAACAAAGAAAAAGGAATCATTTGAAATTGTCATTTTTATGACTGGATAACGATACCCATAGTCTTCAGACTCTCAAAGTCAAAACAGAGAGATGAAGAAGTATTTACCTTGTTCCTTATAATCTCCATTGCCATTTTCCTGAAAAGATTCGCGGGCCCACATGACCATCGGTGCTGCTGATAGCGGTAAGCCTTGAAAGTACTTGGCAATTCATTTTTAACCTACGACAAATGAAAAATTAGTAACGTACTAACATATAGATATATACATTAATCTACAAGATTGTAGATCATCCAACCTTTGGCTTTTTGTCTGTAAATGTGCACATTGCTGATTTGTATCCGTCTATTTTTCAAACTATCATTTGAAGGGCTAGCATTGTCCCATTGATGAACTTTTTAAGGGCCATAGTCTGGATAAGTGATCCACAGGACCACTTATGCTGACTGTGATTACTATACATTTGATATACATGTGCTGTGATCAAGAACATTCAAATTGTGGGCAATGTGGATGAGCTATATTAAAAATTGAGGAATCATACGATCCTCAACCAAAGGATCTGCATATCATCCTTGAGCTTTTAGTTTGTACTAGTGGATCCCATGGTTTGATGATCCATACCGTTGATAGGTCAACTGTGGATGGACCTCCCTCTCAATAATTTCTTGATGGGACAATCCTTACCCTTTGATTGGTGTCCAGCAAATATCCTAAATGAATTTTTAATTAAAAAACCCAACTAAAAGATTGATTTCAAATCAATTACAATTTATTTCCAACCAGTCTAATTTTCCTTAATATGGTAAAAATCTAATAATAAAAAAGAAAAATTAAAAGTAATTATATCTCTAAAACTAACCCATATCTTCAATCATAGCAATCACATCTTCAAATCAGCTCCCCATATCTCCCTAAAATACTAAATTACAACACTCGATTTAGGACCCTAAATTTGTAAATAATCAGCACATGTTGGGCTCTAGGGTGGGCTATGGGTGACATCTGGTTGGGCCCTACAGAGCCTAAATGGGCTTAAGTGGAATGGGCCCCACAGTGGACCTGACTGGGCCTGCATTAGTGCAATCATGAAAATGGTTCAGATCTCCACGTGTACAACATGAATGTCCAATGAGACTGCATATCCCTAGGTTCAAGAGCATAATCTTGACCATATGAATAGACCATCTTAACACAAACGGACTATCTTGACTGTTCTTAACCATATGAACAGTACAACGAAATGAATGTAAAAATGAAGATAACATATACTATCCACTTTTAAGAGGAAAAACTGGTGGAGAGGATCATCAGCTTCAATGAAATTTTTGAAATATGGGACATATATGGATAGGACCACTAGATCATTCACTTTGAGTAATTTTGAACGGTCAAGATTTAGCACGCCATTTTCCATGTAATACACAGATGCAGTGATTACACATCATGCTATTTGACAGGTATTGCACAGTGAACCCCTGCCTAATCCAGTTCTTCAGAATGTACTGTCTAAGGAAACATACAGGCAGCCAGACTATTGAAATAGGTCAGCACCATTTTTAAACCGTTGTGCCTTGTCCACTGGACACGTGCCACACATGTATGGCAATCTGGACTGTCCAAATAATGGGTTGCTTGTGGGTGGACTGTGTATTGAAAATACATAAATGCAATGATCTTAAAATAGTTTAAAAACTCCAAAAAAAAAAAAAACACTCAACTCAACTAAAAAAAAAAAGGGTAAAACTCTACCAAAAAAAATTGATAGAACTCAGACTCAATTTAGCAACTCAGACATTATTTATATTATTATTTACATTTTTAAAATATTAAATATTACTGAAATACTGATATGGGTTTTCGAAAAGCTCATCTCGATTCGACTTGATTTTTTTACTGGACTTGAGTTTTCGTGTTTTACACATTCATCTTAAGCAACTGACTGCCTCCATAATATTTGACCACTTGCCAATTTAATTTCAATTTTCCACTTGCTAGCCACCAATTGAATGGATATGATCATTCAATCGGTGTGATTTTTGGGCTGTGCTCCATTCGTAATGGATCCTAAGATTTGGATGGTGTGCTTACACATGACTACGATGGGTAACTGTCCTTTAAAAAGATGCTGGTGAACTATCAACACAGTCTTGTCCAAGAATACAATAGCAATGGATGCATGATACCTTAAGGTGGCCCAGGTAAACAAATTTCCAGCCCTTGAGGCTGGCACGGACGGCCAAGTCCATGTCCTCAACTGTGGTCCGATCCTTCCACCCTCCAGCCTCACTGATTGCCGCTATCCTCCATACTCCCGCAGTCCCTATTATAATAATAAGAATATCATTAGGGAAAATATTGTGCGTGCCAAACATCCGCTGAGAAAATGTTATCTCCCATCATCCATAAAGGGCAGTTGTTTGATATTCTAGCAGAGTATGACGGACCCTTTACACACATGCACTCAGAAATCGTAGACATGGCATAAATTGTGGAAACCCATTGTTGCTAAGTCACTGTCCAGAAAAAAGATTGTTTGAACAATCCTAACCTGGGACTTGTAGAAACTTGTTTGTTGAAATAGGACCGTTGGATTATTTTTCAATTGCGACTATCCAATAAAATGTCTACAAATACAATAGTCTTTTGGTTCAGGGTACGTCTTAACTGGGATCTATAATTTGGACAGTTTAATTTAAATTATTTGTATGCCATGCATACAATTTCTGAGTAATTCTTAAGTTCCTGCAAATCATTCTTCACAGTCTACTAGAGTATTAGAGTTTGATGTAGGACATGAAATTTTAAACATGATATGCGAGATTCCAGGCTTTAGATCATACTAAGTTCAAAACAATCACACAAAATTCCACATCCCACATAAAGTCAAGCACTCAATCAAGGGGAATCTATGCGGATCGAGGCCTACACATGCTAAGGCTGAATCAATTAAAGTTATAGACCTAACAATGCTCAAAGGATAACAGATTCATCCACACATGCATAGGAATATTTTCCCAATCCAAGGGATTCACATATTTCAATTCGGGAAACCCTAGGGTTGAAAAAGTGGAATAGAACTTGGGGATTTGAGATGATCTAGGGTTCGGGTTTTAGAAACAATGCGAGAGAGGAGTGAAATAGATATGAGAGGGAACCTGTGATCAGCCCGCGCTGTGGACAGCAAACTGGCCTGACACACGTGCGTGGATGGCGGCCCGCATGTGTGTGGGGCCCACGATTCTGGAATCAGTTAACTAGGGCCTAGTCGGCCAGGGTTGGGCCACATTCCCTCCAAATTTCAGGTTAAAAGGATGATCAGTTTGAATGCGGTGCTCCATCGAAGTTTCAGCCCTCCTGCAGGGCTAGATTCTGAAAATCTGTTGTAGGGGAAAGATTCTCTGCAAATATGAGTGGATTTGATGAGGGATGGTTGTAGGAGATAAGGAATATGGAGGGTAGAAGATGAAGGCAATTTGGGATGGGTGTGGCTTCGCACCATAAAAGTTAGCCCTTCGATGAAAAGAGGGTTTCGCAACCTATTAGGTTTTCACAACTCAAAGAATTAGAGAAGCAGGAAAATATAAAATTTTATTAATCATCTTCAATGAAAAAAATCCTACAAGTGGTTGCCTATTTATAAGAAAAACCTATACCCCAAAAACCATGCCATGTGCACATACTATTACTTAAAGACGAAATAATCAAAAATAACAACTAATCAATGCAATCTAAACTGTTCATGATGTTCCTGATAACAGTAATAAGCAAAACTCAAAGTCCTAAGTCACCTAGGGTAGTGGGCCACGATCATAAGATCCAATGATGGGATCCACATGATGATTGAGTCCACCCCAAGGAACCAAAACACAATCCTCTAACTAAGAGGCCCTCCATGGATGTCGTCATTAATCCGGATCGAAGGTGGGGTCCTCCTTGCATACATAAATAAGGGGGGCGTGCGTGTGCGCAAGATGTCCTCATCAACTCTCCCCAGCTACAAAGATTTCGCCACTAGAGAAATGAAACTCCTAAACCACTCAAAGATGTAAGGATCAAGTCTCTAAAGCTTCTCCTCAATGAGCCACGTACTGTCTGAAGCTGGGCGTGACTTCCACTTGACAGGGACTTTTGCGATCTGACGTTTGACGTCAATATTATCTGATGATCCAGAATATCCTCTATCTACTCTCTGGGTGTGGGAAGGGTAGGTATGAGAGGTAGAGGCTGGGAAGATGGGTCGGGAGGGGACCAGGGATCAAGGGAAAGGTCTGGGGAATCAGGGTGGTTGGGTGACAGGCTGGACAATGTATCAGTGGTCACCTAAAATGCAACTAGATCCTATACGTTGAATGTGGAACTAATTCCCATGGAAGGTAGAAGATCTACCACATACGCATTAAGACCGTTTCGTTTTATAATTTTAAATGGTCTAGTGCTACACGCGTGTTATTTATGAACAGCTCCCTGTGGGTACCACTCTAGCCTGATGTGGACCATCACAAAGTCCCCTACATTGAATTCCTTGAAATGTTTATGTTAGTCTGCAGAAAGTTTGTAATGTTCATTATTAGTAGTGATCTTTCGTTTGATTTCCTGATGCAATGAATGAATGTGATGCGCAAAGGAATCTGTGGACTCTGATGGCCTATGGGACAATAACATAGGGAAAAAATTAAAAGGCTTCCTAGGTTTATAACCAGTAACGACTTCAAAAGAACTTAAACCTATGGACCTATTAATAGAACTATTAAATGCAAACCCGGCTATAGGTAGTGCGGTGTCCCACATCTTGGTGTGCTCCCCCACTAAACACCTGAGCAAATTTTCCAGACTCCTATTGACCACCTCAGACAAGTTTGGTAGAGTCACCTCAGGGACTAAATTAATGGTGTGTTGTATATCCCCCACAGGGGGAAGCTCATCCGGTAGATCATCGGGAAAGACATCACGAAACTCATCCACTACCGTAATTTTCTCAGTGGGTAACTCGGCATTAACTTCTAGTACACTTTCTCTAGCCACAAGGGCATACACCATCGAGTCCGACTCAGTCTCTCGCTCAAAGTCTTTAGTATTTAGAATATGGAAAGGCTTAGACTTGGACTCCGATTCCTCAACCAACCTCAAGTGACAAGAGAAAGGCTATTTTTCCTTAAGAGTTTCTTTCATTTCTCTCTAATGGACTATTGGGGGTTCTCTCAACCTCTCTTTCTTTCGCTCCACAGTAGTCCAAAACCTCTTTGCTTGACCTACAAGCTTCATCTTGGCAAATCGGACTCGACGAACATCCGACATGTCGTACCACTCAAAATAATGGTCCATATCCGCTAACCAATCTAGAAAAACTTTACGGTTGAAGTAGCCATTAAATGTAGGGGCCTCTACTCTAACTCTCTTGAGGAGTTGTGCATCTGCGTCATAATAATCATGATGCCCCTTATGGGGTGGGTACATGGGTGCGCGCCCATGTCTGTTTCTTTGGTCAGCCCCATTCCCTTGTCTATCTTCCTAACCACCAACCTGAGATTGGGCATCTTCCCCAATGGTGGGGTTTACCCAGGCGGATATCTCTAGTTGGGTAACGCACACATTAAGCTAATCCCAGTGTTAGTCAATACGTTATTCCAAGCGCCTACCCAAAGACTCAAACTGTCGGGTTATATTGTCCATTGACTCTTGTAATTGCTCCATGTTTAGTGCAGGGTGCAACCCAAAACCGCGACCAGTAAGTGTGGGCATACAACTACTCCTCAACTCAAAGACCTTCTAACACAACTATATGCGACTAAATGGGACTAAATGATCCTATAGGACTCTATGATGAGAGTTAATGCAAACTAAACGTGAATAGACCAAACCCTAAACATGCAATGCATTCCCCTATGAAAAACCTAAGCTCTGATACCAAATTTGATGCAGGACGTGAAATTTTAAACATGATATGCGAGATTCCAGGTTTTAGATCATACTAGTTCAAAACAATCACACAAAATTCCACATCCCACATAAAGTCAAGCACTTAATCAAGGGAAATTTATACGGGTCGAGGCCTACACATGTTAGGGCTGGATCAATTAAAGTTATATACCAAACAATGCTCAAAGTATAGTAGATTCATCCACACATGCATAGGAATATTTCCTCAATCCAATGGATTCACATGTTTCAATTAGGGAAACCCTAGGGTTGAAAAAGTGAAATAGAACTTAAGTATTTGAGATGATATAAGATTAGGGTTTTAGAAACAAGGCGAGGGAGGAGTCAAATAGAGACGAGAGGGAACCTGTGATCAGCCTGTGCGTGTGTGGGGCCCACGATTCTGGAATCGGTCAACTAGGGCCTGGTTGGCCAGGGTTGGGCCACCTTCCCTCTAAATTTCAAGTCAAACGGATGATCGATTTGAAAGCGGTACTCCGCTGAAGTTTCGGCCGTCCTGCAAGGCCAGATTCTGGAAATCTACTGTAAGGGAAAGATTCTCTGCAAACGTGGGTGGATTTGATGAGGGGATGCCTGTAAAAGATAAGGAATATGGAGGGTAGGAGATGAGGGCGATTTGGAATGGGTGCGACTTCGCACCACGGTAATTAGCCCTTCGAAGAAGGGAGGGTTTCGCACCCAATTAGATTTCCACAACTCAAAGAATTAGAGAAGCAGGAAGACGCAAAATTTTATTAATCATCTTCAATGAAAAAATCCTACAAAGGGTTGCCTATTTATAAGAAAAACCTATACTCCAAAAGCCACGCCATGTGCGCATACTATTACTGAAAGACGAAGTAATAAAAAAGAACAGCTAATCAATGCAATCTAAACCATTCATGATATTCCTAATAATGGTAATAAGCAAAACTCAAAGTCTTAAGTCACCTAAGTAGTGGGCCACGATCATGAGATCCAATGACGGGATTCACATGATGATCGGGTTCACCCCAAGGAACCAAAACATAATCCTCTAACTAGGAGACCCTCCATGGATGTCGTCATCGATCCGGATCGAAGGTGGGGCCCTCCTCCCTGTACATGCGTAAGGGGGGCGTCCGTGTGCGTGAGATGTCCCCATCAGAGTTTTCCTCCATTCGTGCATAAAGGGTGAGTGGGAACCTTGACATACATTTCAAAATATATTTTTAAATTTAAATTTTGAAATGTTGCGAAATTCCTGCCAACCATCTTTAAATGATGATGGAAAATGGATGCACAATGCTCAGACATCCAGGTGTGCATTCGAGTCATGTGGAGAGTCCGATGCAGGACAATTAACCACTTGTTCTAAAAGCTTGAACTGATAGAGCATGGTGAATTAATCCCTTTATGTCATAGCCCAAGCCCCACATTCACGGGTTAGGTCCTCGGCTGAACCCTCATTGTGGGCCACAAATCCATGGGTTCCGCCCCCTCGTGGCCCCCAAATCACATGCGTTCCGCCCCCTCGTGGCCCCCAAATCACATGCGTTCCGCCTCACACAGGTTGCCCACCCCGAGTGTGCCACCACATCTCACAGGCCACCCCACTTAAGCCCGATGTGAAAATGTCCTTGCATTAGAGTCTTATAAGAGGAACCATCAAATAGCCAAAATTTCACCCGTAGGATTTATGAACTGTGAGAAAATGTGGACCACACCATGAGGATTGCCAGGAAGGGAAAGAAAGTTGTTCTGCTCATCGAGAGGGCCACAGCATTGAGCAGTGGACAGCCAATGGTCTGACTCAATGTTAGGTGTGGCCAATCTATTTAGGGTCCACCACTTGGATGGAATGGATTGCTACACATATTTGGTAGTACAGTGCTTGCGTTTAAACTAACCGTTGAAGCCGAAGAAGGCATAGGTGGAGGAGCCAACTTCCTGCTCCACCTTGAAGTGGTAGTCCAGTGACATCTCTTGCATCCTTGTCATCAGGCACTCATCCGAGTTAACTGCATTGCCAGCAAGAAAATCACAAGTCAGCAACTCCCCAACCACAACAAGATAAGAGCACCAGCAACCAAAACAACAATAACAGCAATAACAGCAAGACTGGCATTACTCTTTTAAGTGGATGGTTCTGGTTGATTGAGACCATCAAGACCACTTATTTATTTGGCAAGGTAGGCCCCACTTAAATGGATGGATACCAATTTTTTGATCAAATTGAACATGGAAGCATGTAACCTGGCGGTTCTTCAAACTACCAGATTCTTCTCCATTGTCACTTGCACAAGTGAGATCCACAAGGTTTTTGGAAATGCTATCCAATGATGAGCACGTGTAAGAGATTGGAGCCGCTCATCAAGCGATCCCTGATGGATTCATGATGTTTGAAATTTTTTTGAAAATATGATCATCAAGTGGGCCACAGGTGTAAACAGAATTTAGGCCATTGGTCAATCACTCCTAACCATTCGTTTATTTTGTACAAGTGTGGAAGATTTGATAATCATATTAACCAGGTTTTTGAGATATGGCATAGACAAAGTAGCAATTGCCTGATGAGCGGCTCTGATCACGGAAACATGTTCCTAGTTTCTACTTGCCGTGGAAGTGCACATACCAGATGGGGGATGTTCATTTATCGTGTCCCACCATTTTGTACAAGTGTAGAAAAAAAAAAAAAAATCAAGTGTTTGGTGTTCATAAATCGTGCCCCACCATCTACAGTTGATCTTGTTGTTCAAACGGTCTTGATTAAGGTACATGCATTCCACGTGTACAGTGGATTTGTGGATGCATAGAGATGGTGAGCGTGGCCACCATTTATCAATCACCAGTTCCATGAGAGTTGAGATCCAAGCTGTCCATCAGGTCTGCTGCTTCATGTTCACCTTGTGAGCCAAAAATTGGGTCGGTCCAGAACCCGGTTGGGCCACACAAAAAGGAAGAGTTGTGATGGGACACCCACCATTAGTTTCTATGGGACCCACCATGGTTTATACATGCCATCCAATTCATTCATACAACTCCTCTCACCATGATGAAGGTACTCAATGAAAATGACACTATTCTGAAACTCAGGTCGACCACACCACGTGAATTTATTAGTTTTAGGCAGATTTTAGGTTGTTTCCTATGGTGAGGCCCACCTGAGTTTTATATCAGTGTGATTCTCTGGATCAAGACCTAGCATGGGGCTGCGCACCTGATAGACGGGGTGGATCTCGTCTACATGAAGTAGTCCATCCAAGCTACTGTTTTCCATATCGGTTAGTGTTAGTGTGATTGGCTGGTATTCGGTCAAGGGTCGTTTATGTTATTTTAAATGGTTGTGAGGAAGGGAGGTAAAAAAATAATATTAATAAATAAAAATTGACTTCCTATGCCCTTCAATCGACTTCTATTGCCCCAACATACTCCGAAGCCAAAATTCAACTCGCCAGGGACAAGATGGTCAGAAAAACAATCTAGCGGCATCTTTCACACAAATGACAGCCCTGTCCCCATATTTTCTAGCACGTGGGATCGGGCTCTAGAATCCTCTACAATACTTGTTTTTGATGTGTAGCACTCCGTGTTCTGCGAAAACATCCACTCCGTCCATCAGGTGAGACTTCTTCTTCTTACCGTAAGCCTCAAAAACCAACGCCATATGAAATTAAGATGGGCCATACCATGAGAAACAACGTTAATTCACTCCAAAACATCATATCATGTGGCCCACCTATGTTTTGAATCAAGATGATTTTTATAGGGCTTATTCATCCAGTTGTGTCGATCGTCATGAACGGAATGGATGGAATAGACACCTTGTGCACCCGTAAGGTTGGGTATGAATTTGGTTACAGGGCCTAAAAAGGAAGTGCCCACCTGATGTCCGGAGTGGAGGTCACATACACAAAACCGTAGCAATGCACACCACAGCCACTGAGAAAGCTACCATGTGTAGGATCAAGCCCATTCAATATGTGGGTCCCACCAAGAAAATTCCCTGCACCACCAAATCAGGCCGGTCCATTTCAGGAGTTAGACCCCACATGGACGTTAAAATCTGGACCGTAATCTAGTGGGTACGTTCTCTAGCCAATCAGATTTCTCATACAGCTGTGTACCATTACTGGATGATCCAGATCTTTGACGGATGGGCCACAAAGTTGGATGGAACGTGTGCAAAATATCCTCTGCGAGACAATCTAAACCTTTGATTCCTGTGAATGAGATGAAGAACCAACCAAGCTGGACACCTGCCTACGTGGCATGCTCATGTGACATCTAAGGCCGTTCAAAATGGTGGGGTCCACCCATGAACATTCCCTAGCAAAAATTGAACAATCTGTTCACACATGTGGGCATTCTAGTCTGGAAATCTTAGTTGAGGGGGTTTTTGGTGCTTTTCTCCGATAAAATCTGCCCTTCGAAAACCTCCCACTAATAATTTGGGCCATTCCTTAACATTTCCCAAAAAATGAGAATCATATCCTGGAAATCCAGGACGAAGCTTGAAAAACCCAAGGACTCGGCGTCGGTCACTTGGTTTACAGAAAAGACTGAGTGTGTGTGTGCGCGCGCGCGCGCTGCATATTGCACTTGGTATGCAGGAATTTAGAAATAGTAAACATGACAAGATGCTGCATATTGTGCTTGGTACGCAGGAATTTAGAAATAGTAAACATGACAAGTACTAACTTAAATTAAACCAACTAAATTGTGGAACACGCTGTTTTTCTTAGGCGTCGTCTGGCACCATAGATCTGGGGAGATTTGAGGGGATTTCAAATCCCATAGTTATTTGGTAACATTAAGCAACGGAGGGTTTGAAATCCACCAAGAGGGATTTTGAAATTCAAGGTGAGCGCTTGGATTACACCTAAAATCATTTTAATAGTTACATGTGTAACATATGTGTCATCATACTATTATTCTATTGGACACATGGCCCACTAATGATATCTAAAAATAATTAGATTATCAATGACATCATCATTAATTACTTTAATATAATGATCAACATCATCCAAACTTTATTCATGTAAATTAATGGTTAAAATTGTTGGTTAGTCATGTGGACATGATCTTGTGCTTGTGGCTTATTCAATACTTAGAATTTCATCATTTTCATGCAAAGCAGTGGTGTAATACAACTATTATGTCAAACACTACATATGTCACTGATTGGAGCTACATATGTCACTAATTAGAGCTATTAACATTAATTTAATAATTAAATTCAAACCCCTGTAAATCTACCATGCATAGCTACTTTTGGATTAAAGTTGGTTCCCTATGCAGGCCGCTACACACCATTGAAGGATTTTAATTCTAGAAGATTCCCAATCCATGTTCGGAATCCACACTGCCAAACAGGGCCATGGCCAGTACAGTGTTGAGCAATGATACCCTTCGATTGGAGTACACTTTTTGTTATTTTAAGACCATATTTTCATTTTAGCCGTTTTAGCCGATCAATAAATATCAACCAATCTGATACTTGTATATCCAAATAAGAGTAATATTTCGGTCAAGATGGATCTAAACTATTATCCATAACTTGGACGGTCTAATTTGGATCACTTATATTGCATGTAAGTTGTAAGTGCCTGTGTATGATCGATCACGCAATGCAAGAGGATGATGGAAGTTTTACTTTCCTACAAAGCACAACAAAGCATGGCCGCACCGGCCGTTCATGCCCCCCATGCTTCTACGCATTCCCAGTTTCCCACGTGAGAAAAAAAGAGAGAAGTTTTCCCTGACCAAAAACCGTACACGTGTCTAACACTGACGGGAGTAGGATTGTTCACGTGGCAGGCCCTGCCGCAGTCGTCCAGAGATTAAAAGCACTAATCGGGTGATTCCAACCATTCATAAAATAAAAATAGTTGATTATTAATATATAAATATAAAATGTAGGGTAACGATCGTTAATACAAAATAGTTCTAATAAACAATTAGTTGAGCCCATCATGGATGGTTCTTACTTACGCTTCTATCAGGTAATCCTTACCATCCATTCATGACCATTGATCAAATTCAATCGACGACCGTACAATCTGACCCAACATACAGATTTTGCCTACATGTCGAGTGGATCGTCCTATCATGCATTATGGATATTATTCATCACATCATGTCCGACATTTTTCACAGCTCAGATCCCACGTGCTTGGACGTATCAAACTGGACTGGACCATTGTCCACGTCCGGATTCGTGAAATGGGTCCCATCTGGATCAGGAAATCTAACTCTCCCAATCACAGCAATGGGTATCGCCAGCCAGAGAAAACAATAACATTTTGGTATGAAAAGCCAAACCACCGACACTTTTCTCTGTCAAAAGTATCAATTTCAGACTATGAAACACCTCTTCTAATCTCAACAAGCATAACAATCAAACAAAGGAGCTTGGTCCCTCTGCTTACCCCTCTACCTACACACGTGCAAAGCGTTTGGAACGTTCATCCTGTGGACTCACTATATATGGGCCATAGTGCAAGCTCATGCTGATTGGACGGTTGTGATGAGTGATCTACATATTTTTTTAAAAAAGGACCGGACAGCAAATCACATGTGCTAACAGCAAAATCCAATCGATCATCATCCGACAATGCCAACCACTGACCATTATATGCCCGTGGTGGGCCCTCGTAAGAAGGTGGTTGATCTACCGTTTGTTTCCTCAAGAGGCTGGAGGAGTAGGAGCACACGGCGTGGATGGGTGTACCTTAATCCAAAACGGGTGACGATAGTGGGTCTCAATGGAATAGAGAACAGACTCAGTACAGATTGACTGGAAGATCTCAACCCTTGATGAATTTCATCTGTTTTCTATTAAAAATGTCGATATTCTAGCCATCAATTAGAAATTCAAAGTTTGGTTTACCACCCATTTATAGTGGGCCCAAAGGTTTGGACGGCTTAGATTGGGTTATATGCACCCACACGTGTACGTTGTGTGGATATTCCTACTATGCGAGAGTATCTATCAATGTTTGGCTGTATTATTTACGCAAAAGATCCGTACTCTGCGAGAGTATCAATGTTTCCATCTCTTATTTACTCAAAAGGCCACCACCGACACACGTCCACCAATAGGAGACCTGGAAATGAATTATTGAACAGAGATGAAATGGACTACGGCTGCGTACCTCGCATTAAACAGTTGGAAAGAACGTAAAATCCATGTCGTCCATTGGATAAAGTACTCCTTTCTAGCCTTATCTCAAAAATCAGGCTGATTCAATGATGATGGGCCACCACACACAAAAATAAATAAATAAATAAAATAAAATCATACCTAAAACATTAAATGCACGTAGTACTTACTACATTAGTTTTAATACTGTAATGTTGGGTATTCTTTCACGAAAAAATTAGCACTGTAGTCTGTAGACGAGCACTGACGCTCCTCCAGCTCCGAGTTGTACGAACGGTTCAAAGGAGATCAAAGTTTTATGGGCTCCACAGTGTTGTATTTATTATATCTACACCGTTCATCTATTTTTAGAGATCATTTTAGAGCATTAACCAAAAAACGAATCATATCCAAAGATCATATGGACCACACCATAAATAGCAGCGGAGATAATGATTTTCACCGTTAAAATAATTGTAGGGCCCGCCATAAAGTTTATTTTCCATCCAATCTATTCATAAGGTCACAAATACCTAATGAAGAGGAAAAAAGAAATTCATAATGATCCAAAACTTCTGTGACCTCAAAAAGGGTATCAATGGTAGAAGTTCACTCCCCCACTGCTTTTTGTAGCGTGGTCCACTTTATAATTAGATCTGTCTTATTTTTCGTCTCAAGCCTTAAGACGAGCTCGTCAAATGGATGGACGGTTTGGATATAACAGATACCTCGTGATCAGACCCACAGAACTTGCTGACGTCAATACAGCAGCTATATAGCTGGTGTGAGGTACACCAGCCAATCCGCTTCCAATTTACTAAGTGTCCCCTATCCTAGTTTTAGATTATCATGATTTTTGTTTTAAACGGTTAAAATGAAGAATTGTACCGGATGGACAGGTTGGATCTCATGAAATTTCCACTCACGTGGCTCTCGGTTTGCGAAACTAACCCCCGTGGATATCTAGCGCGATGTACGCTAGCGCAGTTCGACAATAAAATTAAATACAGTGCCTAGGTGCTTTTAAAAAAAAAAAAAAAAAACAGTGCTCAGGTAGAAAAGGCCGTACAATACAGTTAGAGCATCCAGTCCGTAGTTTCTACAAATGGGGGCTACTATAAAATGATCCAAACGGTTGAGCCTCACCATTTGTGGGCCACGATCATATCTCTACCCCAGCCGTTAATATGGTTATCCTATTAGCCGTCATCTACTGACCACCAATGGAAGGGCCAGAATTCTTCCAATGCAGGGATTTTGGTTCAAAAATCAAAAGTTGGGATAAATGAAAAGTGGGTCCCACTTGGCAGCACGTCATGAATGAGAGGATGCAACTAGTAATCATGACAGTAATTAATTATAGTTAAAGGAGATTAGCTGGAAATGATGAGATAGACGTACCGAACTTCCAGCGAGCTTGGACGAGTGCAATCTCTGGATTGTGAACGAGGAAAGGGACGGTTCTCCAAAGGAAATCTGGTTCGGGCTGGAAATCAGCGTCGAAGATGGCGACGAAATCGCAGTGCTTGACGTAGCTGTGCTTCATTCCCTCCTTGAGAGCTCCTGCCTTGTAACCGTTTCTGTTGTCGCGGATCTCGTACTTTATGTTGATACCTTTGCTAGCCCACCTCTGGCATTCCAACTCCACCAAATCCTGCCCAAGAAAAAAAATCCAGCAGACCCATGTGAGAAATCGAAGAAGAATGTCGAAATTTCGATGGAGAGAAATGGCATTGGAGAGAAGAAACATATGAGAAATTGAAGAAATTTGTAGAAATTTTAGGAATTTAATTGAGAGTAATGGCACTGGAGAAAATACCCAGATGACAGATTGAAGGAATAGGTGAAATTTGAAGAGGAATAGAGGAAAAAAGACCAAAAGATGAGGTCTTTTTTGAAATTTAGTAAAGAAAAATGAGAAAGAAAGCAGACCCAAATGAGAAAACTTGGAGTTTGAGAAATAAAAATGCATTTTTACCCCTTTTCCTTTCTGATTTTGGTGGTTTTCATTGATGGGCATTTGAAGGAAGTGCATTGATAGATGACATTGGGATTTGGCTGTTTTTATTTGTTTGGTTTTGATGAAAAGCCCCAAAAATATGAAATTAAAAATACAAAAGAAAAGAGAAGAAAGGCACGGATTACCAGCTATAGAGGAGATTGGCAATTTTTTATTTTTATTTTTGGTTAGAATAAAAACATTAATAGCTGGGACTGGAAGAGGAAAAGGCAAAAACAAAGATAACAAATCAGAAGAAAACATGAAACTTCATAGTTTGGAAAGAAGTAAAGAGTAGCAGTGCAAATTTTTTCTTGTTTGGGATTCATTTGAAGAAGAAATTACAAATAAAAATAAAAGAAAACCTCGTATTTTTCACAGAAAAGAAAACAAAATTACTTTTTTCTTTCATTTTAGTGATTTTGTGAATCTAGAACAGTAAAAGACAATAAAACTCTTATCAGAAATCTAAAAACATCGTCTTAAATAAATGTGAAGGAAAAAGTTGCAATTTCTTCACTTTATTGGGTTTTGTCTCTCTCTCTCTCTCTCTCTCTCTCTCTCTCTCTCGTTTTTTTTTTTAGATTTAAGGATCTTAAAATCTGCTCTAGAAATGAAAAACAAAACCCAGAACAGAAATTAAAAAATCTAAAATTTTGAAAGAAAGTTGAGTTTTTTTTTTTTTTTTTCCTTCTCTTTTTTTGTTTGTTTTGCATTTTGGGTGTATTCCATTAATGGATCTGATTGTATTGACCTTGACAGATGGGTCTGTAGAATCATCAAGCACTTGGATTATAATTCGATCTGATGGCCATGAAAGCCCACATGCAGCTCCAATAGAGAGCTGGTAAACCTGCATCATAACACCCAAGAACAACAACAACATCAAAGAAGAACACATCAAAATCAATAAAACAGAGCAATGCAGATTGCAGGAACGCATAGAAAACCCAGAAAACAGAGATGGGGAAAGAGAAAAAGGACCTCTCTTTCATTATACATAGGAATTTGGATGAGAACCATCGGATAGGCAGCATTTCCTAGCTCGACATCGTCCCGTATCGGCTCCCACCTGTAACGCTTCTCAGGTTTTCGCCCAAAGACCTTAACGAGGACGATCACGACGCCCATGTAAACCCTCTCTATGAACAGCATTACAGACATTGCCAAACAGAGGAAAAGGGCAATTCGAAGCAGAGGAACAATCAAAGGAGCTTTGATCTGTTCCCAAATCAAGCCTATTTGCTCTGTAACGTCATCTCTCGTCCCCTGAAAAGCCTCTGGAAGATAAGCCGTCGAAGAAAGACGATCCATTGCTCTATCTCTTGGAAAAACAGAGGGACTGAAATCAGGGGCAGGAAATAAACACCCTAGATCTGCATGTATTTAAAGCACTTTCCTTTGCGAAAAGAGCACGAATCTCTCCTTCCCTTTTTCTTTCAACTTCTATCTTTGCTGCGTTTTTGCTGCTGAATTACGCAAGACAGTGCGTCAGAGCTGGACTGTCAGTAAATCGCTCAAAAACCATCCCACACAACTAGAATTCCAGAGAAAGAAAGAAAAGAAAGAAAAACAAAACACAACTGTTTTCTAATCAAAAGATAAAAAACCCATTTCAGATACTCATCCTTTAAATAAAAAATAAAAAAAAATCCGCACATCTATTAAAAAGGCAATGCAGCAAACAAAAGAGAGCAAAAGGAAGAAAATTTCACCAAAAATCTAACCTTTTTCTATCTTAATTCAACAAAAGAAACAAAACCCAATTCAGATCTTACTATCTAAAATAAAATAAAATAAATAAAAATTCCCCACCAGCCAACTTGCTCCTCTTTCAGCAAGCGTGACTGATGAAACTCCAAACAGTAGCAGATAAGAGTTATCTCGCCTGGAGAAAGAGAATGAAAATCCTCTCTCTCAAACGAATTTTAAAGGCAGTCGACACTTCAACAGTTGTGAATCTTCCCTTATAAATAAAAGCACCACACGAACGAAACCCGGCGAGAAGGCGTCAGATCCCGGCGAAATGACGTGCTTGCATTTTCACTTATAAAATGCTGAAGCGATCCGACAGTAGAGTTTAATCCGGGCCCACTTAATCTAAGCCGTCCAACAGCTGGGGCTGTTTTAACATTACCTGTTTGACGCATGTGTGTTGAATATAGACAGTTGGTTATTATCTTTCGACTATCTAGCTTACCTAATGATTGGATTTTCCTAAATTGAAAAGCATGGCGTTCTATATGTGGACTGCGCTTAGTGAACGGTCCTGATTCATGTACGTATGCCACGTTGTCAAGCGTGCAGCGTTTCAACTGTCCAGTCTCTTCCCGTGAATCCACGTAGCGTTCTCCGCTTTATTTATCCTCTTTCTCCCCGCTTCCGGTAGTAAGTTCCAACCGCAAAAATCACCAAAATCTTTCCATACACACGTCGAGAAGAGAGATAATCGGAAACAGTGGCTGTACCAGAACTTATCATATATCACTGATTTCCCGTAAATTATATTAGTTTTAGAGTATCCAATCCGTTTAAAAGGTGGATCACACAATTATAAAGAATAAAAACTAAAACAATACAGAATCAATCATTGATAGGCCTCAAAATTATACCCAAGTAATTAAAACTGTTTGTTTATTGATTTTTGGTGGTGTGTTATGGTTGATAAGTGAACGAGTCTCATTTTCATAGAAAATAATTATCACAGTATGGCCATTATTTTCATGGATTAGATATTGGTCAAATATCATACTTTGGTAGTATGAAATATATGTATATTAACATATCATACATCGTTTGTATCGAATCATTTTTCCGTCGAGCAACAATAAAAGAGTACACTCGCACTCGCAAGAGCTACACCCGCCAAAATTTATTATTTATTTACGAAAATACCCTCGCCGAGTTTAATTCTCCGGCAGCTGCGCAGGGTCGCCAGCGCGAGTCACGGCGAGTGAGGTGGAGAAGTTGACACGCGGTGCACGTGCTGACGTAGCTCGGCACACTTGTGAGGAATTGGGGCCACTCATCATCTGGATAGTGCCACCACGTGCAATAATCAGACCACTTAAATCATTCTGCATGTAGATATACACTAGAGGGAGCTTTTAGTTCTTTAAGTTGCTTAAGATAAGTTACTTACTGCATAAGTAGTTTATTTTAAATTTACAAACAATGTTCTTGTTGCATCAGTAGCTTCTTCTCTCTTTCATTTCTCTTCGACAACTTATGAAAAGTACAAAAGGTCAAAAAAATAATAATAATAATAATAATAACTAAGTGATCAAGTAATTTTAAATAAAAAGTTATTTATAACTAATTATAAACTAAATTTACTTATTTGAAATAAGTCACATAGCTACTTCTGTGAGTAAAAAAAGGTAACTTATTTGGTGGGATCCAGATGGCCCCATTGCATACAGACAGTGCTTTCATCAACCGTCAGCTTTCCCAACGAAATTTTGGTCTTCGTGATCAGTGGACCAGATTTATTTTCGTGGCAGTTGCAGTTTTCTATCGTACTCATCTCTCGAATGGTTCAGATCTCTCCGATGCTGCACCAAAATAGTGCTACTTTATCATCTAACTCGTGCGAGTAACATCAGCGGGGTAATCTTTGTAAGGGGTGCGTTTGGCACTAGGGATTTCAAATCCTCCGGTTGTTTGCCAGCATGAGGTAACGGGGGGGTTTCAAATTCTGGGTTTGAAATCCAATGTAAAAACTTCGATTACACTTAAAATCTTCTCAATAGTTGCATGTGTAACATATGTGTCACCATACTATTATTCTATTAGGCACATGACCCACTAATGATATCTAAAAACAATTAGGTTACCAATTACATGACTCTAATTTCTTTAATATGATGATATCACCATCCAAACATTGTCCATGTAAATTAACAACTAAAAATTGTTGGTTAGTCACTCAAACATGATTTAGTGCTTGTGGCCCATTTGAGAGTTGAAATTTCATTATTTTTGGACAAAGTATATGTTTCAGCGGGCTTATTACAACCATTGTATCAAACATTACATACATCACTAATTAAAAATATTAAAATTGATTAAACAATTACATTCAAACACCTATAAATATATCATTCATAGTTACTTTTGAATTAAATTTGATTCCCAATCCAGGGTACTAAACACGATACAAGGATTTCAAATCCACGGGGTTTCAAATATGGGGGGTTCCAAATCCACACTCCCAAACAAGCCCTTGATACTCTGGCGATGGTTGATACACAGGACAGATGGAAAATAGAAATGTATTACTCTATCTAGCTTGTTGAGAAATTGACCATTATAGATGCTACCTCTTATCCGGCGTCTTTTCATAGCGCTCCTAAACTTTACTTTCCCAAAGTAAACCATATGAAAACACTATTTCCAGTAGAAAATACCTTTACAACCATGGTGGCTCAATACATATGGCTATGGCTATAATCCTTAGCTATGGGTTGTAAATGTAAGAGTATTTTCACCTGCAAATGGTGTGTCAATATGGAATGATTTGATAAAGTTTAGGAGCGCTAGGAAAAGACGCCGGGTAAAAGGTGGCATTTACAGTAGTAAATATCTCTAAATTGTTCCAATCTAAGATGCCATTTTTAATGCGCATTCATCTAAAACCATAGTTTTTGAGCAATCCCAAACTTTGATTACTGCAATCAGATATTTCTCATCTCAAACATTCATTAAAAACTTCTGCTAATCAGATAACTTTCATCTCAACCGTCCATTAAAAATGTCCACCAGTCAGCTATTTAGATAAATTGAAATCAGTCAAATTTTGTTTATGATCGATTTAAACTAGGGCCTATAATTTGGTCAGTCTTATTTGATATATTCATATGCCACGTGTAGTTTTCTTAGTGCCTACGTATGGACCATCACACCCTACCAGAGCATCAAGGTATACTTATTTTAGATGCACTTCAGTTTCTCTGATGCTGGGAATGGGAGTAGGTCTAATTATTGCGTGTAGGTGTGCTGCTCGTATGCCGAGGGATCTCTACTTGTAGCTTTTAAAAGAGGTAGAGATATGTTGGTCTTTTTATAAAATGACAAGGGTATTTGTAGAATTTGAAAAATAGAGGTGCGGTAATGGGCTACAGCCCCGAACGGGCAGCTCTGTGGGCGGGCCCACCGTGATTTATCTGTTTATCCAAGCCGTCCATCACTTTTTTTAGATCATTTTAAGATTTAAATTAAAAAAATGAGGCAGATCCACCACTCAAGTGGACCACACCAAATAATAAGCTTGGTTGCATTAAATGCACCAATCATTAAATGCAAGATTCATGTGTAGTGTGGTTCATTTGAGCGTTAGATCTGCCTATTTAAATAAACAAATAAAAAATAAATAAAAATAAATAAAAAATTTTAAATGATTTGAGAAAAGGGATAGACGGCTTACATGAACAAATAAATCACCGTGGGCCCGCTCACAGAACTGCCCATTTGGGGCTAGAGACGTTGGCAGGATCCAATCCGCGCCTGTTGTTTTTGGAAGCGGATTGGCTGATGTACCACACACCACCGATCCGACTGGTGTGGATACGTCTAGTGCAAAGGAGATCAAAGTTACATGGCCCCCGAAATGATGTATTTATTATATCTACACCGTTCATCCATTTTGCGAGATCATTTTAGAGCATGAACCCAAAAATAATTCATATCCAAAGCTTAAGTGGACAACACCACAAATGATTCTCACCGTTGAAATATTCGCAGGGCCCACCATAACATTTATTTTCCGTCCAATCAGTTCATAAGATCACACGAACCTGTACAAAGAAGAAAAACAAATATCATATTGATCCAAAACTTCCGTGACCCCCGTAAGGTTTTCAATGGTGGACGTTCAATACCCACTGCTTTTTTCAGTATTGATCCACTTGATCTTTGGATCTGTCTTATTTTTCGGCCCAAGCCTTACAAGGAGCTCTCCAAATAGAAGGATGGTTGGGATATAACACATACCTTATGATGGGACCCACAGAATTTGGTGACGTCAGCACACCAGCCAGATCGGTGTTGTGTGGTACACCAGCCAATCCGCTTCCATTATTTTTGCGGTGCAGCTGGATCGATCCCCAGTGGATCCAAGATGGGTGGGGCTTATAGTGATGTATGTGCCTTAAATCCACACTATCGAACCATTTTGAAATCACATTTTAAGGTATAAACCCAAAAATGAAGCATGCTCAAATCTTAGGTGGACTACACCAGAGAAACTAGTCTTGATTGAATCCCTGCCATTAAAAACTTCATGAAGTCTACCGAAATGTTTATTTTCCATTCAACCTATTGATAAGGCCACAAAGACCTATATGAAGAAACCACACAAATATCATCTTGATTTAAATCTTTTGTGGTCCATGAGAAGTTTTTAATGGTTATTTATTATTATTTCCTATAATATGGTCTGTTTGACATTTGGATCTACATTATTTTTTAGATCATGCGTTAAATTTAGTTTTCAGTACAAATGGATGGTGCAAATGTAATCACATAGATCATGGTGGGCCCATAGTTAGGGTGTCACACCAAGAAATTCGGGTACCCAAATAAGATATTTGGGACTTGAATCTCAAGTTCATAAGGTTTGATATATTGATATTTATTACAATTCACATAATTCCATTAAATTTAATAGATATTCAGATTCATCTAAAAGGAAAATACTATTAAAATAATATAATATTTACTAAATTCAACTTTCTTGATAGTTTTCTTTTCTACATCGAAATTTGAAATTCAAACTAAACCTAAAGAACAAAACTTGAATTGAAATTTTAACTAAACCTAATTTTCAAGAAAAAAATTTTTAATAGTAGAGTCTTGCCTGCTCGTAGTATTTCACCTTTGAACCTTTGCATTTTTTAAAATAGGGTGAACATAATAGCCTAATAGGATCATTTCATACTCAAAATTTTAAATGTTCATATTATATCAAATTTTTATAAATAAGAGAAAAATATAATACAGATAATAAAATAATATGAATTTAAGCAGTAGAATCGTAAATATATTATGCATGTGATGCTTTTCATGAGTTCTCATAAATAATATCCGTAATATCTTACAATATCGTACCCAAGTAGATGGTCACATTGCATTAAGGCTCACGCACCGGTACCTTATGGTGATGAATTCATTTATATATTATTTAGTCAGACAACTGCTCCAGTTGTACCTCTGACGTATGTCCGTACACACAATTATACTCATATGTCATACACAAAGGAGATTCCAAAGCATCTAGTGAGTTCTAGGGTCTTTCACCCAAGGGACACAATTGTCATACTTACTGATTTTAGAGTCTTCCACCCAAGAGATACGATTGCTCTACTTATTTATATTACACCCAACATATCAATAGTGATGTTCAATAAATGCTAGATATGCATGTAAGATGAATCATTGCTTCATAATGAAAAATTCTAAATATAAACATAAAGTTATTATGGATTTATTCACATACTTTTGCTAATCTTAAAAATTATTATAAAAATCAATAATTACTTAATTAAATTCTCAAAATATCAACAATACAAATTTTTATTTCTAATTAATAATTCTAGATATAATTTCGTTGAAACTTTAATAATTAAAATTCTTAAATAAAATATTTTTAATTTACTATTATTAAATTTAAGAAATATTGATATTTGATCATGTATAAGAAAATTTTATTTTAAATTCTAACTTTAAGTAAATCAAAAAAATTTAATAAATTCATATTTAAAAAAATTAAATATAATAAAACATATTAATATAAAAAATTTATTTTTTTATTCACTAAATTCTAAAATTTAAAATTTATTTTAATTATAATATAAACTTAACAAATAAAATTTTCAATTGTTCTAATATTAAATCAAAACTTAACAAATATATATAAACCAAGTATTTTTACAACTAAAGAATTAATTCATATTTAAATTTTACTTTGGATGAAATTGATTTAAATTAATCAAATTATAATATAATTTATTAAATAAATTCCAAAGCTAATGAATTTGATTATTTTAATAACAAAATTTATTTAAATTATTAATTTCTAAAAGTTTATAATTAAAATTAGATTTTTTATTTAAATCAAATTATACTTTCAATAATTTAATAATTAAGTAATATTATATTCTAAACTAAATAAGATTCCTTTTTAAAAAAATTGAATATTAAATTAAAATTTTACAATGAACCAAATCAATTTAACTCAACAATTACGTGAAGGTATATTTCAAAATTTCAATAATTAAGCTAAATAATTAAATAAATTTTAAATAAAAAAATCAATCACATCAATAACTAATTTAAGAAATAAATTTGGAATAAGATAACATAACAGTAAGCTGAAAATTTTAAACTTTAAGTTAAGATCACCCACTTGATTTGAAGTGTTAGAACAAACCTTATGTAGTACAAACCCAACGTATGCACTCAATGTACATAATGTCTAAAATCGAGTCTTAACTGACTTACACTTATGCACCACATGTGCATACTGACTATTGTTATATGATTCTAAGGATGGACCCACACTCAAATCATACTGGACTCATGCTTTCACTTTATGCCGTAAGCTCATATCTAAACACCTATTTATAGGACTTATGCCATAAATTTTCATGCACGCGCTTCATATGTGAAGCAAAATAGGAGTCTTAACATTAACTACAAATAAGTTTTTTTAAAACTAAATTTAATGTTGATTTTCATGCATGAAGAGAGAAAAAAAAAATGAATTTAAAAAGTCCTAACTTAAATACTAATATCAATGTTATATTTAATGCTAATACTAAAGAGTTTCAGCCTACAAACGTAAGCACCTCTCATGTTAAGGCTCATGTTATACCTCTATTTCTAATTAAAATAATTTCTACACAAGCAAGATTTGTATTTAAAATACCATTCATTAGATGTATGCTTAGATGGTGTGGATAATGAATGGTTTAGATTTCTAGATGGATAGTCCACATGGCAGATCTCAATTTAATAGACTAAATGATACGATTCGCCCCTGGATGATTTTAGTTGGTTAGAACATTTACTATAAAGTAGGTCAATGATTGAACTCTTTTAACGGTTTAGATTGATGTGAGGATACATTGGCTAGTTGATGAATGTGAGTATAATGAGATTTGAATGGTCTATATAGGTGCAGTGTGTGGAATTTCTAACATAGACTCAATAAATAAAACTAATTAAAACAACGTGGGTAGACCTCCCGCATTTCTTCTAATACATTTTTTTCTTTTACTTGTATTTATATTAATTTATTTCTTCTATTTTTTCGCATGTGTGTCACAGGTGTGCAATATGTGAAGGGTGTATGATGTGTGTAGTTTAGTTTGGTATGCGCATGTATGGATGGA
This sequence comes from Magnolia sinica, assembly GCF_029962835.1. Classification (NCBI taxonomy): domain Eukaryota; kingdom Viridiplantae; phylum Streptophyta; class Magnoliopsida; order Magnoliales; family Magnoliaceae; genus Magnolia; species Magnolia sinica. The sequence continues at coordinate 93,833,278 of NC_080573.1, read as the reverse complement.
TTGGTTAAAATTTGTCCAGGTCATTATATTCTTTCCCCTTAAAAGAAATTTTGTCCTCAAAATTGAACGAACCTATAGTGTAAAAGGATGCGGGTATTTTTCTTGAATTTCATCTCCGCGCTCTCATGAAGCTTCTTATTCATCGTGATGTTCCCACCACACTTTTATGAGTGGTATGATTTTGGTTCAAAGTACCTGATCTCTTCTACCAATTATATGAACTGGTTGTTCTGTGTATGTGACATCTTCGTGAATTTCTAGTGGCTGCCAGTCAATAATGTGTGACGTGTCTCTCTCGTACTTTCGTAACATTGATATGTCAAATACGTTGCGAATGCAAGATAGCTATGTTGGTAGAGTTAGTTTATAGGCCATGACACCTACTCTTTGCAGGATCTCGAATGACCCAATGTAGCGCGGTGCTAACTTTCTTTTTTTTAAAATTGCATCAGTCCTTTCATTGATGATACCTTGAGTAGAACATGATCGCCTACAAAGAACTCTAAGTCTTTTATTCAGTAATTTGTGTAGCTCTTCAGTTGACTTTGTGCCATACGTAGGCGATCCTTAATGATTTGTATCTTCTCGGTCATTTCCTGCATAATCTCTGGTCCAGGCATGCTTCTTTCACTAACCTCGGTCTAATAGTTTCGCGATCGACGTAGTCTTCCATACAATGCTTCATATGGTGTCATACTGATGCTAGCTTGAAAACTGTTATTATACGCAAACTCGATCAATGGTAGATGATCATCCCAATTTCCTTTGAGTTCAAGAATGCAAGCGCGAAATATATCTTCAAGGATCTGATTCACTCGTTCGGTTTATTCGTCCATCTGCGGATAAAAAGCAGTTCTGAAGTCAAGTGATGTCCACAGAGCATCTTGAAAACTCCTCCAAAAGTGCGACGTGAATCTAGAGTCTCGATCGGATATAATGGATATGGAGATACCATGCTGTCTAACGATCTCCTTGATGTAAAGCTTGCTCAACTCGTCTATCAATGAAGAAATACGAATAGGGAGGAAGTGTGCAGACTTGGTTAATCAATCAACAATCACAAACAGCATCGTGATTGCATCTGGTCCTCGAAAATCCCACAACAAAATCCATAGCAATGTGCTCCAACTTCCACTTTGTAACTGGCAAGGGCTGAAGTAACCTTAAAGGTTTTTTATGCTCGGTTTTGACTTGTTGATAGACATATCATCTAAACACATATTCGACAATTTCTCTCTTCATGTTGTTCCACCAATATTATCGTCGAACGTCGTGGTACATTTTCGTGCCCCTGAGTGAACTGTGAACTTCGAGTGATGTGCTTTATCTAAAATTTCCTTTTTCAATTCAGAAATATGGGGAACGCATAATCTTCCTCGAAGTCTGATTCCATCATCGAGGTCTACACATCATTTTAAGTTATCATTTCCTACTGCTTTCGCTATTCTTGCTTGTAGCCAGACATCATTATTTTGTGATTCCATCACTCGACTCATTAGAGTGGGCTACACCACTATGTTACTAAGATAAGCACATGTACCATCTACTCTAAGTTGCATATTAAAATCTTTTATTTTATTAAGCATTTTTCACTCTTAAATCGCTAGAGATGCCATAAGTTTATGTGTCCTCCTACTTAATGCATCGGCTATAAAATTTTCCTTACCTGGATGATAACAAAGGTTGAAATCATAATCTTTTAATAATTTCATCAATCTCCTCTGCTGTATATTTAAATCTTTTTTGTCAAAAAGATATTTTAGATTCTTGTGATAAGAATATAATTCAAATTACTTGTCGTATAGATAATGTCTCCAAATATTTAGGGCAAATATTATCGCTGCTAGTTTCAAATTGTGCGTAGGATAGTTTTGTTCATGAGTTTTTAACTGCCTTGACACATATGCTATTATTTTACTGCCTTGCATAAGAATGCATCTCAACTCTTTATGTGACGCATTACTATACACTACAAATCTTTTTCTTTTGGTTGGTAAGGTTAGAACTGGAGCTGAAGTTAATCGATTTTTCAATTCGGAGAAAGCTAATTCACAATTTTTATTTCATTTCAAATGCGTGCCTTTTCTTATCAGCTGAGTTAACGATCTAGCAATTTTAGAAAATCCTTCGATAAATCTCTTACAATATCCAACTAAACCAAGAAAACTACGCATCTTAGTCACATTCTTGGGATGCTCTCATTTCATTACTGCCTCGACCTTTGATGGATCCACAAACACTTCTTTATTTGAAACCATGTGACTCAAGAATTTCACATTTTCTTTACAAAAATCACAATTCGTCAACTTAGTGTACAACTGATTTTCTTTTAATGTTTGCAAAATGATTCTTAGGTGTCCCACATGATCTTCCCGAGTCTTAGAATATATTAAGATATCATTTATAAATACTATCACGAATTGATCCAAATATAATTTGAAGACCCTATTTATAAGATGCATAAATATTGTTGGGGCATTCGTTTGACTAAAGGGCATCACTAGAAATTTGTAGTAGCCATATTGTGTCCTAAAAGAGGTCTAATTAGGTACGTTCTTGTCTTTAATTTTCAATTGATGATATCCGGATCGTAAGTCTATCTTGAAAAAATATCGCGCTCCCTTCAACTGATTAAATAAGTCATTTATCCTTTGTAATGGGTACTTGTTTTTAATGGTCGCCTTATTAAGTTGTCGATAGTTGATGTACAACCTCATAAAAATATCATTTTTCCTCACCAATAAAACCAGTGCTCCCCATGGTGATGTACTTGGCCTAATGAAACCTTGATTCATGAGTTATTGAATTTGTTCTTTTAGTTCCTTCAATTCTATTGGAGCCATGCGATATAGTGCTCTAGAGATCGGTGCGGTCCATGGGACAAGATCGATACTAAAATCTACTTCCCTTCGTAGCGGTAATCCTGGAATGTCCTGAAATGTTTTCAAAAATTCGTTAATGACTGGGATTTGTTCTATTCCTTCTTCCTATAGGTCCGCTTTTGAAAGAGTTAATAGACTAAATGGTGCTTCTCTCCTTTACGTCCTAAAGAACTGTAGTGGCGGTCACTCAACAACGTTTAAAGTTACCATCTTCTTGAAGCGATCTATTTTGGCCTGATATAAGGACAATCAATTCATTCCTAGGATGATATCTTATTCTCTCATTGTCAGAACTATAAGATTAGCTGGCAACTCTATATTTGTAAGCATAATCCGGTAGGATTTACATATCTGATCTAAGTTGATTGATTTACCAAGAGGGGTTGCAACTACTAACTTCTTATATAATGAAACATGAGATAATCCCAACGAGCATATGAGGCAATATGAGATAAATGAATGCGACGCTCTAAAATTAAATAATAATCTAACTAGAGATGCGAATATAATGGTGGTACCTTCGACTACATCACTAGTAGTTTCGGTGTCTGGTAATGTGGTTAAGTCTGTCGGTGGTGTTGGATCCTCATATGGGGGTATTGGATCATCAAATTCATGTATTATGTCATCATATGATTGCACTGAGTCATCATATCCATGTGACGGGTCATCATATTGTTGTGCATGGTCATCATATGACTTAGTTGTGTCGTCATTAGGTTGCACGAAGGCGTAAGTGCGATCTTGAGCTTGAGGATGAGGTATTTGACCTTCCTGTCTTTGCTACTTAAATTGTGAAGATCTATACTACTATTATGGTTGATTGGGTGACCTCTAATATGCCGATGGTGGCCCTTTTTAAGGTGATCTCAGATGTAGTTGAGGAGGTATTTGCCAGTATAGATGAGGTGGTCTCAGATCCGGCCGAGACATTGAAAATTTTTGTGGGGGTCGATGATATGAAGGCGGTGGCACGTAATGTTGCAGTGGCCTACAAGACGATTGTAGCGTTCCATGTTTCTATGGGTACTGAAGTCATTGTAGTCGGAGGCAATTACGGGAGGCGTGACCCTCGAGTCCGTAGTTATAAGAAATTCCTAGAAATCACGGCAAAGGTTGTATTGAGGCTGGTCTGGCCATCAGTGTCAATATCGTCATCTGCCTTTTGACTGTGTCTTATAGGATTGGTGGCATGTGTGAAGTGGTTCTGACACTGCTCGTTACATCCCTTTTCTGATCGCGATTTTTTCGAAATTCATTAATATCTTTTTCTACCGCCAAGGCATGCTTTAAGGAAAATACTGTTGAAATAATATAATGTTTACTAAATTCAACTCTCTTGGTAGTTTTATTTTCTACATCAAAATTTGGAATTCCAACTAAACCTAAAGAACAAAAACTAAATTGAAATTCAAACTAAACCTAATTTTCTAGAGAAATGAAAATTCATAATAGAGACCCGCTTACTCGTATTATTACAACTTTACACTTGTGCATTGTTTTTGTAATAAGGTGATCATAATAAGCTAGTAAGATCATTTCTTATACAAAATTTAAAATATTTAGATTATATCAAATTTTTATAAACAAGAGAGAAAAAGAGAATACGGATAATAAAATAATATGAATTTAAGCACCATAATCGTAAATATGTTATGCATATGATACTTTCCATGATTCTCATAAATAATATCCATAATCCCTACAACATTATACCCAAGTGGATGACCACATTGAATTAAAAGCCCACGCATTGGTACCTTATGGTGAGGGACCCATTTATACATTAGTTGTTAGACAACTTCTCCAGTTGTACCTCTGACGTATGTCTGTGTACACAATTATGTTCATATGCCGTAACAAAGGAGACTCCAAAAGATCCAACAGATTTTAGGGTCTTTAACTTAAGGAACATAATCACCATACTCGCTGGCTTTAGGGTCTTCCACCCAAGGGACACGATTGCCCTACTTATTTACATTACACCTAGCATATTAATAGTGATGCTCTATAAATACTAAACATGCATTTAAGATGAATTATTACTTCACAATCAAAAATTCTAAATATAATTATAAAGTTATTATGGATTTATTCACATGCTTTTGCTACCCTTAAAAATTATTATAAGAATCAATAATTACATAATTGAATTCTTAAAATATCTATAATACAAATTTTTATTTCTAATTAATATTTCTAGATATAATTTTGTCGAAACTTTAATAATTAAAAATTCTTAAATAAAATATTTTTAATTTACTATTATTAAATTTAGGAATTATTGATATTTGATAATGTATAAGAAAACTTTATTTTAAATTCTAACTTTAATTAAATTAAAATTTTTACTTAATTTATATTTTTAAAAATAAATATAATAAATCATATTAACATAAGAAAATTATTATTATTTTTATTCATTAAATTCTAAAATTTAAAATTTATTTTAATTATAATATAAACTTAACAAATAAAATTTTCAATTGTTTTGATATTAAATCAAAAGTTAACAAATTTATATAAATCAAGTATTTTTTATAATTAAAGAATTAATTTATATTTACATTTAACTTTAGATGAAATTGATTTAAATCAATCAAATTATAATATAATTTATTAAATAAATTCCAAAGTTGATGAATTTGATTATTTTCATAACAAAATTTATTTAAATTATTAATTTCTAAAAGTTTATAATTAAAATTAGATTTTTTTTATTTAAATCAAATTATACTTTCAATAATTTAATAATTAAGTAATATTATATTCTAAGCTAAATAAGATTCTTAAAAAAAATTGAATATTAAATTAGAATTTTACAATGAACCAAATCGATTTAACTCAATAATTACTTGAAGGTATATTTCAAAATTTCAACAATTAAGCTAAATAATTAAATAATTTTTTTTAAAAAAAAGATTGATCACATCAATAACTAATTTAAGCAATATTATTATTAAATTTGGAATAAGATGACATAACAACAAGCTGAAAATTTTAAACTATAAGTTAAGATCATCCACTTGATTTGAAGTGTTGGACCAAACCTTATGTGGTACAAACCTGACGTATACACTCAATGTACACAATGTCTAAAATTAAGTCTTGATTGATTCACACTTATGCATCACATGCGCACATTGACTATTGTTTTATGATTCTAAGGATGGATCCACACTCAAACTCTACTGGAATCATACTTCTACTTCATGCCGTAAGCTCATATCTAAACACCTATTTATAAGACTTATGCCATAAATTTTCATGCACGTGCATGATATGTGAAGCAAAATATGAGTCCTAACATTAACTGTAAATAAGTTTTTTTAAAACTAAATTTAATGTTGATTTTCATGCATGAAGAGAGAAAAAAATTGAATTTAAAAAGTCATAACTTAAATACTAATATCAATGTTATATTTAATACTAATACTAAAAAGTTTCAGTCTACGTACGTAAGCACCTCTCATGCTAGGGCTCATGCTAATACCTTTATTTCTAATTAAAATAATTTGTACATAAGCGATATCTGTATTTAGAATACCATTAATTAGATGTATACTTATATGGTATGGATAATGAATGGTTTAGATTTCTAGATGGACAGTCCACATGGCAAATTCCAATTCAATAGACCAGATAATACGGTTTGCCCCTGGATGGTTTTGATTGGTTAGACCATCTATTATGAAGTAGGTAAAGGATTGAACTTTAGATTGATGTGAGGATATATTGACTAGTTGATGAAGGTGAGTATAATGAGATTAATTTGAATGGTCCAGATAAGTAGAGTTTGAAATTTCTAACATGAACACAATAAATAAAACTAATTAAAACAATGTGGATAGGCCTCCCACGTTTCTTCTGACACAATTTTTTTCTTTTATTTGTATTTATATTCATTTATTTCTTCTTTTTTTTTTCAATATGTGTCACATGTGTGCGACATGTGAAGAATGTATGGTGTGTGTGGTTTGGTTTGATACGTGCATACATGAACAGATTGATTAAAATTTATCCAGGTCATTACACAGGGTCCCACGTATCTCGATGGATCTGAGAATCCACCAAAGCCGGGCCAAATATTTGCCAGAGTCGATTGCGTAGTGTAGCATGGAAGCAGATTGCGTACTGAGTAAACTCTGTGGGCGCAAATGTCATTCATGCCTTTAATCCACTCCGTCCATCTCTTTTAACAGATAATTTTAGGGCTTTATCCCAAAAATGGAGTGTATCCAATCCTTAAGTGGAGTATACCACTGGAAACAGTGTGAATTGAACATCTACCATTAAAAAATTATTGGGTGCCAAAGAAGTTTTAGATCAAGCTGATATTTGTGTTTTCCCTTCATCCATGCCTGTCTGATCTTATGAACAGGTTAGATGACAAATAAACATCACTGGGGTCTTAGAAAGTGTTCAATAGTGGAAATCAATATTTCTACTTTTTCTTGTGGTATCGTCCACTTGAGCTTTGGATATGCATCAATTTTAGGTTCAACCCTTAAAATGATTTGCAAAAATGAATGAATGGACGGCGTGGATAAACCACATGCATTCACGGTAGGGGTGCACATCTAACCGTTGGATCCGTATAACCGGATCGAAACCGTTGGATCGGTCCAGTTTGGTCCGGTTCTAAGATGCTAACGATCCGGTTCCGGTTTTGAAATTCTCAAAATCGTTGATTACGGATCGGTTCCGGTTTAGGGCCTTGTAGAAATGATTCGAATCGTATATCCGAACCATTGAACTGAACTGTTGATCCGAACCGTGCAACAAACCGTAGATCCGAACCGTGGATCGAGCATTCGTTTATAAAAAAAATAACCCTAAAGTTCCACCTTTAGCTTTAACACCCCCCTACGGCCCTGCCTCTCGGCCCTCTCGCCCCTGCAAAAAACCCTAAAGTCCCTCTGCCCTCTCTCTCTCTCTAGCCCTCCCTCAGTCCCTCTGCCCCCCCCCCCCCCTCTCTCTCTCTCAATCTGCATCTCTATCTCTAATGTTTCTTTTTCTCTTTTTTGGGTCGTTGCAGAAACGGGCGGGAGAGGAAGAACATGCTCGGAGGAGATTACTCAATGTAAACACAGGGAGGGGGACTCATTGATCAATCCCATGTGTTATTTAGCAATGGAGGTGTGATGGGTTTTCTCTATTTTCCATTCTCCCTCCCATTCTAGATTGATTTGGTCAATTCTAACATGCGGTCCCTTGTGCTTCTTAGCATCTAGCGATGACCCACGGAAGAGGGGAAGAGAAGCTGTTGCCTCTGCAGCAGTAGCGGCAGCGACAGTGACGCCTATCAATCTCTTCTCATTGCAGAAACGGGTAGGTTTTGCTTATTTTCTGATGATTTGAGGAGAGGGTTTCGTTCTGTTTTGGGAAAATCTCAAATGGGTTAGCCCAGAACCGTGGAACCGATCCGGAACCGAACCGTTTTTCAGGGTCTGGTTCCGGTCCGGTTCTAGGGTGCTAACAGTCCGGTTCCGATTCCAAAAACTGAAGAACCATCAGGAACGGTTCGGTTCCGGTTTCACCCCAGAACTGGACCAAATTGACCCGTGTGCACCCCTAATTCACGGTGGGCCTAACAGAGTTTACTCAGTACGATAAGAGTGTGCAATCCGATTTCGTGTAGCACACAACACCAACGTCGGTGCTATGTGCTGCCGAAAAAGCTCCGTGGGCTCCATCATGATGCATGTGTTTTATCCCTGCCGTCCATCCATTTTGCTAGCATTGATTGAAGGCCCAGCATGAAAACTTACTCCGGCCCACTATAATACTTATTTGCCATCCAACCTTTTCTTTTGATTAGGTCACGTAGACTTGGATGAAGGGAAAAATGAATATCAGCTTAATCTAAAACTTGCAGTGTTCAATCACCATTGTTTCTTATGGTGTGGTCCACCTGAGATTTTGATCATTCTCATTTTGATCTCATGCCCTAAAATAATATTGGAAAAATGAATGGACAGAGTGGATAAAACACAAACATCATGCGGTGCCCACAAGCTTTTCCAGCGGGTAAGTTTTTAATATAGACCTGACGGAGCACCCACGTTTTTTTACTCGACTCGAACAAAACCTACCTAACCAAATTAGACCTCTACTCGTACGGACGAACTCATAAAGACAAAAATACCCCTACTTTTTCCAGTTGCTTTGCCCTAAAAACCAAGGGTATTTTTGTCCAAGACCCTATTTCCGTATCCTAAAAATCTGCTTTGGTAGCATAAGGGGTCGTTTGGCACTGTGGATTGGAGGGGATTAGAGGGGATTGGAGGAGGTTTCCAATCCCCTTGGTTGTTTGGAAGCATAAAGTAATTGGGGACTGCCAATCCAAGGGGTTTCCAATCCCCTCTTTGAGGGGGTTTGTAATCCACGGTGAGAGCTTGGATTACACCTAAAATCATTTCAATAGTTACAGGTGTAACATGTATGTCACAGTACACTATCATTCTATTGGGCACATGGCCAACTAATGATGATCAGCACCGTCCAAACATTGTCCATATTAATCAACGATTAAAAATCGTTGGTTATTCACTCGGACATGATCTTGTTCTTGCGGTCCATCCAAGACTTGGAATTTCATCATTTTCAAGTAAAACATATATATTTCAGCCGGCTTATCACAACCATAATGTCAAAAATTATATATCTCACTAATTAGGGATATTAAAATTGATTTAGTAATTAAATTCAAACCCCTCATAAATATACCATGCATTGGTAATTTTGAATTAAAGTTGATTTACACCCCGAACACAGGGGTCCAAACATCCACGCTCCCGAACAGGCCCTAAGTTTTCGGGCGTCCGGGGGAAAAAACAAAAACATAGTACGGAATATTCTACAGTGCTAATTTTTTCTTTTCCAGGAGCACACGGTACTCGCCTAGTTGCTGTGTGCTACACGGATCGATCCGGGAACCAGTTTGCATACGTGTGGCTCATTGTTTTTATCATCCAAACCGTTTATGTTACGGGACCCAACGCGGGTGATCACATGCACACAAATTCTCCACGTGGATGAACCTAAACCTTTCAATAGATGGCTAACAAATGAACGGTCAAGAAAGAAGATAGAGCACCACTACCCATTCAAGCTATAAAAAAGGAAAAACATTTTATGGCTACGATCTTCTATTCTGGGAACCCTTTTGGTGGATGATCCGTCCATGATGAGTCACATCATATCAACGTCTTGGATCAAAGAACCACGGTCCCACCTGTACAAGTGAAAGGTCCAATTATTGTGTCTGTCTGTACCTTTAATAAGGGAGCGGATTAGGTGTTACCCTGCTAACACCTTGGTGGGTATTACCCTTACCGTGTGGGGACCACCTTAATGAATATGATGTACATCCACGCCGTCCATCTGTTTATTCAGATCATTCTAGGAAGTTATTTCAAAAAATTAAACAGATACATGTATCCTATATACCACACAACTGGAAAAAGTAGTAAATGGCCATTAAAAATCTTTCTTAGGCCACAAAAGTATTGGATCAAGCTGTTCTTTGTATTTTCTATTCATCCAGGTCATTTTAACCTTATTAACTGGTTGGATGGAAAATAAACATTACGTACTTTCTTACAGTGGGCCTAGGTAGTTTTTAACGGTGGATGTTCAATACTCCCTGTTTCCTGTGGTGTGGTCCACCTGAGATTTTAATCTGATTAATTTTTTGGTACCAAGTACTAAAATGGGCTTGAAAAAACCGATGGATGGCGTGGATATACAATACATCATCAATATTGGTCCCACAGTAAGAGTAACACCTAATCCGCTCCCCTGATTCCCTGATTTTTCTAGAGAAATTTACGACTGTGGACCCCACCTTTTATCCAGCGGTTTTTTTGAAGCAATACAAACTTAGAATACGCAGTTGGACCTCCTCGTACGGAGTCGGAATTTCAGGACGAAAATACCCCTCCTCCTGACGGAAACGGCTCTTCCTCTCCATTTCCTCTCTTTGCTTTTCCTTTCCCTTTCTGCTGCCACTTTCCCTGCCGTTGCTGTCACCCCCATTTCCCCACTGCATTTCCCGTAGAAAGACCCAAAAAAACACCCTTTTTGTCGGCCCCTTATCAGCATTTCATCTTTTCTTCTTGAAATGGTGGGTCCAGCGAAGAAAGCACACAAGACAGGTACATATATATATTATTTTATTATTATTACACACGGACAGACACACACCGCACACACTCACGCTGCACACACACCGCGCACACTCACGCTGGTGGAATTTCACCACCTATGGCACTCGAACTCCTGACCGAGAGTTGAAACTACTGAGAGGTTACCACCCAAGCAAGAGTAAGGACCCCACCTTTTATATGGAAACGGATTGGCTACTCCCCCTGCCACCAGCCAATGGCTGGTGGTCGGTGCTCTGTGGGCCCCATAATAATGTATGTTTTTCATCCATTCCGTCCATCTATTTTTCTAGATCAATTTATAGTAATAAACAAAAAATGAGATATATATCAGTCTCAAGGGGACCACATTACAGGAAACAATGTTAAATGAACTTCGACCATTAAAAACTTTCTGGGGCCATAAAAGTATTGGATCAAGTTGACCTTTGTTTTTTTCCCTTCATCTGGATATTTATGACCTAATCAACATATTGGATGTCAAACAAACAGTACAGTGGGCCTTAGGAGGACTTAAATGATGGATTTCCAATCACTATTGTTTTCTTGTGGTGTGGTCCACCTGAGATTTATATCCCTCTCATTTTTGGGATTAAAACCTAAAATGATATTTAAAAATGGATGAACGGAATGGATGAAATACATACATCATGGTGGGGCCCATAGAGCACCGACCACCAGCTCCGGGGCTGGTGTCAGGGGGAGTAGCCAATCCGTTTCCCTTTTATATTTTAAACTCAGTTGGGCCCACATTGAATTTACTATTCATGTTATCCATCCGTTAACGGAAAATTTTAAGGGGTTGAGCCCCATATTGAAGCAGATCAAAAGATCAAATGCATCATACCACGGGAAACAGTGGGCATAATGATTTCCACCGCCGAAACCATAGTCGGCCCAACAGTGATGTTTGTTTGTTATCAAACCTATTCATAAGATCATACATATATTGATTAATAGAATAAACAATTATAAGCTTTACTTAGTTTAAATAGGTACATTAGTTTAAATAACCAATTGTGTGGATAATTTTCAAAAAATTTATTTGGTCCTAATCAACCACATATAGGACATGGTTTTCATTTTATAGCTCTGCCAAGCCTCCACGTGTAGTCATGGTATCCTACACCATGTGCAATTTTAGTTAGTTAATGTTTGGATATGTATATATCATTTTTTGATATTGTAAATTGGGAATGTATGCTTGAATTTGCGCCCCGTTCAATTTCATGTTTGTCCCACTGAATGTCTAGGTGTCCTCCCTCAATGTCTAGGTTCCCTTCCACATATGGGGCTTTGGTGTATACATATTGTGATGAAAACGGATGGACATTACATAATCCGATGAACATGATGTATTACAAATGAAACACCATCATAGGGCGTAGCAAGCGTAATCGGATTGCGTACTGAGTTAGTAGTACATTCCCATTGTACTATGTAAACTCAGTTGGGCCCACAATGAATGTATGTAATATATCCACACCGTTCATCCATTTTTTCATTTATTTTGAGGGGTCTAGCCCCCAAATCGAAGCATATCAAAAGATCAAGTGGATCATACCATGGGAAACAGTGGGCATAATGATTTCTACCACCGAAACCATAGCCGGCCCAACAGTGATGTTTGTTTGTTATTAAACCTATTCACAAGATCATACATATATGGATTAACAGAAAACAAAACTGTAAGCTTGAACGGCCTGACTGTGGCCCCTAAGAAATGATCAACATTAGAAGTTCAACTCAAAATTTCATGTGGTGTGGTCCATTTGAACATTGGATATGTTTAGATTTTTCGGCTCAAGCTACGAAATTATTTGTTAAGTTTGCCCCGCTGATCTTCTAGTTTGCCCCGCTGATCTTCTAGTCTCCCCCGCTGATCTTCTAGTGTGCCCCGCTGATCTTCTAGTCTCCCCCGCCGATCTTCTAGTTTGCCCCGTTCAATTTCAGGTTTGTCCCGCTGAATGTCTAGGTTCCCTTCCACATATGGGGCTTTGGTGTATACATATTGCGATGAAAACGGATGGGAATTACATAATCCGATGAACATGATGTATTACAAATAAAACACCATCATGGGGCGTAGCAAGCGTAATCGGATTGCGTACTGAGTTAGTAGTACGTTCCCATTGTACTATGTAAACTCAGTTGGGCCCACAATGAATGTATGTAATATATCCACACAGTCCATCCGATTTTTCATTTATTTTGTAATGTCTAGCCCCCAAATTAAAGCATATCATAAGTTCAAGTGGATCATACCGTGGGAAACAGTGGGCATAATGATTTCTACCACAAGATCATACATATATGGATTAACAGAAAACACAATTGTAAGCTTGAACCAAAACTTCTGTGGCCCCTAAGAAATGATCAACATTAGAAGTTCAACTCAAAATTTCATGTGGTGTGGTCCATTTGAACATTGGATATGTTTAGATTTTTCGGCGCAACTGATCTTCTAGTTTGCCCCGCTGATCTTCTAGTCTCTCCCGCTGATCTTCTAGTTTGCCCCGCTGATCTTCTAGTCTCCTCCGCTGATCTTCTAGTTTGCCCCGCTGATCTTCTAGTCTCCCCCGCTGATCTTCTAGTGTGCCCCGCTGATTTTCTAAGTTTGCCTCGCTCATATGACAGTTTGCCCCGCTGCTTTTTTAATTTGCACCGCTCATATTTCAGTTTGCCCCCCTCGGGTGGTAGACTCTTAGGAGTTTCAACACCCAGTCAAGCGTTCGAGTATCCATAGGTGATGAAATTCCACTAGTGTGAGTGTGTGGGGGTATGTGTTCATGTTTCCCCTACTAAATTTCATGTTTCCCCCGATCAAATTTCTAATTTGCCCCACTCAATGTTTTCTCAAAGTGATCGTTTTATATATATCGCAATAGAGAATTCCATCGTTTATAGTTGAAAAGAGGAGTCAAAAGAGATATTATGGGGTGAATTCCATCGTATATATATCACAGATCAAAAGTGTCCATGTGGGGTGAAGATATTATCACGTGCACTCCACAGATTCCATGAAACATGCATCAAAGTAGCATTCCTCTTCTGCTTAGTTGGGTCGCGTACTGAGTTAGTAGTACGTTCCCATTGTACTATGTAAACTCAGTTGGGCCCACAATGAATGCATGTAATATATCCACATAGTCCATCCGATTCTTCATTTATTTTGTAATGTCTAGCCCCCAAATTGAAGCATATCAAAAGATCAAGTGGATCATACCGTGGGAAATAGTGGGCATAATGATTTCTACCACAAGATCATACATATATGGATTAACAGAAAACACAACTGTAAGCTTGAACCAAAACTTCTGTGGCCCCTAAGAAATGATCAACATTAGAAGTTCAACTCAAAATATCATGTGGCGTGGTCCATTTGAACACTGGATATATTTAGATTTTTCGACTCAAGCTACGAAATTATTTATTGAGTTTGCCCCGCTGATCTTCTAGTTTGCCCCGCTGATCTTCTAGTCTCCCCCGCTGATCTTCTAGTGTGCCTCACTGATCTTTTAGTTTCCCCCGCTGATCTTCTAGTCTCCCCCGCTCATCTTCTAGTCTCCCCCGCTCATCTTCTAGTTTGCCCCGCTGATCTTCTAGTCTCCCCCGCTGATCTTCTAGTCTCCCCCGCTCATCTTCTAGTTTGCCCTGTTCAATTTCAGGTTTGTCCCGCTGAATGTCTAGGTGTCCACCCTCAATGTCTAGGTTCCCTTCCACATATGGGGCTTTGGTGTATACATTTTGCGATGAAAACAGTGGGCATAATGATTTCGGCCTGCTTCTTTGAAGATGAACAACTCTCTTCAAGAAGAAAATATGACCAATGAACCAACTATAAATGTAGTTGCAAATAACATCTTGTTGTTGACACTACCACTATAAAAAAGAGACTAAACTGGCCAACGTTGAACTTGGTAAAATGTCCAGCTTGCCCTGATCAATTTCCAAATTCTTGTTAGCTCCGATCAATGTATAGCTTATGTTGATTGTTTGTCTCTGTCCAATTTTTGGTATTTCCTTGCTCATTTTATATTTATATTTCATATGAAACTTGTTCAAATTAATGAAATGCTACATTGTTTTCAGAAATGATTCCAAGTTTGTACACTATGTTTATCTTGTGACTTGTATGGTTGATATGTTTTTCAAATCATTTCTGTAGGTGATGAATATTCTGCCGTAATCTCCAACCCAATATCTAGGTGTACACTGACATGGTGGTTTGAGAAGGTGAAGGGTGGAGTGGAAAAACACAATAGTCGCCTAAATCTGTTTAGGCAATCCCCCTTCTCGTTTCTATTGCATGTTACATCCTTTAGATTTATAGGGGCTATATTTCACGTTCTTTTATTAAAATACAAAGGTGATTCAGTATTTGAGATCAGGGGGAGGCGATTGCAGTTTTCGGAGATGGACTTCGCCCTCATTACTGGTCTTAAGATTGGAGATCTTACTGTACCAAAGAATCATTGCACTACGAGTACACTAAGAGATAAATACTTCAAAGAATATCCAATCTTAAAGAAGCACCTAATGGATGTGTTTGAGAGATTAGTTGACACCAATAAACATGAGGTTGTCGTGAAGGTTGCCCTACTTCTAGTTGTAAAGTGCTTTCTTAGGGGAACCGAACCGAAAACCATGTGCAGCTTGGATTATATTCACTTGGTGGACTCGCTAGATGATTTCTATATGTATCCCTGGGGCAGTCTGGGATACTATACAATGTTGCAAGGAATCGAATCTGCTATTGCCACATCAATGTCCCGTCGGTACACTGTATGTGGTTGCGTCCTTCCCTTACAAGTAAGACCACCTTTTCTTTCCTATATTTTCCCTCTATATTCAATTATAGATTTTTAACCATATATTGATTTCATTCTAACAGGTATGGGCAGTAGAGACATATCCGGCCCTACAAGAGTGTATTATTTCATATGTTCCCCATCAAATTCCACGGTTCATTCAATACCGAGGCTGGAAATGTTGGAGGTACAACAGAATAAATGTTATTTTCGAGAGTAAAGCGGTAAGTTTATATATCAGCAGTATTTACTTTGCTTGAGTTGACGTATACGCTTAATTATTTACCATTACTCTTTGTTCTTTTCCAGACATTAGTAGCTACGAAATTAGAACCAACTCTACGAGAATGGGAAACGGATGCCGTACGCTCGGTGTGTGACAGTTTTCAGGTGAGATGTCATGAAAAATGAACTATAAATTTCTGTCATTGTAAATTTATCCTTACTCTTACATATCCATCTATACATCTTGTAGCTTACCGAGACCTAGGAAGATAATGATGATGAGGGTAATGAGACTGATCATGAGGAGGATGAGTCAGATGATAACGATGAGAAAGGCGTGGAGGGAGAGGGACCGAGGGGGGGTATTATGAAGAATGATATTTTTATGGAGGAATTTCGAATTGAGAGGGAAGAGTTGAAGAAGGAGAGAGAGGAATTGAAGAAGGAGAGGGAAGAATTGAGAAAAGAGAGGGAAGAGATGAGAAGGAAAGAAGCAATGTTTGCCAAGAGGGAGAGGTTGCTGAATGAAAAAGAACAATTGGAGGGAGAAGGATTTGTTTTTTGAGGACAAGGAAAAGTTAGTGAATGAGAGGGAGGAGTTTATTAAGGAAAAAGAATGTAGTCGTACACGGAGGGAATGTTTTGTGACGGAGGAGGGTGAGGAGTTGAGGAAGAGAGGGGAAGTAAATGATATTGAAGATAAAGAGCATGGACATGGGGACCTAGATGTGCAGTCATATAGTAATGTCAAAGGTAATGTATTGAATGCATCCACTTCTCATCCTGTTTATGAAAGGAGAACCAAAAGGATACCGAAGCCGTCATATTACAAGATTTCTCCATACTTGTCCCTATCTGCATTCGAAACAACCCCTGCGGCGGTTCCCAAACCCGAGCAAGTAACAGCTTTTGCAACATCTCCGATACTATTTCCTCTACAGATGGATCCTTTCAGGATACTATCCGCACATAAGGTTAAAGAGGTAGAGGACTGGTATGAAGCAAACAAAGCCAGGGCAGCGGGAAAATGGTTCGGTACGATATGGCTGAATGATGCGTGGGTTGATAGCGAGGTAAGTATTACTAATTTATTCTATATTATACAATCTTGACATATAATTATGTGTTATATTTATCTATGACTAAATCGTACTATCCTATTGATTAGGCTATCGACACATACATCGAGTTCCTTGAGAGAAGGCATAACGACCTTACAATAGCATATCCTCAAGATTGTAAATTCTGTCCTACGTATTTTACGGTAACTGTTTATTGCGCTAATCCATAATTTGTTTGAAAATTTGATTTTCTTACATGACGTGAACGTTCATCATGTTTGTAACAGCAAAGCCTTGAGGGGTGTTTGCCTATTTTGACTGCATACCAGGCATCCATATCAGCGTCAGAGCAGGCCGAGCTAATAGGTCAGATGGGTACGGCCTACGCAGTTGCCAAACAGCGAGATAGACCATACGCTAAAGCAATTTGGTGTTATGAATGGGTAATGCACTTGTCGCAGAACATCATCTCTTACTGTTATGTCTTCTATCATGTTTGACTAATATATTATCCTGTGAATCACGAACAGGTCTATGCGCCCATAAATCACGATAATTCACATTGGTTTCTGCTAGTCATCTATCCTAGAGCAAGAGAAATTGTTATTGTGGATAGCTTGTGCACCCGTTTATTGCCGAAGTACAAGCAAAAGATGAAGATGATGACTGATGCACTCCCCACCCTCTTCCATGCTACTGGAGACAGCACTGCGCTTGAAGGGAAGAAGTGGACCGTCAGAGTCGATGAATATGCGCCGAAGCAGGACAATGGTTATGACTGTGGTATATTCGTAATGAAATACATCGACATTTTGTGTAGCGGTCTCACCTTGGCGGGAATAGACATGTAAAAATTCACCGCTGTTTGGAGGAAGTCAATAGCATATGATTGCTTGTCTCTAGTTTGTAGATGATATTTGTTTAGGGCATGAGATGAATTTTCGAAATATGTTGTATACATTGTACTATATACATCGTTGAATGTACATTGTAAGTTATGATGTATAGCATACTTTGTAAGTTTTGATGTATAGCATACTTTGTAATTTTGGTGGATAGCATACTTTTAAAAAAATTTGGCATATTCGTCGGAATTGTAAGTTATGATGTATAGCATACTTTGTAATTTTGGTGGATGATGAAATGAACTTTATACGTTGTCCCACTATATTTTTCGTTTGCCTCGCTATGCTTATCGATCAAGTATGCTGTTGCTGTGTCTCAGTGCTTGAGATTGGCCGGCTCATCCTCATGCTTGACCCGCTCATTTTCATGCTTGCCCCGCTCATTTTCTAGTTTGCCTTGCTGATGTTCATGTTTCCCCCTCTGATTTTCATGTTTCCCCCGCTCATTTTCATGTTAGTCCCGCTGATTTTTCGATGACTCTAATCAACATTAGGAATTTTGAATGGCTCACATCCAGCTTTAGAAATTGAAGGCCAGGATTGTAGCTGAGGTGTGATTTTAGGGCCCGTTTGGCCGGGTGGTTTGGAAGGGATTGAATGGTATTACGGTGATGGCATGGATTTCGAGGTAATGATGGTGTTGGCAGTGGATTGTCTTGAGATCCATGGGATTGCTATTAGACTGGATTGCTACATCCAGTCTGTTTGGCACGCCCGGCTAATCCTGGGATTAAACCTCCCCATCCCTTCCAATCCCTCGAACCAAACACGTCCCTGGCAAATTTTAGGGCCCGTTTGGCCGGGTGGATTGGAAGGGATTGAATGGTATTAAGGTGGATGGCATGGATTTCTAGGTAATGTTGGTGTTGTCAGTGGATTGTCTTGAGATCCATGGGATTGCTATATCCCTGAATTGTTATATCCCGTCTGTTTGGCACGCCCGGCCAATCCCAAGACTAAGCCTTCCCATCCCTTCCAATCCCTCGAACCAAACACGTCCGGGGCAAATTTGAACGGATTAGCGTGGATTGGATGGGATTTAAAGGTAATGATGATGTTGTCAGTGGGTTGTCTTAAGATCTATGGGATTGGGGTCAGATCACCGTCTCTGTTTGGCACGCCCGGCCAATCCCGGGATTTAACTTCCAATCCCTTCCAATACCATCCAGTCCCTTATAGTTTCCCCCGCTGATATTCTAGTTTCCCCCGCTGATTTTAAGGCCCGTTTGGCCAGGTGGTTTGGAAGGGATTGAATGGTATTACGGTGGATGGCATGGATTTCGAGGTAATGATGGTGTTGGCAGTGGAGTGTCTTGAGACCCATTGGATTGCTATATCCCTGGTGTCGGTGCAAATTGTACTTGGCGACTGTCTTATCGGGCTATGCATGGCCCAGTGAAGGGCAAAAAAATCTGACTGAGTGGGAGGTCTTTGGGCTCATTGGGCTTGTGGTACATCACGGACGATAGATCCGGACCGCACGGGTAAATGAAGGAATCACATCGACTAGTGGGCACTTGTAAAGTGCATATCGCTATAGCCATGAAATAAAATCTTGTGTTTTTTAAACAAATGGCCCAGCCAATTGGGACAGTCAACTGGGGCATTTCGGCCTTCAGATTTCACCTCAATTTTCGCTTTGAATATTGAAGATATGTCCTTGCAGCGGGGCAGTCAAATCTGACCCTTGATTGAGAGATGGTGACCGGAATAAAGTCTAACAAGGCCATTTGGGTGAATTAGCGAAAGCTGGGGCCAACTGACCTAAAACCAGGGTATAAAACCCTTTAACCCCTCTCTTTCACTCACTCCTACAACAATTCCAGCAACATGGACGAAGTGTGTGTGGGTGTATTCGCAAGGAGACCTCGGTCCTACCGTAGTGGATGCGAAGTGTGGCTGATAAAAGGTAACAAATTCGAGCTCTCTTCCAATTTTCGTAGCTATGGCCGCATGCATGTGTCCTGACACAACTAACACAAAGAGAACCGGAAGACAATACAATCGGGGAATCAACTAAGAGGTGAGATCCGACCCTTGATCTAAATCATAGGTTAATTGGATTTTCTCTTTCCAACTATCCTTATAAACTTCGTGTGTTGGATAGGTTCTGACGACCCTTGACCCAAACCCCAGGTTGAAGCATTTAATCGGGTTTTCTCTTTCCAAATATCCGTAAAAATACTATACATATGTTGTATTTGAGTTGAATCTTGGTTTTGCTGAGTGAGGTTGACAAAAAAGAGGAGAACGATTGAATAAAGGATTATCAGCCAGGCCCTAAAATAAAGGAAAAAAGAAGAAGAAACTTGGTTTTGGATCTATTTCATTTTTTTTTTTTTGGAATATGCCCTTTACCCGGTCGACCGGGTCAACCCGGTTGACCGGGTATTGCTGTTATATTGACCCGGTCGACCCCATCTAGCTCTAATACACTTTTACCTGGTCGACTGGGTCTACCCGGTCGACCCCATCTTGCTATATACATGTTGACCTTATATATGGTTACCCGGTCGACCGGGTTGACCCGGTCGACCCCATCTCGCTGTCCTGTACTTTTAGCCAGTCGACGGTTTTGACCATTAAAATGCCTAACAACAGGCCCGAAGCCTGAAGCCCGGTCGAAATGTAAGTTATATCTTCTAAACCCATTGCCTAAAACCCACTTCCTCTTCTTCCACACACCTTCTCATCTTCTAGTCACGTTCCCTTCTTTCACAATCCTAAACCCATCATCATCTTCATTCCATTCTCTAAAATCTTCTTCCACAATCCTTCTTATTTTCTCAAATCCTTCTTTGCTCCCTTCTTTACTCCCATACAAATCCCATAACCCACTTTCATTTCCTTCATTTTCTTCATTTTTCTATCTTATTCCACCGAAATCTACAAAATTTCAAACAAAACCCATTGATAATTTCCAATGGGGGATTTCCTTCTTCTCGTTTCTTCATGGCTACTATTCCCATTAATGGTGAGCCTTATGGCTAAGAAGCGTGGTGCACAGGAAACAGAAGAAGAACAATACAATCGTCGCTCCAAGCGAAGGGAGGACACTGGAGCGCCAACCTCAACGGTCGCAGCTACTCGGGAGAAGAGAGTTACCTCGGGACCTCAAAAGGGTCCATCCATGTCTCGGGCGGGTCCGTCAACGTCTCGCGGCCGGGGAGTCGGGGCAGAACAAGCAGTGGATTTTGGAAGATTCGTCAAACGCAAGATATGCTTTGAGCGGTACGTGCATAAGGACTTGTTCGCCGATACCCAAGAGCGCAAGTGGCTTGCCTCACTTGGGTGGAATCCCATCTTCACACCCTACAACAATGCCGACGCTGATACTGTGCGACATTTCTACGCTTCAATTAAAAATCCAAGTCTACAGTCAATGACCTTCGACGTGTTAATCGGTAATTCCTTGAGAACTTTTAGTATTACTGACATTGAGAGGATTTCTGGGGTGCCACGTGGGACAGTGGTTGTTCCATATAAGGATTCGAAGAGGTCCAGGTACAAGGAGGAGAGGACTGTTCATGTTTGTGGTGAAAACAAGCCTTGGATACAGGATGATAATTGTTTGAAGGTTGATAATTGGTTGAAGGTAACAAAGATGCTTCCAGTTTACAGGTTCCTCCACCTTGTTTTCACGTACAATGTGTATCCTAGATCGGGTAATCATACACAACTAACACAGTATATGTTGGAGGTTCTGTACTTAGTAGGTACCCGCAAAAAGGTTTGCTACCCATCTATTGTAATGCGGCATATATTGATGGCGGCCACAAATTCCAATCTGTCCTTACCCTTTGGACGGTTGGTCTGTAAGATAGCGAAGGACTGTGGGTTTAGTTTCAACTGCAATGCGAGGCTTGAGCCGCAGAATTTTATTGACGCTAATTCTATTAAAAGGATGAAATTGAACAGGGAACAAGAGGTTGAAAGAGGAGAACGATATGAAGAAGGAGAAGGAGAGGAGGAGGAAGAAGAAGAGGCAGAAGAGGAAGACGATGATGAAGACATCGACGAAGATTTTGTGGCCCCCCCGCTTATACATGAGCGCTTCAATCGGGTGGAAGAGGAGTTGACATCGGTTCGGTCTGAATTAACTGATTTCAGGACTGAAATGAAGGCCAAAGTAACTGAACAAGAGCAATGGAACAAGAAGATCTTACGCACCTTGAAGGAAGTGTTATGCTGCGTCCAAAAGGATGGAGCAGAGCCACATCCAACTGATTCACAGGACCATTAGGTCTCGGGTGAAGCCATGGTTGTGGTTATGTGTTTTGTGTTTTGTGGGTTGTAAGAAATGGAGAATTTCCACCTAATAGTTTAATAGTTTGTAGTTGGGTACCTTATGTTTTTTCTACTGGTTAGGTATATAGGGGAAGAATGTATGGATGTAGTTATGTTTCGGGTGATATTTGCTGGGAATTCTTGAATCTATGGTTTGTTTTTAATGTTCTCTGCTAATATGTATGCTACCAATATCTGAAAATCCCCCCAACAAAAGGTTTGCTCACAATTCGTAGCCACCCTTCCCAGGCAAAGCACCCTAACATTTTGATGGGCTAGATTTTGATGTGAAATTGTCATTGTGGCAACTCATCCATGTTACCTTTCATAGCACCCGCTGATCGTCTAGTTTGCCCCGCTGATTTAGTAGTTTGCCCCGCTGATCTTCTAGTGTGCCCCGCAGATCTTCTAGTTTCCCCCGCTGATCTTCTAGTCTCCCCCGCTGATCTTCTAGTCTCCCCCGCTTTTCTTCTTCTTTGCTTTATTTCCCTCTGCTTCATTCACACCATAAACTATAATTACACACGTTCTAACTTTTAATAATATTAATTAATATTTTTTAATTTTTTTTCCAGTTTGCCAATTAAACTCCATTGCTCTTAACAGTTAATATCCTTTCTTTGAATGCTTAAGAATGTAATGAGACTTCAAAGTCTCAAGCGTTTACAATCCAGCCGATTTACATGCCATCACATGTGCCTAGATAGTAAACAACTGCAAGATCCAAGCTGTCCATCAGTTGGGCATTGCTCCTTCAACGGTCTGGCTCAGTAATCAGTGGGCGCTAGCAGTTGATCCATCAGATGGGGCACAGTCTACAAAACAAATGAACAGCTAAAACATGCTTAGCCAGCCATTAATTTGTCCCATGTGCAGTGGCCTACACAATGAGTGGACGCAGGGTATGCTGTATGAATAGGTGGGAATGGGATCAGAAAACAATAGGATGAATCAGGAAACTGATTGTCTTTGGGTAAAATACATTCTTCGTTTCCTATGGTGACTTTGTTTCCTTATTTACTAGGAAATCATCTTCTCCTTACTATAAGCAGAAGAGGAATGCTGCTTTGATGCATGTTTCATGGAATCTGTGGAGTGCACGTGATAATATCTTCACCCCACATGGAAACTTTTGATCAGTGATATATATACGATGGAATTCACCCCATAATATCTCTTTTGACTCCTCTTTTCAACTATAAACGATGGAATTCTCTATTGCAATATATATAAAACGATCACTTTGAGAAAACATTGAGTGGGGCAAATTAGAAATTTGATCGGGGGAAACATGAAATTTAGTAGGGGAAACATGAACACATACCCCCACACACTCACACTAGTGGAATTTCATCACCTATGGATACTCGAACGCTTGACTGGGTGTTGAAACTCCTAAGAGTCTACCACCCGAGGGGGGCAAACTGAAATATGAGCGGGGCAAATTAGAAAAGCAGCGGGGCAAACTGTCATATGAGCGAGGCAAACTTAGAAAAACAGAGGGGCAAACTGAAATATGAGCGATGCAAACTTAAAAAGCAGCGGGGCAAACTGAAATATGAGCGGGGCAAACTATAAAAACAGCGGGGCAAACTGAAATATAAGCGGGCCAAACTAGAAAAACAGCGGGGCAAACTGAATTATGAGCGGGGCAAATTAGGAAAACAGTGGGGCAAACTTAAGTATGAGCGTGGATTGTTATATTAGTTACTTATAAATTATAATTGAGTGTGGATTGTTTATGTAGAAGGTACACTAATGATGTCAGGTCTCATTTGTCCACGTCATTTCCAAGGACTCACGTGTGTTCTCCCATCGTCTATTAAATGTTTGCAACTCATCCACCGTGCATGTAATTTAAGTCAATTTAGGCATATGCAGTCATGTGGCCCATTTTGGATGGAGAATCAAAAGTCACTCCTCATTGGATTATCTTAATCATCTAGTTGGGAACCACTAGAGGCTAGTTTGCAGTCCAAATTCTGCAGCAGATCTCAGGTGGATGTAATTCACCTCATTGGTGTGACTATTTGCATGTGCTCCAATCCTTAGTTGCATAATCCTTCTATTCCCGGTGCCACTTCCACCTCCGATCGTGCTTTGGAACTGTGGTCCAGCCCTGCTTTGTAGCCATTTAAACTTGAGCGGGCCAAAATAGAAACGCAGTGGGGGAAACATGAAATTGAGGGGGGCAAACTAGGAATTCAGTGAATTTCTCATGAAAATGAGCGGGCCAAGGGGTTTCCCTTCTATGCCTGTGAAGTTCTTGTCTATCAGCCATCAGTTTTTGGTTTTGCTCATTCTAGTATCTTGGCAATTGCCTTGCATATACTATTCATGTGCATTTTCCTTTTCGACGAGCTTAGCGGGACAAATTGAAAATACAGTGGGACAAAGTAGAAAGTTCATTCATCATCCACCAAGTTTACAAAGTATGCTATACATCAAAACACTAAAGAATTTACAAAGTATGCTATTTTTCAGATATGGGAAACTTGCACCTCCGGCGATTATGCCCAGTTTGTTTGCATCGCCCACACTTTGTTGTTTTCGATTCTTCTCCACGCGATGGAATTCTAAGCTTTTTGGGTCTGCCAGCTGACCTCCTTTGTCCTGGGGGTTTAATTTGCGCACAATACTCCTTGAAGCTCACCGAAATTTCTTCCCACTCACTCTTGTCACGTACTGGGTACACCGATTCACTATACGTGGCTTTGTAATTTTGCACCGTGTAGAATGGGGAACAGTATGAGTAATGAGGGAGATTGTAGTTTATACATGCTGACAAGACATGCATACAGGGATACCCCTTCACGCTAAACTCGCGACATGTACACGAAAACTTACTGAGATTGACTGTATCATTATAATCTCCCACAACATAGTACTCGTCTCGAGAAATAGGATGACAGCGAACATCTCGCGCCTTCTGCACAAGATCCTTTAACTGCTGCTCCGCCCATGGTGTCAATGGCCCTATAAACGATGCCGCAGATTCTCTTCTCTTATAAAACAATTCTTGTATCTTCAATCTAACCCCTTCTATCAATTTCGTAACGGGGTATTCGCGTGCTTCTTTGAAGAGGGCATTGACACACTCGGAAATGTTTGTAGTAACCAAGTTGAATCTTTTTCCTGGAAAGTGTGAAGATGCCCATCTCTCGTATCCGATTTCTGTCAGCCATGCATGTACTGCGGGGTTGGCCATTTCGATATCATGCATTAATTTTTCGAATTTAGCCACCCTACATGTCTTCACTGCCCGCCAGTAGTACATCTCCAATGACTTGTCTTTAAAGGTGTCCACCAAGTTTCTGTAGATATGATATGCGCATTAGCCATGGATTGCACGTGGGAAGACATGGGGTACCTCTTTCAGTAAACCTTTATGTCTATCGGATATAATCACAAGATCCTCCGGAGACCCTATCGCATCGCCAAGGTAAGTAAGGAACCAATTCCAACTGCTACCGTTCTCCGATTCCCCGATGCCAAACGCAACTGGAAATATATGATTGTCCCCATCTAAGGCCGTGGCGATGAATAAAACACCCTTGTATTTTTCCTTTAAGTGTGTCCCGCCAATGGCTAATACCCTCCGCAATGATTTCTGAAAACTTCTAACGCATTGTACGAGCGTAACAAAACATCTTTCGAACTTGAAAGTCTCTTTGTTAACATGTAGGGCAGTCACTGTCCCTGGGTTAACCGTCCTCAATTCATGTAAATACAAGGGGAGTTGATTGTAGGAGTCTTCATAAGACCCCATCACCTGATTGATTGCAAGCTCCTTGGCTGCCCATGCCTTCCTATAACTGATAACAATATTATACTTCTCTTGCATGGCGAAGATAATATCACGTGACCTCAACCCTAGGCGTTGCTCTATGCGGCTAACAACCAAATCACATGCTAACTTACTGCTTGCTTGCCGGTGATCACTCCTCATCCATGACATGCCACACGTGTGATTTGGCGTATAAGTCCGTATCTTGAAAATTCCTGAATCACCCACGCGTGATGCATGAACCCTCCACTCGCATCTTTCTTCGAAGCATACAACCGTAAATCTCGTAGAATTTGAGTACAGTACCCTGTACTGAAATTTATTTTGAAAGGCAAATTGGCTCAAAACATGCTGACACTGACTCTTATCCTTAAATGTTTGCTCAACGGCTATCTCGATCGATTCACTCAACGAATCCGTATATTCCAGCATTGCTGCATTAGTGAATGCAGCATCATCAAACGGCACAGGAACTTGACGGGTGTTGAAGTTTGTTGTTTCGGGAAGGTTTGGATGTGGGATGTTGCTTTCAGGACTAATGTATCTTCAGGCTGTGGATGATGACGGCAGATTTGCTGTTGTTGCTAGAGGCGGTGTCATGCAATCACAAATGAGGTCAATGTCACGTGCACCGCAGGCTTGGGTACTCACAAATTTTGATGTTTGGGGCTGCTCAGACAGTTGATCATTTGTTCCTACTACTTGTAATGGATTTGGCTTATATTCAAATTCCACGCCATGCTCTTCTGCCACACTGTCAACGTGTGATGCCATATTAATGTGTTCGATTGTCTCGATGACTAAAGGGATGAACTTTTTCGAATGCTCCAACTGTGTTGCCAGGAACACTTTGACATCATCGTCGTCCTCAAGTACGGTTGGAGGGATTGATTTATTGGAGCATGGATACAAAACTTTCATCTGAATATCACAATCTGTTGGTGTTCTCTTAATAATCCTGTACATTCTAGATAGAAGTTCCTCGTACCTAGTATCAACATCTAGCGAAATAGTTTTCGTACTTCCACTCGTGTACGTCCATTGCTTGTTTTCACATTCTAACTCCCCGCCATAGCAACAGATGATTCTCGTAGCCATTATCTGTAAAATTCATTACAATGACAAATTATCAATAAATCGTTAAACAACGGAAGCTTCCCATAAGACAAAACTCAATAAAATAATAAAAGACCGAAAACTCGCTTTCCCTTATACATGAGAATGATACAAAGCTTAAGGAAATAAAGAATAAGTAACGCGTTAAATTTTCATGTAAACAACCAGAGCTTATATGGATTAGGCCTTCTATGAATGATTTCGTATCGTATTTTATTAAATTGAGTAAGGCAATCTAACATGACATTGAGCGGGGTAAACTGGAAAAATGAGTAAGACAACGTACAAATTGAGCAGGGCAAATATGAAATTCAGGGGGGGGGGGGGGGGGTTTAAGCGTGAGATTCAACAGGGCAAACATGAAATTGAGCGAAATGAAATTCAACGAGCATAGCATAGAATTATGTGGGGCAAACTATTAATTAAGCTATGCAAGCAAATATTAAATCGAGTGTATGTAATCCCCATCAACGCATTAAATTCAATAAGCCTAACGCATAAATTTGATTAAGTCTAACACATGCGCATCAACTTGCATTAAATTGACCGTAGCTAGCATCAAATAAGTACATCAATAAATTCATTGAGCTAGCATCAAATAAACAACCAAAACTCATACATTGAAAATATGAGCGGGGCAAACTAGAAATTGAGCTGGGGAAACATGGAATTGAGCGGGGCCAACATGAAACTCAACAGGGTAAACTAGAAAATCAGCGGGGCAAACTAAAATTGAGCAGAGCAAACATGAAAATTGAATGGGACAAACTAGAAATGGAGGGGGGCAAACTACAAAATTCAACAGGAAAATCTAAAAAATCAGCCGGGCAAACTAGATATTGATCAGGGCAAACAGAAAATTGAGCGGGACAAACTATAAATTCAGCTATGCAAGCAAACATTAAATCGAGCGGGTATAGCATATTAATGTGGGCAAATGATATTTCGAGCGAGCATAGCATGATATTGAGTGCAAATATTAAATCGAGTGAGCATAGTATGATATTCTGGGGCAAAGATTGAATCGAGCGAGCATAACATCATATTCAATGGGCAAACATTAAATCGATGGCATAAGATGATATTGAGCGGGGCAAAAATTAAATCGAGCGAGCATAGCATGATATTGAGCTAGGCAAACATTAAATTGAGCAATCCTAGCATGAAATTTATCGAGGCAAACATTAAATTGACCTTATCTATCATGAAATTGAGCTGGGCAAATATTAAATTGAGCGATACTAGCATGAAATTTATCGAGGCAAACATTAAATTGAACTTATCTTATCTAGGCATGAAATTAAGCTGGGCAAACATTAAATTGACTGATTCTGGCATGAAATTTATCGAAGCAAACATTAAATTGACCTTATCTTACGTACCATGAAATTAAGTTGGGCTAACATTAAATTGAGCGATGCTAGCATGAAATTGAGCAGGGTAAACATGAAATTCAGCGAGCATAGCATGAGATCAAGTGAGCTCTAACATGGAATTGAGTGAGCTTCAAATGGAATTGAGCGAGTTCCACATGGATTGGACCGATCAACATATAAAATTAACTAAGCCTAACACATGAAATTGAGTAAGCCTAATACATGGAATTGACCGAACTTCGCATGCAATGCAATTGTACGAGCCGAGCATTTTTTAAAAATATTTGTACCACCGACTACCGTAGTACAGGTCAAATGTAGGTTGAAGAGAGGTGCTTTGGAGTGAGGGAATATTTTCAACCTTCTCAAGGATTGCAAATGCAGCCACTTCATGAGATTTCACGTAACCCCAGCCAAGAAAGAAAATGGCAAATGTAGAATGATGATATCTACATGATTCACTAAGATTCGACGAGGAAAATGAGAAGAATAACCTCCGTGCGTCGGTTTATCGTTGAAAAGGAGTGAAAGACTGTTATTTTGAGAAGGGAGTGAAAGCAACAGGGGTTTAAAGGAAAGGAAACGGATTGGCTACTCACCCTGCCACCACCCAATGGCTGTGGTCGGTGGTCTGTGAGCCCCACCATGATGTATGTGTTTCATCCATTCCGTTCATCCTTTTTTTCAGTTCATTTTAATCCTTCGTCCAAAAAATGAGAGGGATATAAATCTCAGGTGGACCACACAACAAGAAGATAATATTGATTGGATATTGACAATTAAATTTCTCCTAGGGCCCAATGAACTGTTTAATTGACATCTAATCTGTTGATTAGTTCATACAGGCATAGATGAAAGGAAACAACAAAAATCAAGTTCATCCTAAATTTTTATGGCCCTCTAATGGTTTCTAGTGGTTGACGCTCATTCAACACTGTTTCCTGTAACGTGGTACACTTGAGATTTGGATGTACCTCATTTTTGGTCTCATACCATAAAATGATGTGGAAAAATGTATGGACGGCATGGATGAAAAGCATACATCATGGTGGGGCTCACTGAACGCCGACAGTCCGCCATTAGCTGGTGGCAGGGGGAGTACCGAATCTGTTTCCGTCAGGAGGAGGGGTATTTTCGTCATGAAATTTCGACTCCGTACGAGGAGGTCCAACTGCGTATTCTAAGTTTGTATTGCTTCAAAAAAACCGCTGGATAAAAGGTGGGGTCCACGGTCGTAAATTTCTCATTTTTCTAAAGCCATAAGATAATGAGAAAAACGTTGATAATCTGGCAGAGCATGGTAGATGATACGTAGGCACTCGAAAACTGCGCACCTGGCATACAAGTAATCAGCACTGGTCCCACTTCAATGGCTAGTATCATTAACAAAAATTTTAAGCTTAATCTGACCATTGTATTGGTGGACATTTATTGGACTATTAAAGATGAAAATTTCAACGGTCCTCTTGCAACAAACAAATATCCACCAATCATAGACCAGGATTGTTTAATCAATCTGATTTTGGGATAGTGACTTAACAACAGTGGGTCCCACAATTTACTAGGTTGATTTTAGTTAATGTGTGGCACGCATACAATTTCTAAGTGCCCGCGTATGGAGCGTCATGCGAGAGTATAATATCAAATAACTCAAGAGGGTTGGACAATTAAACGGTAAGAGGCAGCTGAGCTTTGTGGGACCAGCTAAAAGCCACATCATGAAGTAGGCCCCATTAACGGTACTCTTAGGTGTAAAAATGATTGAAAAATGGACTTGAATCATAGCCGTTGGCCACTCTCTGCTTATAGTTCCCATAAATCGAACGGCTAGGATCATTGCTGGCGAGTTATAGTTTGCCCATGACATATTCACGGTGGGAGATACCTCTAGAACGGTTTAGATCATCGGAGATTCCGAATGCATAGCAGAAGTAGAGGGATTCGGATCGCGTAGGGCAGAGAACTCAACCCACGTGAGTACTGTGTATACGTGGCAGAACTCTGTAGGTCCCACCATGATATATGTGTTTTATCCAAGCCGTCCATCCATTTTTACGGTTCATTTTAGGTCATGATCTCGAAAAAAGAGGCAGATACAAAGGGCAAGTGGACCACACCACAGAAAAATGTGGGAATTGAACGCTTACCATTGAAAACTTCTTGGGGCCCACAAAATTTTTGGATCAATCTCATATTTTCGTTTTCGCTTTTTCAATGTCTGAGGCACCTCATGAAAAGGTTGGATGGCAAATAAACATCATGGTGGGCTTTAGAAGGATTTCAACGGTGGATCTCATTATCCTCACTGCTTTCTGTGGTGTGGTACATTTGAGCCTTAGATCTGCCTCATTCTTAAATCATGTCCTAAAATGATCTTGGAAAAATGAATGGACGGCGTGGATGAAAAACATACATCATGTTAGGTTCCACATACTTTTACCATGTATACACAGTACCCAAGTCGGTACTGTGTTCGACACTACACTACTAAATCCGAGTCCGAAGTAGAGACTGCAAATACACTTTACTAGCCTGGGGACTACAAATTCACGTTATTCCATACTACTTAATTTCTGACTTGGAAATCATAACTCAAGCCAGTTAAATCATTGAGGGGCTGACTTGTTTTGGTAGCCGACTCAACTCAAAATCCGTTGGAAAACAGCCAAGTCATTTGAACGGTTCATAACGTAGGATGACCTTGGTGGGCCATGATGACAGATTTTCTTATTGATGGAAAATCTTTTAACTGTCCAACCAGCAGTTACCCAAGAAAGAGAAAGAAGGTAAGAAAGATCCTAGGCAACTTTCAAAAGTCGCTAGTCCACTGACCACACACTCCATTTTGTTGTGTCTTGGACTCTCTTCTAGTGGGACCCACCAAATGATCAGTCCAGATCATCTTTGTCTGTTTTTTTTTTTTTTTTTTTTTAGGTGGGCCATCCAACTTTCACATGTCAGAACATCACTAAATTATTCCTTTGCAAGTGAAGGAAATGTAAAAGCAACCTTCCAGCAGAGTACACATGGCAATGGAGATGGTGTATCCAGACCGTCCACTTAGTGGCCTTTGCCTCGGATGCCTCTGGTTGAGAAAGACACCAATAAAAAAAAATATATAAAAATCATAGCCATCCCTTTCTCTCACCTTCAGCTTCCCTCATATGTCAGCCCTTTACTAATTTTGTCCTTTACCGTCCATTCGGATTCGGAGGCAAATCCGCTCTGAGTCTATTTTTAATCGTATTCCATCCATGATGGGATCGACTGGGTGTACGCTCCAGATTTACTGTTTATCCTTCCACGTGGACTGCAAAAGGTAGGCTTGTTCATATTATATATGGTACAGACAAGATCTTTATGAAAAAATGATCTTGACCTTTTTAGATTTTTCAAATACATACCAATGCAGCTATATTAGTCAAAATAACCTTCATTTATCTTCTCACGAGACTCAATGCGAAAACTGATTTGATAAAATAGAGTATTTTGAGTATTTTCATGCATCAAGCACGAATATTATTTATAGAACCAAAAGTAAGTAGAATTACATAAGATTTTGATATTTTAGTCCTAGATTTTTTTTCTTTAATTATTTTTTTTAGTATTTTTAATAAGGGCTTGTTCATGGGGTAGGCACAATGCTATATCCTGTAAATACGGCGGGTTTCATGTGTTTCTAGCTTTCTTTATTACATCATTTTCTCATAAGTTTGTATAAGGAAAATGACAAAACCGAGTGTTGTTGTGTCGATATCAATGGTTGAACAAGTGGGCCCCATTATCAATGGCTGAACAAGTGGACCCCACAAAAATTCGGGTCAATTCAATGATATGGTGAGCTACATGATAAAAAACAACATACACCTCTCAAAAATCTCAAACTCTACTCGTCCTCTTGGTGATTGGATCAATCTAATTTTGAGGCATTTGATCATCATGGAGGGTAAATCTTCATTAAGGCTCCCCCAATCTTAACCGAGTATTTAGTTGATTCCATTAACCTAGATGGTTCATCAAGTCCAATGCACATTTCATGGGCTACATGTATGCATGGGATGTGGAT
Source organism: Magnolia sinica (assembly GCF_029962835.1). Taxonomy (NCBI): domain Eukaryota; kingdom Viridiplantae; phylum Streptophyta; class Magnoliopsida; order Magnoliales; family Magnoliaceae; genus Magnolia; species Magnolia sinica. Next base: position 93,800,594 of record NC_080573.1, on the reverse strand, counting down.
TGTGTCGTACCCCCGCCTGTCTATAGCCATGAACGGTCAGTTCTGTGGGCAGGCCCACCGTGATGCATATATTTATCCATACTGTTCATCCATTCTCTCATAATATTTCAAGGTACCTGCAAAATAAAAGATAATGCATATACAATGCTCAAGTGGACCACACCAAATAATAAGCTTGGTTGCATTAAATGCACAAAATATTAAATGCGAGTTATATTAGATGCCAAAGTCATCTTTGGTGTTGTGCACCTTAGCATTGGATCTGCCTATTTTTGTGCACGTACCTTATAATGATATGAGAGAAGGGATGGACGGCGTGGATAAACAGATACATAACAGTAGGCTGCCCACATAAGTGCCCATTCGTGGCTAGAGACAGGCTGGAGTAGGCTCAATCAGCATCCGCATACATGGCACTAATATGAAAAATTGCTGACCATTTAATCAATGGCCTTTAATATAGATGGTGTGACCGTTTACATAAAAGATGTCCAATTAGCATTTTCATCCATCTATTTGTTAAACCTTATCATTGATTGCATATGATTTTAAAGAATCACTTATGTTTGGCCATCATAATCATCAGTCTATTGTTTGGAAATTGAATGTGTTAAAAAAAAAAAACAGAAGGCCAAATGAAGTATGGATTGGATTTTTTGATTAGTGAGATTTTTGCATGCTAGCCCATGAAATGTGTTTTGGATTTAATGGATACTGCATATTGATCCATTGGACTGTCCAAATAACTCATGCAGCCAAGCACTTGAGCATCTCTCAATTTCAATTATCCCATGTTTTTCATATTTAATCACCACCTAAAATCGGAGTGTGTGTATGTCACCTGTGCACATCTGTGATCAGTAAAATAATGCAAACCTTGAGTAAATAAGTAAATAAAATAGCAAGCTTTTTTGAACCATACACGTCAATTGGTGGGCCTACACCACTTGATGTCCTTTGGTTTTGTGAGCTAAATGGGTTATTACGGTGGGTTACGCAAGTTTTCAAAGCAATAAAAGAAAGAAATTGTATCCTACAGCTCAAAGATCAAGCTATATCTTTCTTACAATGGGCGACCATGTACAATAAGAACAGGCCGCTAAAATAAAATTTGTAGTCATACATTTATTTTGTACAATGTGTTTGACTCGAAATTCGGTCATTGGTACATGTGTGTTATGCTGGGCATGACATAGCTTTTTACAGTTCGATCCAAATCAAATGCTTATGATACCAAGTGTCGAGATAGATAGAGAGAGTGGGGCAATTATCTTTGGCCGAGAACTGAAGGAGTTTGATCTTATATTCAGCCACTTATACGTAAGTTTTTTTTTTGTTTTTTTGTTTTTTCGCCTTTCAACCGAAAATACTTTTTGTCATTGTGGTAGCAGAAAAAATCTGATTTGCACAACATGAGAGTAGAAGAAACTCAATTGGATTAATTAAAAATGAAAAAACTTACAAAAGTATCTTTTGAAATGTCTGTAGCAAGGATGGCGAAGCCCAACATCTATTTTATCATAGAAATTTAGACCATATATTTTATTGGTAATTGAATGAATTGTCAGGATCTTTGGATCAAAGTGATTCCTATGCTTGGGCTTGGATGATGGATGCTCCCAAGTACATTATTAGGTACTTTTATAGATGACTTCGATCGTTTATTTGTAAGCCATGGATCAAATGAGTATGACCTCTGCCAAAGTGACTCTTGGGAGGAATATGGAACTACAAAGGTGGTAATAAGATGGACATTCTAGATCCATGAATTAGATGGTTTTTATTATAAATAATCTAAGTTGTCCATTTTATTAGCCATTGGCTAGCTAAAGATCATCATATTCAAGCCACTCCTAAGACAAACAAGTTACATGTCCACCGGTGCACCTGATCTGATTGCATCAAATCCAACTACTTAGATGATGCCACGTGATAGCGAAATCTAAATAAATATTTCTTCGACTGCTTTGATAGTCGAATAAGATTAGAGTCCCTAAAGTCATGAGAAACTCAAAAAGAGTAAGCCCATCTGGCTACAGTAAAGCCACATGTGTCGCATATCTTATTCACGTAGCAAAATTATCTAACCATGACGATGTCCTCATGAACAAAGTTGGGCATCGACCAAAACATGGTCACACCAAAGGATGAGTTTGACTGACAAACCATGATGTGTCACATGGTCTTTATGGCTAAAAATATTTAAGGAGTAGAGTAATGGCTATGCTAAGTTATTCTAACATCATGACGCATTAATCATGTTCATGTGGAGAAAATGATGACTATCATTGATACATGATAGTATAAGAGAAACTCTCATCCACATAATGGAGGTAGAACATGAGCGCAAGCAATAGCAAACCCACGATGAACAACCAGCATATGTCTTCAAGCTTGGATATTTATTTCTATATTAGTAAACAGAAGATGTTGCTATGAAGATCTCTTTCCAACAACCATCCTAAAATTTTATAAATAGGAGGAAGATTGAATAGCTTCGGGCCCTCGTCAACTCAACATATGTAACACCTCGAAAATCAGTACCCAAGTACATAGACTCTGTTCTTAAGTTTTCGGGTGTTAGCTTAATAAAAATTACATGTGTCCTGATTCAAATTCACATTTATTCCACACATAAATAATCAGAGTAACGCATTTAGCGGAACCAAAGTGAGGTAGAAATATCAAGATACAACAATATAGGACTAATACGTAGAAGTTACAGTACCAAAAGTGGCGACTACCCATGTGAGAATTATACAAATCACAACAATTACAATAGGAACAGAAGAATAATTACCAGGCAAGAAGAATGTAGAGATCTACTCGCCCCAAGCACACCACCGACTGGTCCTATTCCTGAGTTATTTGCATATGTTAAATAGGAGGCATCAAACGCTAATATAATGAAGAAATATCCTCAAGATTGTTACTTGGGATATTTTAGTAATTAGCAGGTTTAGAATAGATACATATTATACACTCAAGCATGTTATATTTAACGTACAATTACTAAACAAGTTACACATGTTACCAATACAACAGATCACAAATAATGATAGTATAATAAATAAATAGTTTCATAATCTATTTAGTAAGTATATTAATGCGATGATGAAATGATGCATACTCCTCACAATCTAACGCTCCCTCAAAAGCGACTTCTATGCCTATTTCACAAATGCCAACACTCTCTCATGACTGACTCCAACGCCAAATCGCAACCTATCTTAAGATATTGTTGAGGGTCAAATATTACATATTAGACCCCATTTATTATGTGGTTTTTATAAACATGATAATGCTTAATATTCTATTTTAATTATGTTTGTGTTGCAAGGTGAATTTAAGATCTTGAATTGAAAAGAATGGTAAAAGCATGAATTTAACGCTCAAGAATCACCAAAGCCAATGATAGATCTTAGAAGACCAAGAATGAAGAATTCACATGCCAAAAATTTAAGAAAACCAAGTCAAGAATGAAGAGAATCGAAGTTTTAAAGTAAATTTATATGATCCTCAACTAGTTCGGGCTCCTGCTCGACCAGTTGAGGATTCCTCGACTCGAACTCCAGCAACAAAATCCTCTAAAATCAGGTCGTGAACCTCAACCAGTTGAGTGTTGTCCTCGACTAGTACTTAGACAACACACGAATTGCGGAAATTTAAGGCGAATTCTGAATTTTTCCAACTTGGTACGAGAGTTGGAGTTGCAAAATTATAAATATGAGTCCCTAGGATGTTCCTAGGCATCTTCTAGGGTTTGAGGAGTAGAGCAAAAGCGTGGAGAAACCGTCGCCAAGAGTCTTTCTTCCATTTCCTTAGTTGTTTTTATGCTTTTCTTAAGAGATTTTACTTCAATTATGTTTATGATTAGCTAAACCTCTTAGATAGGGTTAAGAGGTGAAGCTTGTAACATGATGGGATGTTTTCTATTGCTTTGATTCATGTTTAAGTTGAACTATCGTTGATTCTAGTTTGATATTTAAGAAGTATTTTCAGTTTTTAATGGTTTGTTGTGACTCAAATTACAATAGATCTACAATAGCTTTGAGTATGTTCTTTTCATGTACTGAGATTGCGAAATTAGGAAATCTTGTTATTCACCATCGTCCCATGGGCATGGTTGGGTGATGGAATCCTGCCTAATACTCCCAATTCTCTTATGATTGGTTATGGGATTGGTAAATCCTGTTGTTTGCCTTATCTTCTAGCCATGGTTTTGTGATGGAATCACTTCCAGTTCTCACACCTTTCATCCATTGAGAATTAGGTCAAAGGAAGTTCAGATTTGATTTTACTGAGATATCTTCCAATTGGATAAGATGAGACTCTGATTCTAGTTGTGTCCTTGAATCAAGCATAGATCTCCCTGATCTCTACAGGTGGATCCTTGGAAACCCTAGTTCCCACTTTTAATTTCTTAAGTTTCTAATTCTATACATCACAATTACTCTCTCAATTAATTCATATTTAGATTCACATATTCTTCTAGTTACTTTCAGAATGCACATGAGATTAGTCCCTGTGGATTTGACCTCGGTCTCACCGAGACTATTACTACATCGCGACCCTACACTTGGGGTTGTGAATAAGTTTTTAGTGCTGTTGCCGGGGATTAATGGTTGCATTTTTCTGAGATTAACTAGTTTTAGAATTAGGTTAAGATTAGGGTTTTTTTACTTTCTATTTTTAAGTTAGGTATTTTTCGACTTATTTTAGAAACTTAGTTTCCTATTTTTAGGTTTAGAAAATTTCTTAATTTGTTTTTAGAAACTAACTTTTTTAGAAACTTCCCTTTTCTGTTTTTCTTAGATCTACTTTCTAATTTTAGTTTAGAAACTTTCTAATTCTAGGATTATTTTTTTAGAAACTAACTCATTTTTCTATTTTTGTTTTTAGAAACTTTCTAATTTTAGAAGTTCCATTTTTAGAAACTGACTTATTTTATTTTGTTTTGCAGGATCTTAATTTAGGAATGTCTAATTTGGTAACTTCTTTCTAATTCCCTCTCTCTTTCTATTTCCAGATTTCTATTTCCCTTCTTTTAGGTTTAGGTTAGAGTCTGAAATTGAGCGCTGAGAGTGTTTCATGCCCAAGTGGGTCCGTGACAACACTCGACGTCTTTTGAGTGAAGGAGGATTGGTTGAGGGGTTATCTATCCATCATAGGATTTGACAACACTTGAGATCCTCAGAGTTAATTGAGATGATGGTTGCCAATCAACCGGGAAGACAACCTCAACCTAGAGTTGAGGAAGTCCAAGATGAGAATGAGGTGCATCAAGCACCCCCGCCTTGTACTGTGCGAGATTACTTACAAACAGTGGGGGTGAGCACCCCTTCTTGTATGATTTTTCCTGGAAACATGGATATCAAGCTGGAGTGATCCAACTCCTTCCAAAGTTCCTAGGACTTGAATATGAAAGTCTATACCTGCACTTGCAAGAGTTTGAAGAGGTTATAGCCACTTTATACTTTCCTAATGTGTCTAAGGACATGGTCAGGCTGAAACTCTTTCCTTTCTCCTTGAAAGAGAAAGTTAAGACGTGGTTACACTCACTATGTTCGCGATCTATTGGCACATGGAATGATATGATGAAGGAGTTCATAAAAAAATTCTTTCCACACCATAAGATGAACACCATCAGGAAGTCGATTATGAACTTCGCCCAAAAGGAAGATGAAACATTCTTCCAATGTTAGGAGCGGTTCAAGGATCTCATCAGTTCATGCTCACAACACGGTTTTGAAATGTGACGCATAACAACTTTCTTCCATGATGGACTGACATCTTCCATGCGCCAATTCGTCGGGACGATGTGCAATGGGGAATTTATGAATAAGAATGTTGATAAGGTGTGGGATTAGTTTGACAAACTCGCTAAAACTGCACGATTATGAGACATCACCCCAAAACCTATCACCACATCTAAGCCTACTCAAGCAAGGGAGAGAGGTGGGATATACTTGCTGAAAGAGGATGATGATATAAATGCTAAAGTGGCCAGTCTCACAAGGAAGGTTAAGGCCATGGAACTTACGAAGGATAAGGCTAAGGAAGTTGTTTGTGGTATCTGTGCTTGTAACATACATACAACTAAAAATTGCCCAACGATACCTGCTTTTTAAGAGGCACTGAACGAGCAATCGAATGCCGTGAACAACTACTTAAGATCTTTTAGTGGACCCATGTCTAACACATATAATCCTAGTTGGAGAAATCATCTGAACTTTAATTGGAGGAATGGACAAACTACTACTCCTCAAGGAATCCCTAATCAATTCTTGAATCAAGGGAAACCTCAAGAGGATTTGGTCTGAAAACATATTCAAAACTAAGAGTTTATCACTCAGAGTATATTACAAACCCTTCAAGACTTTTCAAAGGCCATACAAGGGCATGAGACAAAAATTTTAATTGGAAAAAAAAGGATTCTTTCAGCCCAACCTTTCCCCAATCTTAAATTGCAATACGAAATAAGTGATCCAAACTCTTCAAATCAAATGGAGCAAGCAAAGTTTATCACAACTCCTAGGAGTGGGAAGATAATTGACAAATTTATTCTGGTAAGGGATGAAAAATCTATGGACCTGGAAGTAGATGAAACTGATAGACCTAACAACACCCCACAAGAGTTAAAATCGGAATTCCAAAGCAAGCCGATTGCACCATCCCCCAATGGTTGATTGCACAAAAATCTCTCTCTAACTCTCAGGACATTTTAAAGGTGTTGAAACAAGTGAAGGTCAATATTCCTTTACTGGATGTGGTTAAACAAATACCTTCATATACTAAATTTTTGAAAAACTTGTGTACGACCTAAAGACGACAAAATATTCAAAAGAAAATCCTTTTAACTGAAAAAGTGAGTGCCATCCTAAAATAATATGTGCCATAGAAATACAAAGATCCCAGTAGCCCAACCATTGGTTGTGTAATTGGAAATTACCACATTGAGCATGCACTTTTTGACTTAGGAGCGAGTGTAAATCTGATTCCTTGTTCAGTCTACGAATAGCTAGGTTTGGGTGAATTGAAACCCACCCAAACCATATTAAAACTTGCTGATTGCTCAGTTCGTGTACCGAGAGGGATAATTGAGGATGTGTTGGTCCAGGTTGACAAATTTTACTACCTCGTAGATTTTATCGTCCTAAATACTAACCCATCGTGGACATAAGCACTCAAATTCCCATCATTCTTGGCCGCCCCTTCCTTTCTGCTTCAAACGCAATCATTAGTTGCAGGAATGGAGTCATGAGTATGTCTTTCGGGAATATGACATTGGAGTTGAATATCTTTTTCAACAAAGGTAAATAGTTAGAGAACGAAGACGATTCCCACGATATTAACCTGATTGATTCTTTCGTGGAAGATAGAGTACTTCTGACTTCATCGTTTAACCCTCTAGAGACGTGCCTGATCCACTCCCATGATTTTGATGATGATATGATTAGAGAGATGAGGACCATGCTGGATACCGTGCTGGTACTTGAAGTTAACCAGTAGAGGTTATAATTCAAAGAATTGCCCCAAACTAATGTAGTGCCTCTACCGTCTAACCTCAAGGCACCGAAGCTTGACTTAAAACCTTTGCCCTCTGATTTGAAATATGTCTATTTAGGTCAAGATGAGATATACCGGGTGATGATTTCTTCCCACCTTGAGTAAGAACAGGAGAGTATGCTCATCTCTTTGAGCATAAGGGAGCTCTTGGATGGTCGATTGTGGATATCAAGGGAATTGACCCTTCGATTTGTACTCACCGCATTTATCTAGAGGATAATGCGAAGACCTCCCGGCAACCACAACGTACATTAAATCCAAACATGAAGGAAGTGGTTAAGGCCGAGGTTTTTAAACTATTGGATGTGGGTATCATATACCCTATATCCGATAGTCAATGGGTGAGTCCAACTCAAGTGGTTCCTAAGAAGTCCGGAATCACCATCGTAGCCAATGTCAACAATGAACTCGTGCCAACTAGAGTTACTACTGGTTGGAGAATGTACATTGACTACAGGAAATTAAATACTGTCATAAGGAAGGACAACTTCCCTTTACCCTTCATTGGTCAAATCTTGGAAAGGCTGGCTGGTCACTCGTACTATTATTTCCTTGACGGATATCTGGACTATAATCAGATCGAGATAGCCCTTGAAGACCAAGAAAAGACTACATTCACATGTCCTTTTGGCACCTTTACTTACCGAAGGATGCCATTCAGACTGTGTAATGCCCTCGCCAGTTTTCAGCGATGCTTGATGAGTATTTTTTCTGACATGGTAGGGTCGGAGATCTCGTCCGATGCCAATAGACTATCCTAATCAATCATCCCAATCGATCTTGGTGGCCCATGGTGATGCCCGCGATATTCAGTTTGAATTTCTCCTTGGCAGGAATCGTTTGGAGAGAGGACTCTCTTCTACGAGTTAACATCGGTTTAACCATGCTCACGGTCACCGTGTAGTGCGGGTACGTGTGATCTGTGCACCTGTACCTGGTATGTGGGGTCTATGGTGGTGTTCTGACTAAATCACATTGTCCATCCTTTTTCTCATCTAAATTTAAGGGGTTGGACCCAAGGTTAAATCATATCCTCAGGTTAAGTGAACTCAGTAGGAAACAATGTCTTTATGGCTTCCACCGTCGAAACCGTTCCACTAGGCCCTGTAATGATGTTTTATTTTTCATCCATTCTATTCATAGGATCTCTCAGTCATAAATGAAGGGAAAATATCCTACACTTGTTCCTATAAGTTAATTTCTTGGTAATCCTCGAGAGCTTTTCAATACTCGGGTATTGAAGTATTCGGGGTGTTACAGTCTTCCTTAAGCATCAGTCGGATAAAATTATGATGAACATCAATATGTTTAGTACAAGAATAGTAAACCAAGTTCTTCACCAAATTAATCTCGCTTTCAATTTCACAATTAATTGGCACGACCTCGTACTGAAGCTCGATTTTGCTCATGATCATTCCTCTCAACAAAACACATTTTTTGAAAGCTTCTGTCACTGTCATATACTCGGCTTCAGTTGTGGAAAGGGAAACCACAAACTGAAGCTTCAATATCCAACTAATTGCTCTGTCTGCTAATACAAATGAGTAAATGGAAGTTGACCTTCTGTAGTTCACATTCCCCACATAATCTAAATCCACGTAGTCTATTTATTTTCTTTATGATTTTTAAAATGTCAAGATCTGGTTCACTGTACCTCGTAGATAATGAAGTTACCATTTCACTGCTTCCCAATGTTGCTTGTTAGGGTTTGAAATGTAACCACTAACAACAACTACTGAATATAAAATATCCAATATTGTAGAGACCATGTTATACCTCAAACTGCTAACCGTGCTCGAATAGGGCATATGAGACATAACCATCTTTTCTTCATCTGTAATGAAACATTACTCTGAAGAAAGCCTAAAGTGAGCAGCATAGGGTGTGCTAACTGAATTATCCTTGTCCATCCTATACTTCACTAATACCTACTTAAGAAACTCTACCTAAGATAACTGTAACCTACTCCTCTCCCTATCTCTATATATGTCTATGTCGAGAATTTTTTTATTTTTTTATTTTTTTTATATTTTACAGCTCTCCCAAATCTTTCATTTTAAATGTCCTTGATAATCGAGTTTTCAATATATTGATATCAAACATGCTTTGATTGACAATAAGAAAGTAATTAAAATATAATATCAATAACATGAATTCTCTATCAGTTAGTGTCTTAAAGTAGACATAATGATCATATTCACTCCTCATAAATCACTTATCAAACTTCTTGTACTACTGCCTAGGCTACTACTTCAGGCCATACAACAACCTCCTTATCCTGTAAACCTTATCCTCAGCCACTTGCACCTTGAACTCCTCTGGTTGCTTTATATAAATCTACTCTTCCAATTTCCCTTGTAGGAAAGTAGTCTTTACATTCATTTTTTTTTCTAGATCTAGATTGTATTGGACAACTAGGGCCAATATAAATTTGATAGATACTTGCTTAACAACCAACATGATGGGGAACTCTCAAAAGGGATAGATCCACAGATCTAACGGTTGCTATCAAAAGGAATATTAAAAATAAAAATGACAATTGTTTAAAGGTAAAATAAAGATCAATTACATAAGTTGGGACAGTTAGGATCTTAGTATAATATTGTGTGCCACATGCCTTTTGCAGTGGGCCATGGTTAGAGTATGTCTGGAAGTAGCTTACCTGAAATATTTCTTTCCATGTACTATATTTCTTTCCTTTTCTTTTTTGACCTTTATTTATTAATATAATCGGTTAATCATGGTTAGGTTTTTTACCAAGAGTTGTCGTTTTATTATGAATTTTTTCCTAGTGTACAACTCACGTTTAAGCTAGCAACCTTATCACGCCTGTCCAAAATTACTATACGAAACTACGCCCATGGTGTACGGGCGACTTTTCACCGGACCAAAATACCCCCGCCATTCCTGTCGGAAGCGGATGGGCTGGTGTGTTAAGACGAGTGGTGATGCTCCTCGAACTCGAGCTGTACGAACGGTTCAAAAGAGATCAAAGTTACATGGGCCCCACAGTTATGTATTTATTATATCTACAACAGTTCATCTATATTTCAAGATCATTTCATAGCATATTATATATATATATATATGTATATAATCATATCCAAAGTTCAATTGGACCACACCACAAATAGCAGCGGGAAAATTGATTTTCATTGTTAAAAATTTCGTAGGGCCCATCATAACATTTATTTTCCATCCAATCTATTCATAAGATCACAAAGACTTGGATGAAAAGGAGTTGACCATGAAATGAATTGAATTGATTGTGAAGTGAAAGGGAATTGCTGAATTACCGTGAAATGCATGGAATTAACCGTGAAATGAAGGGAATTGACCATGAAATGCACGGAATTGACCATGAAGTGAAGGGAATTGACCGTGAAGTGAAGGGGAATCGCCGGGATTGACCGTGAAATGCATGAAATTGATTGCAAAGTAAATGAAATGAATGAAATTGACCGCGAAGTGAATGAAATGGATTTTTGACCATCGACCTGATGGAATCTTGGAAAATAACCAAGCTGGTTGGCTAAAGTAGCTTCTCATAGCCCAAAATCATATAGGGTACATCAAGTAACTAATTTTGGTTTAGAAGATATTCTTGTTAAATGAATAAAAAAGAAATGATAAAAAGAGAGAATTTTTTTTTTATATGATCATATATACATATTTATATAAATATGTATTAGAGAAAAATGTAGGTAGAATAAAGTTATCCATGTTTTTTTTTTTTTTTAAAAAAAGGTGCTCAAACTGCCGTGGTCCTGTATGTTGTTAAATGGCTGCGGTTACGCTACGGTTATAATTCGTAGCTGTAGGGATCCCCAGCTTTCTTTCTAAAAAAGCAGTGGCATTTTGCTCTAATAAATGTACTCCGTACAGCTGGGGGTTATTCCGGTGATGTAAAAGAAGTGGGCTTAAAAAGTTAGTGGGCCATAAATGGGTTGTACAGTAGTAAATTTCTTAAATATCAGCTTGATTGAAAACTTGTATACCCTCATGTACTTTTCAATGGTAGGTGTTGAATACCCGAGGTGGACATTACACACTTCGATGGGCCCACAGAACTTCTCCACGTCAACAAACCACCCACGCAATCCGCATCCGGGTTCCACAGGCTCAACTGAGCTGGATGATCATTTTCGTACCTGAAAAAATAAAAATAAAAAATGGAATCGGAAATAGGTTCCGGAGTTCGTTCAGGTCGAGGTGAGCGTGAGCCCGACCCACTTAAATGCCATGGAATCCACGTAAAAGGTCAATCCGTGACTGTATTCCTAAGCCAGGCTACTTATAAAATGGCACATTCAATGCGCGTTGAGAGAAAGCTCCAAAACATGTGTGAGATTCAAGCCGTCCATTTGTGTCCCGATGTGGTGATGTGAGACAAGTGTGGGATTCAAGCCGTTCATAAGGTGAGCCACGTGGCAGTCACTTAAAAATCATGGCTCATTATGGCGATGTGAGTCGCACCTAAAAATCATGTCAGACACGTGTGAAATTCGAGCTGTTTATAAAGTGAGACTTATTGTTTAATACCTTGCCCAAAAATCACGTCCTACCACTCATCAAATGGGCCACAATGCTCCCCTAAGTTTTCTTATTTTTTATTTTTATTTTATTATAATTTTTTTATTAATTTAATACATTCATTTTATTTTCATAAATTGTAGCTTACTTGATTAACGGTCAGGCCCATTTGTTGGCCTAGAAAATCTAAACTGTGAACCCAATTTAATGGACAGCTTGGATCTAAAACACCTGTGCCACGTGTGGATATAAATCAGCTAGTACTATTAGGGGTATTTCCTTCACTTCACAGTCAATTCCATTCACTTCGTGGAGAATTTCATTCACTTCACGGTCAATTCCATTCACTTCGCGGTCAATTTTCTTCATTTTGCGGTTAATTACATTCACTTCATTCACTTCGCAGTCAATTCCATTCACTTCGTGGTCAAATATTTTCACTTTATTCACTTCACGGTCAAATTCCTTCACTTTACGGTGAATTTACTTCACTTTGCAGTCAATTCCCTTTAATTCGCGGTGAATTTCCTTCACTTCACGGTGAATTTCATTCAATTCATCAACTTTGCGGTGAATTTTCTTCACTTTGTTGTCAATTCCATTCACTTCGCGGTCAATTCCATTCACTTCATTCACCTCGCGGTGAATTCCATTCACTTTATGGTCAATTCCATTCACTTCGTGATGAATTTCCTTCACTTCATGGTCAATTACATTCACTTCGTTCACTTTGCAGTTGATTCCATTCACTTCGCGGGTAATTTCCTTCACTTCGTGGTAAAATTACTTCACTTCGTGGCCAATTCCATTCACTTCATTCACTTCGCAGTCAATTCCATTCACTTCGCAGTCAATTTCAACGGTTACGATTATATTCCATAGCCATATGGAACCCCAGCTTTCAGAACTAACATTTCTGATAAAGCAGGGGCATTTTGGTCTAGTAAATGTGTGTCCATATAGCAAGGGAGTAATCTTGGAAGGTTAGTTTGGAATAGCTTAACAAGGTACGTGGCTTGAAAGTAAGGAGTATAGTAGGAAAAAACTCTTTTATTATCTATACAATACTTTCGGCAGGTGCTTACTTTTCTGAAATTTATGAAATTGCCTGTAGAGGATTCGGATGTAAAATACAACATCGAGGTCGGTAGTGTGTTGATGCAGCAAACCTCCGTGGGACCCATGATGTATGTGTTATATTCTTTTTCCAAGATCATTTTAAAGCATGAGCACAAAAATGAGTAGATCCAAAGCATAAGAGAAACACACCACAAAAAGTGGTGGGGATAGTGACACTTACTGTTGAAACCTTCTTTGAGCCCACCATGGTATTTATTTGCTACTCCATCCATTTTATCTCATTTTAGAGCACGATCTTATATCAAGTGGACTACATTACAAAAAGCAATGAGACAATAACAACCACATTTGAAACTTTTATAAACCCAACATAATGTTTATTTGTCATCCAACCCATTTATAAGGTTATACATACACAAAAGAAAGGAAAACACAAATATCAGGAGAAATTTCTACTGTATGACCCATATATGGCCCACCAACCTTTTTAAGCTCACTTGCTTTTACCTCACCAGAATAAACCCCAGCTGTACGGCCCCATTTCTTAGGTTGAAAATGCCCCTGCTTTTCCTTCCGGAAGTGGATCGCCTGCTGCTTGAAGACGAGCGTTGTCGCTCCTCGAACTCCGAGTTGTACGAACGGTTTGAAAGATATCAACGTCACATGGGCCCCACAGTTATGTATTTATTATATCCACAACGTTCATCCATATTTCAAGATCATTTCGGAGCATTATAAAAAAAAAAAAAAAATCATATCCAAAGATCAACTGGACCACACCACAAAGAGCCGAGGGAAAATTGATTTTCTCCGTTAAAAATTTTGTAGCGCCCACCATAACATTTATTTTCCATCCAATCTATTCATAAGGTCACAAAGACTTGGATGAAGAGGAAAAACAAATTTCATAATGATCCAAAACTTCTGTAACCCCTAGAAGGGTTTCAATGGTAGATGTTCAATCCTCCACTGCTTTTTCAGTGTGGTCCACTTGATAGCTATATCTATCTTATTTTTCGTCTCAAGCCTTAATACGAGTTCGTCAAATAGATTGATGGTTTGGATATAACACATACCTCATAATTGGACCCACAAAAAGTGGTGGGGATTACAATAGGGAAAAAAAACAGCCAGCGAGTCGGGGTCAATGGTTACAGATTATAACTGTAGCCATAACGCGGCAGTCTAAGCACTTTTTTATTTTATTTTATACATGAAAAACTTTATTCTACCTACATTTTTCTCTAATACATATTTATATAAATATGTATATATAAGCATATAAAAAAAATTTCTCTCTCTTTTTTTTTTTTTCATTTTTTTCTTTATTCATTTCACAAGAATATCTTCTAAACCAAAATTAGTTACTTGATGTACCATATTTGATTTTGGGGTAAGAGAAGCTACTTTATCCAACCAACCTGGTTATTTTCTAAGATTTCATCAGGTCAATGATCGAAAATTCATTTCATTCACTTCACGATCAATTTCAATCAATTCACGATTAATTTCATTCATTTTGCGGTCAATTTCATTCACTTCAGGGTCAATTTCAATCAGTTCGTGGTGAATTTCATTAACTTCGCAGTCAATTTCATTCATTTTGCGGTCAATTTCAATCACTTCATGGTCAATTCCCTTCATTTCACTGTCAATTCCATGCATTCATAGTCAATTCCGGCGATTCCCCTTCACGTCACGGTCAATTCAATTCATTTCATGGTCAATTCCCTTCACGTCATGGTGAATTCCATGCATTTCATGGTTAATTCCTTCACTTCACCGTCAATTTCATGCATTTTACAGTCAATTCCGACGATTCCCCTTCACTTCATGGTCAATTCAATTCATTTCACAGTAAATTCCCTTCATTTCATGGTTAATTCAATTCATTTCACGGTCAATTCCCATAGTTTCGCGGTCAATTCCCATAGTTTCACGGTCAATTCCCTTCATTTCATGGTCAATTCAATGCATTTCATGGTCAATTCCGGCGATTCCCCTTCACTTCACAGTCAATTCCATGCATTTCACGGTCAATTCCCTTTACTTCACAGTCAATTCAATGCATTTCACGGTTAATTCCCTTCACTTCACAGTCAATTTCATGCATTTCACGGTCGATTCCGGCAATTCCCCTTCACTTCACGGTCAATTCAATTCATTTCACGGTCAATACCCTTCACTTCATAGTCAATTCCGACAATTTCCCTTCACTTCATGGTCAACTCAATTCATTTCACGGTCAATTCCCTTCACTTCATAGTGAATCCATGCATTTCTCAGTCAATTCGCTTCACTTCACGATCAATTTCATGCATTTAATGGTCAATTCCGGCGATTCCCCTTCACGGTCAATTCCATGCATTTCACGGTCAATTCCCTTTACTTCACCGTCAATTCAATGCATTTTACGGTCAATTCCCTTCACTTCACGGTCAATTTCATGCATTTCATGGTCAATTCCAACGATTCCCCTTCACTTCACGGTCAATTCAATTCATTTCATGGTCAATTCCCTTCACTTCACGGTCATTTCCATGCATTTCACGGTCAATTCGCTTCACTTCACGGTCATTTCCATGCATTTCACGGTCAATTCCCTTTATTTCACGGTCAATTCAATGCATTTCACCGTCAATTCCCTTCACTTCACAGTCAATTCCCTTCATTTCACAGTCAATTTCATGCATTTCACTGTTAATTTCGTCGATTCCCCTTCACTTCACGGTCATTTCCATGCATTTCGCGGTCGATTCCCTTCACTTCACGGTCAATTCCATGCATTTCACGGTCAATTCCCTTCACTTCACGGTCATTTCCATTCATTTCATAGTTAATTCTGGCGATTCCCCTTCACCTCATGGTCAATTCCATGCATCTCACGGTCAATTCCCTTCACTTCACAAGCATTTCCATTCATTTCACGATCAATTTTGATGATTTCCCTTCACTTCACGGTCAATTCCATGCATTTCACGGTCAATTCCCTTAACGTCATGGTCATTTCCATTCATTTTATGGTTAATTCCCTTCACTTTATGGTCAATTTTGTGCATTTCACAGTCAATCCCGGTGACTCCCCTTCACTTCACGGTCATTTCCATGCATTTCACGGTCAATCCCCTTCATTTCACGGTCACCATAACATTTATTTTCCATCCACTCTATTCACAAGGACGCAAAGACCTAGATGAAGAGGAAAAACAAATTTCTTAATGATCCAAAACTTCTGTGACCCCTAAAAGGGTTTCAATGGTAGATGTTCAATCCTCCATTGCCTTTTACAGTGTGGTCCACTTGATAGCTAGATCTATCTTATTTTTCATCTCAAGCCTTAATACAAGTTCGCCAAATAGATGGACGATTTGGATATAACACATACCTCATAATGGGACCCATAAAAAGTTGTAGGGATTACAACAGGAAGGTCAGTGGATATGGATTATAACTGTAGCCATAACCATAGTAATCTCCACTGCTACGGTTATAGCTATGGTTATAATTCGTAGCTACTGACCCGATCAATCCCGACTCGTTGGATGTTGTTTTTTTCCCTGTTGTAATCCTCACTGCTTTTTGTGGGTTCCATTATAAGGTATGTGTTATATCCAAACCATCCATCTATTTGCCGAACTCGTTTTAAGGCTGGAGATGAAAAATAAGATAGATTTAGCTATCAAGTGGACCACACAGTAAAAGGCAGTGGAGGATGTCACAAAAGTTTTGGATCATTATGAAATTAATGTTTCCTCTTTAACCAGGTCTTTGTGACCTTATGAATAGATTGGATGGAAAATAAATATTATGGTGACCGTGAAATGAAGGGGATTGACTGTGAAATGCATGGAAATGATCATGAAGTGAAGGGGAATCGGCGGGATTGACTGTGAAATGCATGGAATTGACTGTGAAGTGAAGGAGAATCGCCAGAATTGACCGTGAAATGAATGGAAATGACCGTGAAGTGAAGGGAAATTGACGTGAAATGATTGGAAATGACCGTGAAGTGAAGGGAAATTGCCGTGAAATGGATGGAATTGACCGTGAAGTGAAGGGGAATCGCCGGGATTAACCATGAAATGCATGAAATTGACCGTGAAATGAGGGAGTTGACCATGAAATGAATGGAAATGACTGTGAAGTGAAGGGAATTGATCGTGAAATGCATGGAATTGACCGTGAAGTGAAGGGAATTAACTATGAAATGAATTGAATTGACCATGAAGTGAAGCGAATTGACCGTGAGGTGAAGCGAATTGACCGCGAAGTGAAGCGGAATTGCCGGAATTGATCGTGAAATGCATGGAATTGATCGTGAAGTGAAAGGGATTGACCGTGAAATGCATGGAAATGACTGGGAAGTGAAGAAGAATCGTCGGAATTGAACATGAAGTGAAGGGAATTGATCATGAAGTGAAGCAGAATCGCTGGAATTGACCATGAAATGCCTGGAATTGACCGTGAAGTGAAGGGAATTGACTGTGAAATGCATGAAAATGACTGTGAAGTGAAGGGGATTGACCGTGAAATGCATGGAATTGACTGTGAAGTGAAGGGGATTGAACGTGAAATACATGGAATTGACTATGAAGTGAAGGGAATTGATGGTGAAATGCATTGAATTGGCAGTGAAGTAAAGGGACTTGACCGTGAAATGCATGAAATTGACCATGAAGTGAAGTGAAATGACCGTGAAATGTATCGAATTGGCAGTGAAGTAAAGGGACTTGACCGTGAAATGCATGAAATTGACCATGAAGTGAAGGGGAATCACCAGGATTGACCGTGAAATGTATGGAATTGATCGTGAAGTGAAGGGTAATTGCCGGGATTGACCGTGAAATGCATGAAATTGATTGTGAAGTAAAGGGAGTTGACCGTGACATGAATGGAAATGATTGTGAAGGGAATTGACCGTGAAATGCATGGAATTGACCATGAAGTGAAGGGAATTGACCGTGAAATGCACGGAGTTGACCATGAAGTGAAGGGAATTGACTGTGAAATGAATTGAATTGACCGTGAAGTGAAGGGGAATCGCAGGAATTGACTGTGAAATGCATGGAATTGACCATGAAGTGAAGGGAATTGACCGTGAAATGAATTGAATTGACTGTGAAGTGAATGGGAATCGCCGAATTACCGTGAAATGCATAGAATTAACCGTGAAATGAAGGGAATTGACCATGAAATGCATGGAATTGACCATGAAGTGAAGGGAATTGACCGTGAAATGCATGAAATTGATCGTGAAGTGAAGGGGAATCGCCGTGATTGACTGTAAAATGCATGAAATTGATTGCAAAGTAAATGAAATGAATGAAATTGACCGCGTAGTGAATGAAATGGATTTTCGACCATCGACCTGATGGAATCTTGAAAAATAACCAAGCTAGTTGGCTAAAGTAGCTTCTCATACCACAAAATCATATAGGGTACGTCAAGTAACTAATTTTGGTTTAGAAGATATTCTTGTTAAATGAATAAAAAAAGAAATGATAAAAAAGAGAGAGAAATTTTTTTTATATGATTATATATACATATTTATATAAATATGTATTAGAGAAAAATGTAGGTAGAATAAAGTTCTTCATGTTAAAAAAAAAAAAAAGGTGCTCAGATTGCTGTGGCCTTGTATGTTGTAAAATGACTGGGATTACACTGCGGTTATAATCCGTAGCTATAGGCAGCACCGTCTTTCTTTCTCAAGAAGCAGTGGCATTTTGCTCCAGTAAATGTACTCCGTACAGCTGGGGTTTATCCCGGTGATGTAAAAGAAGTGGGCTTAAAAAGTTAGTGGGCCATAAATGGGTTGTACGGTAGTAAATTTCTCCAATATCAGCTTGATTGAAAACTTGTATACCCTCACGTACTTTTCAATGGTAGGTGTTGAATACCCGATGTGGACATTACACACTTCGATGGGCCCACAGAACTTCTCCACGTCAACAAACCAACCACGCAATCCGAATCCGGGTTCCACAGGCTCAACTGAGCTGGATGATCATTTTCGTACTTGAAAAAATAAAATAAAAAATGGAATCGGAAATAGGGTCCGGAGTTCGGTCAGGTCGAGGTGAGCGTGAGCCCGACCCACTTAAATGCCATGGAATCCACGTAAAAGGTCAATCCGTGACTGTATTCCTAAGCCAGGCAACTTATAAAATGGCACATTCAATGCGCGTCGAGAGAAAGCTCCAAAACATGTGTGAGATTCAAGCCGTCCATTTGTGTCCCGATGTGGTGATGTGAGACAAGTGTGGGATTCAAGCCGTTCATAAGGTGAGCCACGTGGCAGTCACTTAAAAATCCTGGCTCATTATGGCGATGTGAGTCGCACCTAAAAATCACGTCAGACACGGGTGAAATTGGAGCTGTTCATAAAGTGAGACTTATTGTTTAATACCTTGCCCAAAAATCACGTCCTACCGCTCATCAAATGGGCCACAATGCTCCCCTAAGTTTTCTTATTTTTTATTTTTATTTTTTTATAATTTTTTTTATTAATTTAATACATTCATTTTATTTTCATAAATTGTAGCCTACTTGATTAACGGTCAGGCCCATTTGTTGGCCTAGAAAATCTAAACTGTGAGCCCAATTTAATGGACAGCTTGGATCTAAAACATCTGTGCCACGCGTGGATATAAATCAGCTAGTACTATTAGGGGTATTTTTGTCACGTGATGATTTGAGGTACACCCTTCGATTCCCTCTAATAATATATAATTTTAGCAATTTGATTAATAAACTAGTTATGTGCATGTCGGACCTCCTGACTGCTCTGGCCGTGTCTATATACATAAAGAGAAATGCTGCTCGGACGGGTATCGGGGGCAACAGAGATGCCATCCACTCCGTCCATCAATTTTACAAGACCACAATAGTGTAGGAATACAAAAATTCGGCAGATCCAACACTCATGTGGACCACACCATATGAAACAGAAGGATTGAATGCGGCAAACATTGGAAAATTTGTGGGGGCCACAAAAGTTTTGCATCAGGATGATATTTATGCCTACAGTTTATATTAGTGGTAATATCCCTATGAACGGTTTGGATATCATATAAACAACATCGTTGGCCCTAGAAAGGTTTCAACGGTGCAGGTTTCGGTTAACACTGTTTGGTGTAGTGTGGCTGATATAAGTGTTGGATATTCCAGATTTTTAGTATGCAGTCCTATTGTGGTGTTGAGAAAAGGATGGACAGAATGGATTTGTCACGGGAAATTCTGTAGGCTAACCACAGCTTCACATCATGTGCCCCCACAATCCACGTCCATGCTCCACCGCTCTCAAAGCATTGAAAGTTACGTTGGGACACATAGTCTGCTGGTTGAACTAGACTGCTCTTTCGGTGCAAAGTACATTTCATGGGCTGCCATGCAAATACCGTGGCCTTTGACAGCAACGGTCAATACCAGTTATACAGAAATAGGTCCAATCAACAAGGTAATTCATCTATTGATGGGCCCATCATGGACTTAAAAAGAATCACATGGTTGGGAGATGTAATCATCCCATCCATGAATGGGGAAAAAGTGGCTTTTGGAAAAACAAAGGCCAAATCAAGGTTGGATTGGATCATCTAATCACTATAATTTTTGCATGGTAACTCATGAAATGTGTTATAGACTTAAATGGACAGCTTATATTGACCAATGAAATTATCCAAGTAAACCAATGCATGCTGCTACCAGAGACTCGAGCATATCTCCAACATGTAAAGATGATATACATGAGCGGGTTGTTAGGTCAAATTGGGCCAATGTTAAAACGATACCTAGACTGAGATTTCCCTCTTTGGAAATTGGAACCAATTCATTTAAACAATACAAAAGGCAAATATGCTTACCTAAGCACCTTCTTACCTAAGCACCCATGCGTGCCTTTGCACATATTTTATGAGCACAAAATCTGAAAAGTCCATGTGATGCGGTACCCATTGAAACCTCATGAGCCCAACTTTTAGCTGAAATAAAACTCTAGTGGACCACGAAAAATGAAATAGTTTCCTCTATGGATTTGCATTTCTCTTCGCCATGGTCCACTAGAGTTTTGGATTATTAGGCTAAATATTGGGCCCGTTAAGTTTCAAAGGTGCCGCATCATGTGGACTATTCAGATTCTGTGCCCATGACACGTGTGCAAAGGTGTGTATGAGTGAATGGTGCACGTGACGCATCACCTTGTGAAACCTACAAGGTCCAACTTTTACTTTGATATAAAACTTTGGTTAGCTATGACAAAAGAAAACAATTTCCTAACTTGATTTGCATCTCTTTGCTATGGCCTACCAGAGTGGGTGAAAATTGATCCTAAGGGTTTCATGGGGTGCCACATCACATGGACCTTTTGGATTTTGGGTGCATGACATGAGTGCAAAGGTGTGCATGTGCATAGGTGAGCATGCCTCTCTCTCTAGATGTATATAGAGAGACCCAAATAAGAGAGAGAGAGAGAGAGAGAGAGAGAGAGAGAGAGAGAGAGAGAGAGACCCAAATATAAGTTCTCGTCAGGGCTATTGTCGCGTCGCGTAGGCATAAAATATGAACGGTCCACTAGATGAGTCACTCTTTAAACCTTAGGACCAAGTTTTTTGGCCTGATCCAAAATGAGAACGACTTTCTAAGAGACCATTTGTGTGTGTGTGTATACATATAGTTTTTAGGGTTGCCTGGACCCACCACATGCAGCAGCCACTCATCTAGTGTGCTCCATGAGGGCTTCTAGACATGGTTAAAATTAGAAGGCCAACAGTTCCCATTCAACATGCTAACTTAGGGTGTTTCACATTGTGGGTCCCTCGTAGTGTGGCCCACTTGATGAATGGTTCCAAAGATTAAGTCGGTAACATCTAAGCTGTCGGCCCAAAGGGTTATAGCATCCCTGGGCAGATTACTAAAACGGATCATTAGGCCCCATAATAGAAGATCCCAGCCATCAATGTTGCGCTTTTTCTAAGTTGAACGTTGGGGCATTGTTGTATTTCTCTTCTTAACTATTCATTTTGCAGGAGACGTCAATTGAAACCATCAATAAGATTATCAGGTCATCGTTCATCGCCGTGGGACCCAGTAGACAAACGATCTAAACTAAGGAACCCACGTAGACCGTGGATATCCAAGGGCCAAGGATCATATATTAGTTAGGTGCAGACTAGAGAAATCGAGTAGTTTAGCTGTGGTTGCACTACCAAACATAAAAACTTACATTTTGTCTGCATGTTTTTATTCGAGCGGAAGTAGGTTTGGTGGGTTCCATTGCACAGAACCTCACATGGAAATGATGACCCATCTACCTTCTCCCCATCATTAAAAAAAAATGAAGATCTTGAACTCAATGAGATACTCATGAATCCCCCCATCTCTCTCTCTCTCTCTCTCTCTCTCTCTCTCTCTCTCTCTCTCTCTGTATTTTTGAGCTAGACACTACACCATATTCGCATCTAACACTCTTTTAAAACTTAATTTCTAAGGTTGACCTTAACTTCTGAAGACCATCTCAATTACTTCAAAAAATGTCTACATTGCAAGTGTTGTTGTTGCTGCTTCTCTTTCATGGTTACATAAATCAACCCCATACATTCTTTTGGAGTAGTCAATGGTACATATGTTCTTAGAAAGCACTGGATGTAACACTGTCCTTCCACCTGCATGAATTATATGATACTCAACCCTATAATATGGATAGTTTTCTTTGGGTTTCCAAGTATATACCAGTGAGATCCTGACCGTTGATATTATGAACCCCTTGATGGATGGACCATGCTACTAAAATCTACCTTATCAAAGAACCGTGGCTGTTCAATCATTGCTGGTGAATGTGGACCATTGTTGTATTGGTTTTGTCCAGGATTGCTCCATCAAGGAGATTTTTGGGCCATGTTTTATCAACGGCTGTGCTATTTTTTATTTTTATTTTTATTTTTTTTAAAATTTTTTTAACGAAGCTTTCATTGAAAATTAAGCTTTACAAGAAGGTCCTTCGGGCGGCCCTGGACAAAAACAGGGGAGCCTATCGTAAATGCAGTCACAGACGACAACCAAAAGAAAAAGAAAACCACAGAGGAACAACTTTACATCTTCACACGGCTGTGCTAGTTGGATCTATTAATGGTCATGATCTGTGAACGTGGGCCCCACTTGTACCAAATGAAAAACCTAAAGGACCTTACGGATCTTTGGGTGAAGGCATTTTTTGAACCATATTCCTCCCAGTTGTGAGAGAATGAGAACATGTTTTTTTTTTTTTTTTTGGATTACTCTTTAGTCATAACCACTCCATTATTATAAATGAGATCTCAAAGGAAGGTCCTTCAGATCTCTCGTACACGCCACACACGTCCCAGCAGTGCACAAACGTATGAAATCCAAGCCATCCATTAGATGGGCATCACCATGTTGATGACCTAGGACCAAGAATCAGGTCCGTCCACAAATCACACAGGCCACAGTTTATGAAACTAATGTAGATTGAGAAAATCTTGAAGGAAGTTTTCTAACCCCCATCCACTAGTGAGTGGACCATCTTTATTTTTAGGCCACAGCATCTACACGACGAGACCTGAATGGTTTGGATATTGCACGTATGTGCATGCTAGCACATGTGGTGCCGTGTACGTATGTGTTGTACACTACACGCGACGCAAGTGTGCTTGGCAAAGGTTATGATCAGCTTTTCTGCCATCATACACTTAAGAGTTTTCCACGACTTGTTTTGTTTACAAGTTGTAGAAATTTTAGTGGGACAATCAATCAAAGTCAAGCATCCTCGCTCCCTATCTAAGAGCCGGGAAATATATCACCATTTTTTTTTGGGAGTCCCACATGTGACAATGTGGCATTCGTGTGGAAGATCTGGGCCGGGCTTTGTTAACTGCTGGGCACTACCATGCTTGTTCCATGTTCCATCCGTGCAGATCAATGAAGGAACTGGGTCAGTTTTAATAACTGTGGCCCACAAGCTTTCAGACTTGCAAATGTGCGCCTATAGGGGTTTGATTCGGATGGCTCATGTTTTTCTTTGTGCTATTAAGCCCAGGGTATGGCATGTATAACACAGTGTACGAGGGATAGAGAAAAAAGAGGAGAGATAAACGGGGAAAATGATACAGCTACATGAAAGCGCACATTAAGAATAAAAAGAAAGAGAGAAGGGCACACAAAATGACTTCAATGCTGCCCAACCTATCCCCACATCTATTTCTATTGCCTTATCATTCATTTTTGGATAATGTCTTAACATAAAATAGAGAAACGAACGTATGGAGTAGATGGCACAGTCATTCAGTGAGCCTTACAGAGCCTTTGTTGCAGTGGCTCTGTAAAAGGCTACAAACAAAGAATAGCAGTAGAAACTGGCTACTCATATTATGGAGTAAAAGGATAAAAATTCCCTCAGTTGAAAGGCTGTACACATCACATTTTCTTTTTAAAATCAAAAGTTTACACCCCTCCTTATAATTAATTGCATGGCTAAAAATTGGACAATCCACTCACATTATATATATATATATATATATATATAGTAGAGATAGAGATTAACAAAATGAAACTACATGACAGCCATAAACTGCTAGCAACACTTGCACAATGTGATGCATTCATCACAAAATCTAGGAGTGAGAATGGGTCACATCAGGTCAATCAAGTGAAGCTCCGCACCAAACCCATTAAGTAAATTAGTTGAATTTATCTCAACTCTTCGACTAAGAAGATTAAAACGCGACCCACCTAATAAATGGTTCAAGTTTGGGTTGGGGTTATGATGTAGGGAAGGATGTGATGAGGTCGATCATCATCTTCCTCAAGGATAACTACTCCGAATCCACGGAGTTTCTCTAGACTCCTCACAATGATTCCTTAAATCCACGAGAGAAGAAAATAGAAATAATTTCTAATAATTCAAAATGAATTGATTGATGATAAAAAAAGAAATTTTCAATCCTTTAAATAGAGAACTCAAACCTAAGAAAAAGTTTCGGACTCAAAACTTTCTAAAAACATAATTTATTATAAATAGTAAAAATAGTAAAGTTACTGTTTATAGACGATCATGATTCCTGCTAGACTTCATGGTTTTCAGCCAAAAATAGTAAGTGTCCAATTTGGCCTAACCACGTTATTCTCCTAATTTTTCTAAGCCCTTTTCATGTTGGGCACAACTCCTCAAACTCAAAGGATCAAAACTTATGATCGAACTAAAACTTACTATTTATAATAAAAATGAAAATAAAAAGGACTTTTGACCATCGATTTGATGGAATCTCGCAAATCCAGCATTGGCAACTTGGCATAGTAGGGTTGGTTGGCTAAATTAGCTTCTCCTACCACAAAATCATATATGGCATGTTGAAAAACTCATTCTAGTTTGCGAGATATGCTTATTTTGAGGTTCTGCGTTCTTGATCACTTCCGCCTCCGATCGGGCCTTCTCTGGTCCATCTTGGCCATAAATGTGTCCGTGACCTACTCTACATTAGGTTAGAGTTAATATAATTTTTAATTATTTATCTACACTTGCTTCTGACCAGACCATATGGTTTCTCGACATGATTTTTACTTAGTTAATTTCCTTAATTACTTCAAAAGAACAAATTCTAAATGTTGGTTCTAGATCACATTGTGGGTCACAAAAAGTGGGCCCCACTTTCAGGTGTTCAAAATCAATCCATACAAAAATTGAGTACAGGTAGATCAGGTCTAGCCAACATTGAGAGCTTCCATGCGTGATCATTTGACAATAGGGGGCAGTGTTTAGGTCTATAACCTAGTGGATCCAATTCAATATTAAACATGATTGTTGGTAGTCCAGCCCAATGACCTGCTGGGTTCACCCAACCATTCCTACACCAAACGACAGTAGCATGGGCTGTGGTGGAACAAACATCATACGCTTACATGTCACTTCATTGGAATTCCTGTTCCTTAGTAATGTAACTACGTGGGGGAGAAGAAGATTGTGGAGCCGGTAGCGTTAGAACATGGTAGAGGCATCTTCACACATCACGTGTGGTAAGGTGACTAGTCATGTTGTACCATCCATCCAACCAACTCCAATCAACTGCCCACCTTCAAAGTAGTGGGAGGAAACATTTAGGCACCGTTTGTCGAGGGGCTGTTTGGCGTGAGCTAAGATTTGTAAAATACACCCATTAATTTCAAATCCTCCCTATTTGTTTTTCTTTGAGGATTTGACATATTCGTGATGTTTTTCAACTCCACGCTATAAATATTTGAATATGGGGCAAACCCAAATCTCGGAAAAAATCAAAGACATGAGGAATCGAAGGGAAAAAAAGAAGTAATTCTTTTATAATAAATGTTCTACCATTACAACAAACGGTCCCCAAATTGACGTAGAGTGGGTCACGGACAACTTCATGGCCAAGATGGATCAAAAACGGCCTGGTTGACGACAGAAGTGATTCAGACCGTCGGACCTTAGCTCGGGTGTATCTTGCAATCCGGAATGAGTTGCCGGACGTAAAATATATGATTTTGGGGTAGAACGAGTTACTTTAGCTGCCCAACCCCATTATGCTAGGTTGTGCAAGCTAGATTTGTGAAATACCCGTGGATCAATGGTCGTTTCCCCGTTTTAATTCCATTTTTACTATAAATAGTAAGTTTTAGTTTCATTATAACTCTTCATCCGTTGGGCTTTAGAAGTTGCACCCAATGTAAAAAGAGCTTAGAATAATTAGGAGAACAACTTGGTGAGACCAAATAGGATGCTTACACTATTTTTGGCTGAAAACCTTGTGTATTAGTAGACATCACGACCGTCTATAAATAGTAAGTTGCGAATTCTAGGAGTTTTAGTTTAAGTTTGCTTCTAATTTCTCCTCCATTGCTTGGTATCCCTATTTAAAGGATTGTGAACTCATTTATTTAATCAATCAATTTCGAATTTTTTAGAATTTATTTTCTATTTTGCTTGCTTTCTTTCTCATGGATTTGAGAAGTCTCAGTGAGGAGTCCAGAGAAGTTCCGTGGATTCGGAACAGTTATTCCCTTGAGGAAGATGGTGCTCCCCCTCTACATCACAAATCCATTGATTTGTGTTTTAATTCCTAAACAGTAAACTCTGCAATTTACCAAATTCAGATCCCATGGATTTATTGAATTCGCATTCTCATTTCCTTGATTCCAAGGAGGGCCTTAGATATATTACTTTGGAAATAAAATACATTTCTTAAGAATCCTCATTTATTTTTTATTATTTTTATTTTTTTATTTTTTGTCTCAGAGAAAAAATGCTCTTGAAATTATTATCCTATTACAAGGTTTTTTTTAGGAAAATTGGAAAAGCTTTAAATTGATTTCCACAGCAAGGAGAGTGCAAGATGATTATTTCTACTAAATAGTCCATCCCAATGACCTGCTGGGTTCACCCAACCCATTCACACATAACCAAAAGTAGAATGGGCTGTGCTGATAAATACATTGTAAGCTTACATGTCACTCTATTAGAATGCTTGATCATTAGTAATGTAACTACAGGTGGGACAAGAAGATCGTGGAGTTGGTAGCACTGGAACAGGTTAGAGCCATCTTCACACATCACATGTGATACGGTGACTTGTCATTTTGTACCATCCAACTAATTCCAGTACATAGGAAACATTTAGGCGGTTTTTGTTCAAGGGGCTGTTTGGCGTGAGGGATTTGGAGCAGAGATTTGTCAAATGCACGCATTTCAAATTTCTCCTTTTTTTTTTCTTAAGGATTTGCCAAATTTGTTGATTTCTTAGATCCACACATGCGTAAAGACTTAAGGAATCCTAAAAGAAAAACCGTTCTAAAAGAGAAAAAAAAAAGGAAAACAGATTTTTTTTTTTTTTCATAATAAATGCTCTCCTAATTCATAATTTATAGTTTAATTCCTAAATAGTAAACTTTGTAATTTACCAAATTCAGATCCCATGGATTTACCAAGTTTGCATTCTCAAAGAAATCCTCATCGTTTTACATCTCCGTGACAAAACGCTCTTGAAAATATCTTCATGTCCCAAGTTTTTAAAGGAAAATCGTGTCGTTAGATGCCTTCAATCTAACTGAAATCAAGGGCCTGTCGATGCCATCAATAAACTACTCAATGCCATTGAGAAAATCTAAAAAAAATATAATCTCAGTTGCTTATTGGATATCTTTGGAGTTGCTACTCAATGCTATTGAAGGTGGCTTCAATGTCATAAACTAATCTTTGATGATTGTTGATGCCTTCGAAGGTCCAATCGACGATGCGTGCGGAACTGCGTAAGTGCACGGTTTATTTCTAATTTCGATTGTGATAGTATATATATCAAGTGTAATAGGGATTAGGATATTCTAAGTGCATTCTAAGATATTCCTAAGGTATTCTAGAGCAAATGTATGGTTTTGAGAAAGGATTTTGGGATTGTTTGGATCGATAAGTCTATCCATATCTTGTAATATCATTTCATAGTAGATTGCTTGTTGCTATGTGTTGTGACTTTTTTCTGCGAGAGTTTTTCCATGTAAAATTTGTGTGTTCTCTTTGTGCTTTTGCTTGCATTTGATCTCGTATTATTTGATTGAATTTAGATTGACTTTTGAGCGAACCCCCAACAAGTTGTATCAGAGCTAACGTTGGGGTTTCGAGTTCTAATATGAAACATGTCGACGAAAGGATTTAACATGAAGTACAAAACAGAGAAGTTCAACAGTAGAAATAATTTTGAACTATGAAATGTGAAGATGTTAGGCATTCTAGTTCAATAAAGATTGCAACACGCTTTCCTTGATAAGGCGAAGCGTCCTGTGTCTATGAGTGATTAAGAGTGGGCTGAACTTGATGAGAGGGCTACAACCTCGATCCAATTGTGTCTAGCTGATAGCGTTCTCTATAATGTCCCATATCAAAAGACCGCTGCAGGAGTATGGATGAAACTTGATAGTTTGTACGTAAAGAAATCTTGGGGCAGTTGTCTGTATCTTAAGAAACAGTTCTATAATCCTAAGTTAATAGAGGGGTTTAATATCAATCAACACACGAGCACATCTAATGTATTGCTCTATAAATCAACGAATGTGGAGGTTAAGATTGGAGAAGAAGATAAAGTATTAATTATATTAAATTCGCTTCTACTATCTTACGATAATCTCATTGACACTCTGATCCATAGAAGGGATACCATCAATGTTGAAATTGTCCTGTAACGCCCTGAAATTCGGGGGTCGAGCATAACTCAGCTCCCGAGTTCCAAAACATCACTTATGCAATATATTTAATGATGAATGTATGTTGACTGTATTAGTGCATAAAACATAGAATAGATTAAGCTAAAACACAGATATGATTCAGGGATAAGTGAATAAAGCAAGCGAAAGACTTATAGTAAAATGTGTACAAGTGTAAATCCCTGAATTACATATACAATCCAGATCATGTGAAAGTGTTATTTATCAAAATTTAAGTATCAAGTTACATCATTTCAGTCCCCAAAATATATCCCAGAAATCCCGCGCATCAGACCGAGGCTTGCTAGAACCCGCCTGAAAACTGCATATAGGAAAAGGCAGCCTCGTCGTTATCCAGCTCCCGCTCTGCCTCAGACGTCGCATCCACATCTGCAACATCAGGGCCTAAGACAGAGTCTGGTGGGTGTGTAACACTGCCCCAGAAACGTGAGAGTGAGTGATCAACTTAGTGGAACAATAAGGCACTGGTTAACATGTTATCAGTTCAATCAAACAGTAATGATAAAGCAGGATAAGTAATTAAATCCTAAGTACTCTTGTTAATGCAAGTATGAATGCAATATGATGCGTGCCCTCACGCGTACACCCTCAGCGTCTTCATCTTACGTTACGCATGACATCGCCTCAAAGTGCGCCACATCTACAAAGCACATGCAAATGCAGTACATGGATATGATTACCAAGTTGTTATTAGTCCATTTCACACAACAGGATTGGGAAGCTAAGATACCTTCCTCATATCACCATCCAAACAGTGATCCATACTAGGGTCGTCAATCCTAGATATCTCATACGATCATATAGTTGAGGTCGTAGCAAAGGGCTCGTCACCAATCAATGCACGCCTTTCATGCCCTTACTACCACAGATCGGCTCGTCACCTCCTTGCGGTATTCAGGTATGCTCGAGGTCACTACAAAGAGCTCGTCACCAATCAATGTAGGCCGACAGCACGAATATAGTGTCCCATACCACTATAATCGGCTCACGAGTTTAGTTGCTCACTGGTCACTACGGGGAGGCTCGTCACCCCAGCGTAGGCCGACAGCTCGACCACGGTGTCCCATACCACCATGTCCGGCTCATGAGTCTTAGCGGATCAGGTACCATGGTTATTAGGATTTCACTGGTAAGTTCGGTACCCTAGATTCAAGCAGTAGCGTCCATACATGGTTAACATACATCGGACAATCGGGTTACTTGACGAACTCGACTAGCACGAGCGCACGTCGAATTGAGCGACATAGAGTGCGCAAACACTCCGCGTGGCCAAACCACTGCCGCCAACTCTAATACGGCTCGGGTTCGTCTAATACGTCCTACATGGCGAAAGCAATCTCAACTACGTATATAGGGTCAATTACCAATTTCCTGGACTAAGGCATAGTCCCAAACACATTACACTACTACAGATATTCATATGGAATGTAAAACAGTAATGGAACAACAACTCAAATCATGGTACATACACATCTGAAGAATATCAACTTAACATAAATGTAAGCGTAGGAGATGCTTGAATTTAAATAACTTGGAATGTAACTGCATAAAGGAAAACATGCGCATCCATAGGAGTATTGAGAATCACTTCTCAACGCCCGCAATTAGTGTAATCAGTTACACTTAGATCATTCATGCATTTCTACCAACACTTAGCATACATGGAACAACATACATGACGCATGTTGAAATACATGCACTTAGACAATTCCTTTTATCAAGGAGTTGTCATACATGCATCTAGCATACATACATGACAATTAATCATGGCAAACATAAGTGCATATTTTATACGTATACGGTACTTTATAAATACACATAGAATACGCAAATCTCAATATAGCACATGCATATCAGGAAAGCAATGTAAACACAACATTTGACATGTGAAATCTCATCCATAGCAAGAATAAATCACTAACTGGGATTAAAAGTCTTGAAAACCATAACCTATACACTTAAAGTCCGCACCTTAAGCGAAGAAAGAACCGCCGAGCTGATTTAGACGAGTTGTCTTCGTCAACGGCGCTAGAATACCCTAAAATAAGGATAGAAATGAGATACAACAACACCAAGTCTAGTCTAAGCTCTAACACAGGTTAGGGTTAGGTTAACTTACCCCAAAGGAACTCAGAATCGTCAGAAGAACGATTCAAAGTGAAGGTTCGAAGATGAAGAAGAACAAGGAAGAAACCAAGATGATTCACCAACTTATCTCTCTCACTTTCTCTCTCTTTTCCACTCTCTTTCCAAGATAGGGTTAGAGAAAATCGTATGGAAATGAGAGCTAGGGTTTAAGGACTATATATTGGCCTTTAAAATGATGGAAATAACCCCAGGGTCAAGGTATACTTAGGTTATAACCAAAGTAAGCCTTTCTCGATCCAACGAAGCACTTCTGGTGGGCCTATAACCACGAAAGGTTGGACTTAAGCTCATTGACCATGGATCTAGGTCAAGCTGAGATTTCATACCGACCGGCTCTTCAGATCAGCCGTGGCGGACCACACTCAATTCAACGGTCACGGAAACTCGATCAGGTCCACAAGCACTAGGATATGCCTGGGCCAACCATCCTGATCAGAGGGTGAAATTGGGTTAGAATCCAACGGTCAGAATGCTTAAAATCGTCGCGCAAGCGACACGACTCATATTTCAATAAAAGCCTAATAAATTCCAACCGTTCTCACACTCTTCACTTCGAGCTCAAGCAAATCGACCCAGAACATCAGATCGACTTGATTTTCGAGGTGAAGATCAAGCCCAACTCGGTGACCGCAACAGCCTAAGATCATCGCCATCGGACTTTCGACGGGCGGTCCAGGTCCGATCCAGATCTTCCAAAAATTTCCCAGAACAACTGGATTTAGCGATGGATCCTAGATTTCAGAGTAACGTAGCGCTCACTAATCTACACGTTTTGAGCCATGCAGATACAATTTAAAGTGATTGATGCGGATTTCACAAGTAATCGAGTAAAGCGCTAATTACCCCAAAACAACTACTTAAGGAAAGATTAGCACAGAAATTCCAAGGTCGTTACATGTCCTCTCAGTACTTCATGAGAAGCAGTTAAGAAGGAAAGACAGTGGCGATGGTACCTCCACAGATGCATTGGTTGTCAGGGAAAGAAATTCTGAACGGGTAAATGAGAATTCTCCGTCTAAATCCAAATCAAAAGGGAATGCCAAGATAAAGTGCTAGAATTATTGAATGATAGGGCACATGAAGAATGATTGTCAGATTCCTAAGTCACGGAAGGGTGATAAGTCTAATAATACGCCGAAGGAAGCCATTACAGTGGAATCCAACGAGGAAGTTGATGGTAGTAATATTCTAACTGCATCCAAATCTGGGTATCTCAACAACAAGTGGGTTTTGAATACATGAGCCTCATAACACATGATTTTTCATCGAGATTGGTTTACCAGTTACAACGAGTGTGATGGGCAATCCCTAGTGTAGGATTATGAAGTAATATATTCTCGGTGAGATAGAGGTTGAACCATAGGGAGTGCGAAAACACAATTAGAACTAGTCTAAAGCTAACGTTTTGTCTGAGTTTTTAATCTAGCAAATAAGTTAAGGGTAAAAACAATAAAAATAAAGCACTAAGGATCCAAGGATCCACTATTAGTAATCACAATGCATAATTTATCGATTAATCTTCTATATAACTCTTGTAGAACCGAATTCTAATTCATTCTAAGAGGAAGATTAATAGTTAAACCAATCACAAATATCCAATAAGATATGATTTCAATTGAACGATTCTCTCATGAAGCACTTGGACATCAATCATAGGAAATTTAAAGCATTTGTTGCACCCAAAGTCTACAATAGATTAATAAATTTTATAGATTGATTCATTCCCTAATCAATCTTGTAATTGTACTTCTAAGCATATAAAGTAACCGGAGACAATAGTGAATCAAAGAAGAAATAACGTAAATCATCATTCAAATCCAAAGGTGTGAATCCATAAACTAGAACATTAAAATAAACTAGAAGCGTTACCCCTTAGCCTTAGTTAAGAGATTATCTGGACATAGCTAACTCAAAAATAAAAGAAAAACTAAAGATCTACTAGAACTCGTGAAGAAATCAAAGCGGAAGAACGTTGTTGGCGCTGCACCTAAGCCTTCTCTCCTTCTCAAAACCCTAGAAGATGATTTGGGACGTCCTAGGTACCCCAATTTATAGTTTTGGAAATCTAACTTTTGTACCTTTTTAGAAAATTTACAAATCGACTTTGATTTACGCACTTGCTGCTTCTGTCGATGGGAGTTTCAATCAGATCGACATGTCGTCGATGGGTGTCGATGGGAGTTCGGTCAGATCGATTTGGAATAAAATTTTTTCAATAACTAAACTTGAAAATTCATGAATTTCTCTATCAAATCGAAACCATCTTTAATTGAATCAAAACTATCCTCGATTGGATCGAAGGGTCATTTCTGTAGTTTTTAGGATTTTGTCTTTCTGGCCTTGGAATTTCAGGATTTGATTTTCTTGGCCCTGAATTTTTAGGACTCATTTTCTTAGGTTTCTTCACTTGTTTTCAAGCGTCATTCAACTTCCTCTTGATCTCCTTTAGTTCTAATGCTCGAATATGCTTGATCTTCATCCCTTGAGCTCCCAAATCTTCAAATGCTCCACTCTTGATCACCTTTGGGCTTTAATTTGACATTTTGAGTGTGTATTGTTCTTTAGTTCCAAAATCACCTTGCATGTAGCAAACATATTTTATTAGCTCAATTTAACACTTGAATGCATGAGAAAATAATGCATATGAGAGGATAAATATGCAATATTTGAGTCTCAATAGTGGACCAGTGTTTATGGACAATGACATTTCTTGTAAGGTTGTTGGTGTTGGTTCAATGAGCATCAAGATGTTTGATTGAGTGGAGCGTATCTTGACAAAGGTGAGACATTTCGGATGTAACACCCCGGTTCTGGGAACCCGAGTACACTACTCGTTTTCCAAAAACCCGAGTGTTAACCTCTAACTGTAACTCAAATTTCATGTACATTTTTTTTTCTTTTTATCAGAGTTAATAAACTAGTGGAATATGAGCAATCAAGTATAAGAGGGAGTCTAAATGTGCAAATCCAAATATTTCAAGCGGTTACCCGAAAACTTATACAAACCAATGTCTTAACTTATTACAAAACATACAGTACAAATTAAAACGAAATGAAAATAGGAAAGAGAGTCGCAAGGTCCTCTGGATCCTCCCATTCTATATGAACACCAGCATATGCATCATCTATGTCTCCTGCACACTGAATACAGTTCGATAGTGTCAATGGCTATTACAGTGAGGTATACCCCAAAGATTTATCATATCATCAAGATAATTAAGCATAGTTATCAGAGACAGTATATAACAAATATTATACAATGATTATCATGGGAATTAGAAAGGTTCATCAGATACGCATTCATTTAATAAATCACCAAGAATAATCTTGTTTAAATACATGGATGCATGCACATGCTCACAGACTTGGGGATGCACATCCAACTGGTAAAAGGTTGCCCAAGGAGAACTAGCTATCCGGAACAATACTCAAAGGTACATCCAAGGAGAATTAGCCGCATAGAAAAGACTATACAACGAGGTCGCCCAAGGAGAACTAGTCACCCAGAAAAATACTTAAAGGTACGCCCAAGGAGATCTAGCTACCCGAAAAGGACCATATAATATAGATCGCCCAAGGAGAATTAGTCACCTGAAAAATTACACAAGGTACACCCAAGGAGAACTAACCACTCGGAAAAGTCCAAATAATATAGATCTCCCAAGGAGAATTAGTCACCCAGAAAAGTACAAAAAGGTATACCCAAGGAGAACTAACCACCTGGAAAAGACCAAATAATATAGATCGCTCGAGGAGAATTAGTCAACCGAAAAAGTACATAAGGTGCACCCAAGGAGAACTAACCACCTGGAAAAGACCGTAATATATGCCATGAAAATGCATGATTAGCCTAGCCGTTATTATTCTAAATTCAAATAATTAATTTAGAAAAGCTCAAAGGTCACTATTGGGGGTTGGTCACCTAGCATAGGCTGACAGCTCAGGCATAGTGTCCCATTCCACCATCCTTGGCTCATGAGACTAATAAATATGATGTTTTAAGGGTAACCCCTTCAACTAGTGGCCAATTGTAGTCCAACAAGTGGAATTTACCATCACAAGGTTGTACAAAATAATCCATTAAAGGCGCAAAAGGGCAAGTATTCCATAAAAGTCACGAGGGCCAATTATTCCACCTAATGGTGTAATTAAAAAGGGATTATTCCCCAAAGGCCATGTAGGCACAAATGATACACAGTGTGGTAAGTCCACGACAAGGACATTCCATTTAATTTATTTGACAAAAAGGCCACTAGTTCAAGGATTTCCACAAATATCATAAAATAACCGCAAGTGGCAAAACAAGTCAAGCACATTGTCAAAAGCAATTACACATGTAAAGAGGAATATTTGAGACCTATCGCATGTTCATAATTGAATATAAATCTAACCATCAATCATTATAAAGAATTACTAAATTAGAAACTAACATTTATCAACACTTTCACTAAGTATTATTTTAGGCAAGAGATGAAATAAGCAAGCTACGCTAATTATCTAGATGTAGAAAAGCTTGAAGGGTGATCCTCACTTTTTAAGAGTCGGTTCGTTTCCCGATGGTGATAGAGTTAGTTGTACACACCCTTGATGTGAAACTCGATCCGACAAGGTTTGTCTCGTCGTTGAAATAGTGGGTCAACTCACTGAGTCAACTCATCTAGACTCTCTCTCTCCCTCTCTATCTCCTCTTCGTTTTCTCCTTTTCCTTTCTTCTTCTCTCCCTCTCTCTTGTACCTTCCTTTCTCTTCCTTTTCCTTCTATTGTCCTTATCTCTTCAGTAACAAGGCCAAGAGCCAATCGACCTAACTCGGTTTAACGAGTCAGCGAGTCGAGACTCAGCCGAACCCGACAACCTCTCAAACTTTCTTCTTCTTTCTTGTCTTCCTATCCTTCCTCTCTTTTCATCATTCAGCTTTCTCTCTTTTGCGCAGGGCCTGACCAGTGAGATCCTGGCCCAAGTCGACTTCGGCTGACTCATTGATAGACTTAGCGACTAGATTGAGTTAACTCAGTACAATGCCTTGTACTCGACAACTCGACTTCTTCCTTCATTCTCTCTTTCTTTTCTTCTGTCTTCTAATTTTCTCTTTCTTTTTCATCTTTTCTTCCTCCTCTGCTGGGTAGAGCTGGTTTCGCCCCTTCCGGACTCGGATTGAGTCAAGTCTACAAAGAGTGAACCGCAACTCACTGGCAGCTTGACCTATTAGAGCAACCGTGGGTTGGATTCGGGATAATCTCCCCTCTCACAACCCTCCGCCTTCCTCCTACTACTCTTCATGCTCTCATTAGAGTGCAAAGGTATCGGAACAGCTCAAGTAGCACTCGAGTCGGCGTGAGATTCGGTTTGAGTCACTCAGTGGTGTGGCAAGGCGGCGTCTCTTTTTCTCTCTTTTCTGATTTCTTTCTTTTCTTTTCTTTGGAATGGCTGCCCTAAAAGGACGCCTTTAATAGGCTATCATTAATCCTATTTTGGAAAGTTCAGGCGTAACTAATCGGGTGATTAGTTACGGGTTAGTTATTTTAGCTAAGGAGTTTTAGTTGTTAAACTCAGATTTTGTTAGCATTGCCTCAATCCAACTCTGTAGCTGGTCACCTGGCAACATGGGCCACCAGATGAATGTTTTGGATTAGTGAATGGACCCCATCGTCAGATGATGGGTTTCTTGCTCGGACGGAGAAGAAGAGGTGGCTGTTAAGAATCGAAACACAGAAATGAATAATGCACAACAGTTCTGAAAATGACACAATCTTATTGAACATTCTAGGCTTATAAATAGCCTTTACAAGTTTAACAGAATGAGAAAGAATAGCTCACGTTTACAACTAATCAACGTGATAAGTGCAACTAGAAACACTAAGCAAGTACGCTAAAGACTAGGACTTATTCAAACTGAAAGCAACAACTTATCTGAATTCCTAACTGTATCCCTAAACTTTCTCTTCATTCCCTCCCTTAAACTAGTTCCCTATTGCAACTAGTTTAATTCAGGAACTTGGCAAACTCCCAACTGACTCCGAAACCGCTGAAACGCATCCAATGTGAGGGGCTTTATCATCACATCTGCCAGCTAATCTTGTGTTCCACAATAAGCTAACTCAACTACTCCTCGTGTGAGATCACGAAGAAAATGAAAGCGCACATCAATGTGCTTGCTTCGACCATGTAACACAGGGTTTTTTGAAAGTTTAATTGTGGAACTATTATCACAAAGAATTATAATACACTCACTTTCTTCCAGACTCAGTTTCTCAAGTATCC